>NC_045148.1:9745682-10345682 GCF_008831285.2 Nymphaea colorata | reverse complement strand
AGCAAGTTAACGGATCACAATCTGACAAGCCTAAGAAAAGACATGGAAATGCCTTGAAAATTTAGATATGGATCAGACTTCAGAGAGAACCTTATTTGGCATATCCTAATCCAGAAACCACACTGTTTCTGGAAGTAATGAATACCTTGCAATAGAGAAGAAAACTGCTCCCCTTCCACAGTCACATGCCCGACGATAGTTATCCAGCGCTAGTGTAGTTTCCACCACATCCTGGGTTTCAATAAAAACAAGTTTGTGCTGCATAACCTCCTGCAGCGAAACGAGACGGCGTGATTAACCAAAAGAAATATTCATTACCACTGACTTAACCATTTAGGCTGATGATGTCATTGAATTCTCTTAAATTGCTTTACATTAAGAAACATATTCATTTCTGTGACTGCATGTTTTATGCATGCTTGCACATGACTAGTTGAAGGAAAATACATTCTCCTTCAAACTATTGAGAAATTAGAGTGCCACAATACCTGCAAAATGCCCATCTCATTCCAACTATTGACAATTGCATCCATGTATGAGTAACTCACGAAGAAACAAACAATGCCATCTGGAACAGAAGAAACCATCTCCAACAGGAGTCGTCCATAATTTCTTACGATACCAGGATCGGAGCGCATATCAAATTTTGTGGTGATTGGAAGCTGATCACTGTCACAACCAATGGAAAAGGGAAGGAAAACAGAGTAAACAAACCAATTGCAGGAACATGGAAAAAAACCTGTTAGATATAATGAAAATGATAAATGGAAAACCTAAAATGACTATATGTAAACATACAAAGCTGTATCGTAGGCATGAGATGCACAAACAAATAGATATAACACAAAGTTAAACTGATACCTGCCACGTGTAAGCACCATTGGGCATATGCAATCTCGTGTCAAGGACATTGTAAGACTTTGACTGACAACTGGGTTAAAATTTAGAAGGCGCGGATACAAGTCAATTGGGCTTAAAGTTCCAGATGTGATTATAACAGACTGGAACCGCTGCAATACAGGCTTTATGGCAAGTGATGCATCAAGGCAGCAGAGCTGAAAGACCATTTGAAAAGAATAAGTCGTGCATTTATTTAAGTTGAACATATGTATAAAAACAAGGTTAAAAGTGAAGATGGAGATTGGAAATAAAACCATTACCTGCAAAACAGGATCTGGTATGTTTGGCATCCGCTCATCATATGGTTCAATTATAATCGAGAAACCATGAGTATATGTCCCCACCAGTGTTGCAAAGTCGCAAACAGTCTGAATATGTAGGAACTCATCAGTATCAGTTATTTCAAGTGTCAACAACAGAGAGTGAAGGCGATCATAGCAAAACTTGAGCATTTTCTGATCAATCCCAGCCTGACTACTAATTGAAGCAACGAATGAAACAGGCCCTTCAGTCTCAACATATTCAACTTGTAATCTTCCTCTCAGATACTGAACCAGTCTTCTCAAAACAGATATAAAATGTTCAGCTTTGCGAATATTGCCAGGTACCGCCTCCTTCAAAATATCGTCAGGAAGTACTGGATTCGAAAGCCATGCATCCGATACTGTAAATTATCACAAAAAATGGAAAAAATCACGATTAAGTTAAGAACCAGTAGGAACCCAGCAATAATGAAAAATTGTAGTCTCTCATATTACCACATACCAGGCAGGTTGCCTCTCTGTGCTAAGCCCTCAACGAGTCTGTTGTATTCAGCACGCAACCTGCTGGCATCTGTAGCCTTGAACCTTCCTACCAATTCAAGTATTATGGAGAATCAGTTATCATACACTCACAATAAACTAAACACATGCACTCATTCAGCTAATAATTTTATGTTCGAATTTTGAAATATAAGAGAAGCAGCAATTAGTTGATAACTTGATAAAAAATTAACTAAAGCGCTTCAATCTTCCCTCAAAAGAGCAACGCTATTGTCATGAAAAGATCTTCCTTCAGAAATATTGTCATGAAAATAATTCTGATTTTGAGGAGATCGACCTGTTGAACTAGCCACTCAAGGGTAACAAAAACAAACATTGATGATCATCTAGTAGCGACTACTTGGGCCAAGCTGGATCTCCTCCCCGATTGAGAGGAAGGACCTCAACCAGCCAATGTGCAGTGGGATTATCTAGGACTCCTTCTCTCAGTAAGAGAGACAGTCGCTTATGGGAAGTATGGCCCCTTTTCAGCTCAATTCTGGATATCATCATTTATTCGTCCTGTTCTAGATATCATCATTTGTTATCCTGTTCAGCTGAACTATAGATATCATCCTTCCATTTACCTTCTTTAGCTAAATTCTGGACACCAGAATTCAATTATCCTATTCAGCTAAATTCTAGATGATCAATTCATTACTATAAGACTAGCCTTCATAACTGTGTTGCGCAAGAATCTCTTTCCCTCATTCAGACCCACCACTCCCTAAACCTTAAAAAAAAAAAAACATTTTTGTCGCAGTAACAGAACAAAGCATTTTTCTCATTAAGCAGGTTGAGAACCTATAGAAGAAGAAAATTCTACAGTAAGAAAATTAATTCTTCTGAACTAATAAATGAGCAAGCAGGTCAGAACAAGAAAAATAGAAGATAGAGAAGAAACGAGGGCTGCTTACTTCTCGACGATCTGCGACATCTTGCTGATATTCCTGCTAGCGCCGTCTAGAGTTTGCTGCCTCACGTTAACGCTGAGCGCCTCAATGCAGACATTATCGATGTTGTGGGCCTCATCGAAGACAACAACGCACTCTCTCTGCATTTCCTTCGAGATAATTCCCGCCACCTTCGGGTCCAGAAGATACTGATAATTGTACACGACCACATTAGCGAATTGGATCATGTGGCGAGCGAGGAAGTATGGGCACCACCCTTTCTGCCTTCCGACGCTCCGGAGCTCCTGTAGCGTGTACACACCGGCCGGGAGGAGGGCGTCGGAGTTCCTCTCGTACTCCTCGAAGAACGGGCAGGTGGGGATATTGGGGTTCTCGGAGGCTAGGGCGCGGACCCAAGACGCCGTCAGCTTCCGGCAGCCAGCGTCGACGCTGTCTCGGGAGCCGGCGGTGTTGACGGCCTCGTTGATGCAGAGGTTCTTGCGGGAACTGAGGCCGACGGCGAGGAAGGGCTGCTGGCGGTCGCTCTCCACGAAGAGACGGTGGAGTACGCGGAGTTCGGAGAGCACCTTCTCCATCTCGTGGACGGTGCGAGTGCAGTAGATGAGCTTGGAGGGTGCGGAAGGACGGCCGGACAGGATGTAACTGACGATTAGGGCGAGAAGGGCGATGGTCTTGCCGGTGCCGGTGGGCATCTCGAGGAGGCAGTGTCCCTTGGCGTCCATGGCGCGCTTCAACTCCAGCATGTACTGGTATTGCTCCGGGTATATATGCTCGTAAGGGAAGTAGACCGTCAGATCCTCAACCTGAAACTTCATCTTCGCAATCGTCGCTGCCCCGCCCTGCCCTCCGTCCACGTCCTACCCTTCTCCTCCCTTCTGTCTCTTCCTCCCACCCCGTTCTCCTTCTCACTCTGAGACTGCCGCCGTCGCCGCCTCCATGTTTAGAGAGAGAGGGGGCGCTTGCCCAACCCGGCTGAGGAACTATCTAGCCGCCCAATGACATTCTTAAAAAGATGCATGATCGTCGCCCTTCGTTTTAATGATAAACGGCCATTAGTAATAACCGTAGTATCTGAAGTGGGAGTGACCTGGTTAGACGGAAGATGAAGACTTAAGATTTGGAAAATGACGATAATTCACTTATATTTGAAATTGATTTACAATGACTAACAATTGATATAAGAAATCAAAACCAGGAACCCAATTTTTTTGGGAAATGATTAGATCTTTGAGTCTTTGATGACAATAACTCACTTGTGTTTGTGATAAGTTTCAAATTCAATTGAAATTATTAACGGAAATGAGAAGGGAACCCAATTTTCGGGAAATGTAAATGAATTGAGAAGGGAACCCAATTCTATCTTAAAGATTGCACCATATTCATTAAGCATTGTATTACAGTGTTTCATAAATATATATTTGAATAAAGTATTAGTGTTTATATTACCAAATGTCTCAAAGTCTTCAAAACTATAACTACATTTTCTTTTGGATTGTTATATAATTTTGGATCGGATCATGGTGTAGCACTTTATTATTGCCTGCTAAGTCACATATACTTCAATTTCATTAAGAGTTATCGTATCCGTGTCGTGGTACTGATATTTACATTTGGGTATTTTTTAATCTAAACGGATTAAGGGGCTTACTTTTATTTAATTTGTTTTCGATTCAGGGTTGGACACCAGGTCAGGCCGTCGATGGGTACGTATCTGGCCCCGCTCTGGGCTTGATATTTTTTAATATTTATTTTATTAATTTATATATATAAATATAATATTTTATTATAATAAATTACATATATATATTATTTTATATTAAAAATATATATAATGTATTTTAAAATATATATATATATATATATATATAAAATGCATGTCTGTTTGTACTGCTTTTTGATTCTCGTATTCGAATTCGTACTCAAATATTATATTGGTCTTCGTATCCATACCCGTGACCTTACCCGATAAGGGCGCGCCCTCGCGCGCAGGAAGGAGGAGGAAGGTGCCTGTCGCCAGCACTCGCTCGATGTCTCCCTCTACCTCGTTGCGCGGTGAAGAGAAAATGTCTTGATTTAGTTCCCCCGAATGTCAAGCCTCGTCGTCTTCTCCGTGCCCAAGACCGGAGCCGGTCGAGTTCTTCCTCTCCGGGAGTCTAATGACTTTCAGTCTCGCTCCTGGCTGCGTCCGGCGACCGTACGATGCGGGCTCCGGTTGGAAGTGCAGGAGAGCGGGAATCACGCGTTCATGCTGGGGATGGGGTTCGTTGGCCAATTCTTGGGTCACCAATTGAAGGAGGAAGGATGGTGGGCTTTTCATTTCTCTCGATGTCTCGACCTGTGTATTCCAGGACACGTTATGGTTTGCAACTAGGTTTTAGTTCGTTGCACTTATTCCTTTAAATTAATGTCAAGAGTATGCGTGAACCTTTGCTGTATTTAGGGTTCTTGGGGAGAAAGACTGAAACAGATTTAGCTATTATTTTTTTCCGCTGAATGGAGATCCTACAGCGATTATGATTGTAGCATTTGATGACCCTTATTGCGCGGTTCTTTGTCTTCCGCGAGATTAGGATTAAGTTAATTAACTATTTATTGATGAAATCACAGATTTTGTTCCCGTTGCTTCTATTTCTGTTTCTTTATTTTTGTGATTGGACTCTGTTTTCATGGGCATCCTCGTTGGATGATAGCTATGAACCCGAACTATAAAGATGTTAATTTTTTTTAGTGAAACTAATGGAGTAGATGATGGAATTCAATGACTATATATGATGTGAAATGTACAAAATCACACCCTATACGTTTAGGTTTTTCTTTTTCAAAAAACATTATTCAGAATCTCAGTTGTATCCGTATGTTTAAAGACATATGCATAAAACTCATATCCTTTAGACGTGTAAGATGAGTTTTAGAAGCCAAAAAAGTTTCAGAGAGTCGATGTTAGAATCTTATATAATTATACCTGCACATGAATATCATGTTTTTATAGACTCAACAATATTTTGAATGTAAAGATCACATCCATAAGATGAGTTGTAGAAAGAAAGAAACAAAATGGTTAAAATGATGGTTGTTGTAACGCTAATCCTGGCAGGGGATGGTTTGAAGATTCCCCCACTCTCTCTCTATGTGTGTATATGACCGGCAGCACTAAATGGGCAGAGGAGATCCAAATAATATTTTGTTGTAAGAAACGTTACATAGCATAGACAATGCCTACTAGGTTGCCTGCTAAAATCATGTCATCTAATATTTTGTTTCTGGGAATTTTTTCTAATCGCTAAAGCCGAGGAGAAAGGTTTTTGAGCACATTAGTTTTGGTTGTGGTTTACTCTTGACTCTTCAATTAGTTAACGAGTCACTAGACACTAGCACAACCATAAAGTACTATCATATGGTTACTGCATTATAAATTGATAGTTCATATTTTACTTTTCCTGGCAATGAAGATTGATTCTTAGTTTCAAAATACAGGAAAGTTTCAGGGACATGTTTAAGTGAGATAAAAAAGAAAAAGCTGGAGGGAAGTGGATTCGAGATTTTCATTTACAGTTTAGAAGATTATGAGTAAGTGTACATCACGTGAATGCATTTTTTGCTTTTGCTGATGGATCCTGATACACATTTTGTTCCTTATTTAAGGCCCTTATGAATGTTATTTAATCCAAAATAAATTACATTTATGTTTTTGGGCTTTCTTTGAATGTAAACATTGATTATTTATGCCAAGTTTGCAACAAATAAACACTAATTTTTTGTGATGATTCCTTTTAGTAGTTCATTTGGTGTAACTTGTTTACAATAGGAATTGTTTGGTTGGCCTTTTAGCCTTCTGATCTTGGTCAGAGCCTCCAGGTCATTGGAAGTTTGTTGGAGATTCTTCCATCTCAATGACCTCAAGTACCAGTTCCTCTTTATTACGTGCAACTTCATCTGCTTCCACCATCTACAATTCCATGGGGACTGCTCTTAAATAAGAACTTATCCTCTGTCAGCACCATGTGATGTTAAGAACATCCATGGCGATTTTAAACCAGATATTTTTTAGCATGACCTCTGGCCTATTTGCTGAGTGTATGATAAAGTCATCTCCTTACTAACATCTTGTAGTTGATTTCCTCAATGCATAATCTGATGCCTTGGCATCATTAAAAAACATGGTCACATAGGTCCTTCCTGTGAAAATGGAATCAGTAAAAAGTTATTTATTTCCTTGTTTTCCTTAAGTTATTCAAGTACTCACATTTATTATTTGTAGTTAATAATACAATTAGTAAATTATCTAGGAAAATGAAAAATCCTTTCTCATTTGGATCACCAGTGACCAGCCTCTTCGAATAGAAGACTGGGTCAGCCGAGTTGGTTGCAAAGTCATGGTAAATTGGAGTTGGTTAACTGGCTCTAAACAAAAACATTGGATCATGGTATTTAGCTATTTTTGTTGAGTTTGTTCCTCAGGCTGAGGGCTTGAATGAAATGATGACAAAACCTGAGAAGATGGTTTGTTGTTCGGAAGATTCTGGTGGTGAGAATGTTACAGCCCTAATGTGTGGAACTGAGGTAGATGATGAAAATGTCATAATAGTTTTGGAGGCGAAAGTGGATTAATGTGAGAGTGATTCTGATAGTTGATGTAAGATCGATGGTGCAAGTGTTGGGATGCATTTCCAGTGGCAAGAAAACGATCACGAGGTTGCTTGGTTTAAGTAATCACAAATACGACATTCAACTGAATGGTCTATGCATTCTGAACTTCTGAATAAATGTATATTTTAAATTTTTAATTAACAGGAAAAAAGTTATTTCGTTTATGAGGCTTCTGTGTTACCATTTGCTTATTTTCTTTAACTCCTTTGTCATTTGTAGTTCTTCACGTATATCAACATCATATGGTTTTCATCATCAAGAGAGCTTGTTCACTTTGCAGGATGCAACACACCTTCTGATCTCGATCCCTCCTTCTGTGAGCCTCGGTGATCCTGTGAGCTAATAAAATTTTGTAATGTCCTCCTTTTAGAATTGTAGCTTATGGATTCTCTTATTTATCATTTTTTTTTTCTGTTGAAGGTTTTGCACTTTCATCGTGACCTCATATGGAACAGGTTAAAGAATGGCAGGGTTCATTGGTTATGCTACCTATCCTCAACCAGTACGTATCTGCATATCTCCTTGTCTCAGCTGCATTGTGCTTTCAATTTCTCTTTTAGTAAATCTCTCCTTTATTGGATCTTGTAAACTTTTATGTAAACATTAACAAGTAACAACATATATTATATACTGCCAAATGATGTGCCAAAGAGATTCATTTGTGAAACGCTAGTTTAGTTTCTTGACTTGATCAGTTGTTCAGTATTAGGAAGAGAGGCTTTATGGTTTATATAGGCCCAGGTCGTGGGTGTTTCTCACATCCTGTGCTGGTCTATTTCAATTTTCGGCTTGGTATGTGATATTTAATTGTTGCAAAAATGTTCCCATTTGTATGATCTTGCTTTGCATCCCACAGGAAATCTAATGTTGATTGCTAATTGTATTTTTATTTTTGACATTGCTTGAACTTGGAATTAGCAATTAGTAATATGTTAGGATCACAATCATTAAGATATTCAGTACACATTCATCATTCACCACAGGACTTTCTTCGCTGTCAAGTCCCAGTTTCAATCAAATGTAGTTTCATAGGCTATCCATATAATGCAAAAGTTGGCTTGTCATCAAACCAAGTTTAGCAAAATTAACCCTTGAGAAAAGAAAAAATCATTTTTACTTTTGATTCCAGTTTATCAGTCTGTGGTGGACTGAGATTAGTAGGGGATCATGGGTGTCAAGTGTCAACTATATTGCACGGAAAGTGACATGAGTGTAGGTATGAAACACTTGATGTGAGTGATCTTATATATATATATATATATATATATATATGTGAAAGTTGTTTTTTGTTACTCTTTGCTGAAGCCATTAAATGTAGACAAAAAAATGAATAGCGTGCATATATCTAAATATGAGAAGGAGATAAAGTACTGCAATAGAAAAACTAAATATGAATTCTGGTGTAAATAACTGTATATCCTGTTATGAATTGAAATCCATTTTATATAGGACCTTGTAGACTATTTCATTCGAATCATTTCGAACAAAGTTCATATCAAATAAGTACATATAATATACATTGCATATAATAAGTAAAGCATCTTGGAGCACTCAAAAGACTCAGAAAAGCACACCCTTTTCTTCACATATAAATTCTGCAGCTTAACTGCTCATTGAGGGAGAACTCCAGTAGCTAGTTTGGCCTCTCCCTCAACTAGCTGTTAGGTACATGCAGTGGCTACTTTGTCGTTTACGGAGTAACCAAAATCCAAAAGAAATATGGCAAGCATTGTCGCTATACATAATCTGAAACATGCTTTAATTTTTGTTCACTTAATATTGATCAAGATCTTTTAGTTCGTTCATTGTCAGATAATAGGATTTTGGCTATTTTGTAATGCTGGTGACAAATAACTTTCTGCTATGTGATTCTTTATCTTCTGTTAGAATATGTTGTTATGGGAACCGGGTCCATATCTGGACCCGGTTCTATGGGGCACGGGTACCGAGGTGGGCTCGGTACCCTAGGCAGCTTCTCCTCTCTCCCTCTTTATATTGTCACTTGTGTTTAGTGTTGAATTAAGTGAAATATTATTTTCTCTCTCCTAGGGTTGCGGTGTGCCCCTAGGTCAGAGCCTCCCCGTGGTTTTTCACCTCTCTCTGAGGTTTTCCACGTAGATTGTGTGTTTGTTCTCCACTCTCTCTCTCTGTGGTTCGTGTTTCTACATGGTATCAGAGCCAGCGGAGTTGGAGAAGCGTTTTTTCCGAGGATCGTCAAGTTTTTTCGTCGCCCGACGCCGTTGAAGTTCCGGCGCCGCTGCTGCCCGTTTGACGTCGCCCTGCTCTGCCGCCGCTGTCCTTTGTTCCGCCGCCGCCGTCCTCTGTTCCGGCGCCGCTGCTGCACTTGTGACGTCGCCCTGCTCTGCCGCCGCCGTCCTTTTGTTCCGCCGCCGCCGTCCTCTGTTCCGCCGTCCTCTGTTGCGCCTCCGCGGTCCTCCGTTCGGCCCGTTCTTTGTTTCTGCCACCGTGGGTGGCCTCTGTGTTGCGCCGTCGCCTGCTTTCCGTTGCCGCTGCCTCCTTCCCGTCGCCGTTGCCTCATTCCCGCTGCTGTGCCTCTTGTTGCTGTGTCTTGTTTGTGATGGCAGAAGCGATGGGGACTCAAAAAGATGCCGTTCTTGACACGGACAGCGCCTCCAAGACTGAGAACGTGCCGCTCCAGGTCACCTCCATCCGTCTGACCAAGGACAATTACCTATCTTGGTCTGCCGCTCTCGAGATTGGGATTACTAGCCGTGGGCGTCTCTCTTACATCACTGGCGACAAACCTGCGCCCATCAAATCTGATCCTCAATGGGCAACGTGGGCGTTGGAGGACAGCCAAGTGAAGGTGTGGATTATCAGCTCCGTGTCATCCGATATCCAGCCCCTCATTCTGCGGAAGCCGACCTCTTTTGATATGTGGACTGTGCTTGCAAAGATGTATGGTCGCAAGAAGAGACATCTGCGTACCTATCAGATTAAACGCAGTATTTACTCTCTGACACAGGGTGATTTGTCTGTTGCTGCCTTCTATGCTGCCCTGAAGACCAAATGGGAGGAGCTAGATTATCATGTGACTGATGAGTGGACGTGCGGTTCAGATCATTCCCTCTACTGGGAAAAGGAATGGATGGACCGTACGTTTCTGTTTTTGGGAGGCCTGCGGGATGAATTTGAGTCTATTCGTAGCCAGATTCTTAATGGTGATGAGATTCCGGGGATAGAGGAAGTATATGCTCGTGTTGAGTCTGAAGAACAACGTCGCCAGGTGATGCATCTTGACACCGGTCATGGCCCTTCTGCCTTTGTCAGCCGTGCCTCAGGGACTGGGCAGCGTCCTGCCCGACATTGCACTCATTGCCACAAGTTGGGGCATTCGGTGGATTTCTGTTGGGATCTTCATCCCGAGAAGAGACTGGTCAGAGGTCGTCCTCCCTCTGGCAAGCGTAGCCCTACTGTGTCTGATTCCAGTCAGAGCAATTCTTCTAGTGGTGCAAAGTCCAAGTTGTCTCCTGCTCAACTCAAGGAGCTACAGGCGTACATTAGCCGTCTATCTACTACCCCTGAGGAGTCCTCCACGTCTGAAGGGGCTCAGCTAGCCCAAGCCCTCGTTGCCTCGACTGATCAAGGTAACCCTTCTCTTGGTGATTGGATTGTTGATAGTGGAGCCACTCACCACATGACAGGGGACTCTAAACTCTTTCAAGAATATCAACTTTCCTCTGGCAAGCAACGCGTGTCTATGGCAGATGGGTCTTCTATCTCTGTGGCTGGGAAAGGGAGCTTGTCCCTGCTGAACAAATACCATCTCCACAATGCCCTGCATGTTCCAAATATTCCTGTGAACTTACTCTCTGTCAGCAGTATTACTAAAGAATTAAACTGTAATCTAATTTTCTCTGCTGATCATTGTTCCCTGCAGGACTTGGTGACGGGGAAGAAGATTGGGATTGGTTCGGTTACTGATGGGCTCTACAGGCTGCCGGTACAAGTTGCTTCAGCGTTGATTTCTGCCACGAGTGGTCACTTGTCTGGTGTGAATGATAGATCTACTGTTCTGCGATGGCACGAGCGTCTTGGACATCTCCCCTTCCAGTTAATAAAGAAGTTGTTTCCTCATTTGTTTGCTTCTGTCTCCATTGACTCCTTCGCTTGTGAAGTGTGTCAATTGGCTAAACATGTCAGGGCTTCATACCCTATTTCTTTGAATAAATCCACTCATCCGTTTGCCTTAGTTCATTCCGATGTTTGGGGTCCTTCTGGAGTACCCACGTGTGGTGGTTGTCACTATTTTTTGACGCTTATTGATGATTGCTCTAGATGTACGTTCGTGTACTTGTTGCGAGAACGTAGTGAGGTTCCAGCAGTTGTGAAAAACTTTGTTGCCTTTGTTGAGACTCAATTCCATACTACTGTTCAAGCTTTCCGTACGGATAATGCAAGAGAATATGTCTCCCAATCCCTTGATGACTTCTTGAAAGGAAAGGGTATTGTTCATGAAACCTCTTGTAGTTATACCCCTCCTCAGAATGGTATAGCTGAACGTAAAAATCGTCATCTATTGAATGTTACCCGGGCCATTATGTTCCAACGTCATGTCCCGAAGCGGTATTGGGGTGATGCACTTCTCACTAGTGCACATCTCATTAACCGTATGCCTACTAGAGTGCTGGATGGTCAGTCTCCTTATTCTAGCCTGTGGCCTACTCAGAATCCGTGGCCTCTTACTCCTCGTGTCTTTGGGTGCAGTTGTTTTGTGCATAATCATAGCCCTACTCTCAAAAAACTTGATCCCCGGTCTATTAAAGGAGTTTTCTTGGGGTACTCTCCCACTCAGAAGGGGTATAAATGTGTGGATCCCACTACTTCCAAAGTATATGTTTCGAGGGATGTCACATTTCATGAACATGAGTCGTATTTTCCGGTGAATCCTCTTCAGGGGGAGTGTCTTGGGAACAAAGGGGAAGAGTATTCCTCTAATCAGCTGATTCAGTTTATGGAGTTTTTGGATTACAAGGTTAGTCCCAGTGTGATTGACACGGTCACGGTCAGTAATGAGAAGGGCAGTCATATGGAAGGGGTCACGGTGGATGCTCAGCCCACTGTTGCCCGGGATCACTTGTTTGGCAAGGTTTATGTCAGAAAGGAGAAAGCTACTGTGGAAGATGTTGGTGATGAGGATAGAACCAATCCCAATCTTGTGATCTCCCCGGATGACCCAAGTCCATCGAATGAAGAGCTCCCTATTGCTTTGCGCAAAGGCACCAGGTCATGTACTTCTCACCCTATTCAGAGATTTGTTTCTTATGCTAAGCTCAGTACAAATTACAAATGTTTTATCACAACCTTATCCAAAGTTGTTATTCCCAGGTCGGTGGATGATGCTAAGGATGATCCCAAGTGGTTACATGCTATGACAGAGGAGATGGGTGCGTTAGCTAAGAACAAAACATGGGAAGTTGTTGATATCCCTAAAGGGACACACTTAGTTGGCTCTAAGTGGGTTTACAACGTGAAGTACAAACCTGATGGCACTGTAGATCGATATAAAGCTCGTCTGGTTGCAAAGGGGTTCAGCCAGAAGTATGGGATCGACTATCTTGAGACCTTTGCCCCTGTTGCAAAGTTGAAGACTGTGAGGGTTATTCTTGCTCTTGCTGTGCACAAGAAGTGGCGCATGGACCAGCTTGATGTTAAAAATGCGTTCTTGAACGGCCATCTGGAGGAAGAAGTCTATATGAGCATGCCTCCCGGGTATGTTCAAGAGGGAAAATGTTGTCACCTCAAGAAAGCTTTGTATGGCTTGAAGCAGTCGCCTAGAGCTTGGTTTGAGAGACTAAGGATCGTTATGAAGTCCACTGGGTACAAGCAAGGAAATGGAGATCATACCCTATTCATAAAGCAGAGAGATGGTCTGGTGAGTCTTCTCCTTATCTACGTTGATGATATGATTGTCACGGGCAGTGATGAAGAAGAAAACAGAAAGATGAAAGAGAGATTAGCTAAAGAATTCGACCTCAAGGATCTGGGTAAGCTGAGATACTTTTTGGGGATAGAAATTGCTCGATCAGAGACAGGGCTGGTTATGAATCAAAGGAAGTACACTCTTGACTTACTAAAGGAGACAGGTAAACTTGGTTGTAGGCCCTATCTTACTCCTATGGAGTCGGGAACTAAGATGAGTATCAAGACGGGCACCACTCTGGATGAGGAAGGAAAAGGGCGATATCAGAGGCTAGTCGGTAAGCTTATCTATCTTACTCTAACTCGCCCTGATATCACGTATGCGGTAAATGTGCTAAGTCAATTTATGCATGCTCCCACGGATTGTCATTGGAAGAGTGCAGAACGAGTGTTGGGGTATCTAAAGAATGACCCAGGAAAAGGGCTGCTGTATACTCGACAAGACAAACTTACTATTGAGGGCTACTCAGATGCAGATTGGGCAGGGTGTACTGACACAAGGAGGTCTACTACAGGGTATTGTATCTTTCTTGGAGGTAACCTAGTTGTTTGGAGAAGTAAGAGGCAAGAAGTATGTTCGAGATCTAGTGCTGAAGCTGAGTACAGGGCTGTTGCAATGGGGGTTACAGAGATGCTGTGGCTGAAGATTCTTTTGACTGATATTGGTGTGGAACTGGGAGATAAAATGAAGATGTACTGTGACAACAAGTCTGCGATTAATCTTGCCAATAATCCAGTTCTACATGACAGGACCAAACATGTGGAGATTGACCGTCATTTTATCCGGGAACGCATTGACTCAAAGGAGCTGATTCTGCCATATATGAAGTCTGAAGATCAAGTTGCAGACGTCCTAACTAAAGGGCTTTGTACTTCTTCATTTGAAAAGAATGTTAGCAAGCTTGGCATGTTTGACATGTATGCCAAGCTTGAGGGGGAGTGTTAGAATATGTTGTTATGGGAACCGGGTCCATATCTGGACCCGGTTCTATGGGGCACGGGTACCGAGGTGGGCTCGGTACCCTAGGCAGCTTCTCCTCTCTCCCTCTTTATATTGTCACTTGTGTTTAGTGTTGAATTAAGTGAAATATTATTTTCTCTCTCCTAGGGTTGCGGTGTGCCCCTAGGTCAGAGCCTCCCCGTGGTTTTTCACCTCTCTCTGAGGTTTTCCACGTAGATTGTGTGTTTGTTCTCCACTCTCTCTCTCTGTGGTTCGTGTTTCTACATCTTCTAACCAGGTTTAACTTTAAATTACTTGATCATAATGATGATGTGACTACATTATTAAGGTGACTCCTTTGCAGACTGTTTTGTGTCTTGAAGATTTCCTTGTTGCAGTAGTATGTATCTGTTATATCTGTTTCACTCTTACATCTGATTCCTGAAGTCTCTATTCATAACATGTTTGCATTTGTTACAGAAAAAAAATGCTTACCATTTGTTACAGAAAAGAATGCTTATTGAAAATTCCATTGACGAATGTATTGCATGTGTTAGGTGTATATGGAGATCATGGTGGTTATTGGGTTGACGAGGAGTGAGTCTTATTTACATTAAGACGTGCTTCTCTTTCTCTGTCATAAGCGGACCATACATGACTCTCTTGTTTCTATGCACAATTTTGTTCAGTACCCCTCCAAAGCCTGAGAATGAGCTGGCTGTGGCAAGATTAGAAGCAGAGAATGCATGGATCAATTTAGGTTGTGATCTTGGTGTGCATGTGTATGTGTTAAGGCTTGGAGGCATCTATGGCCCTGGGAGAAGGTTTAGTACCTATCTTGTTTCTTATTTTGGGATTTAATCATGTTCAGTAATAAGATGTGAATGAACTATGTCCAAGAATCTTTCTTTGTCTCAAGGCCCTGCAGTGTCGCTATGTTATTTATTTAACTAACCCCTTGCAAATCATGAATAATTTTTTCTGTTCACAAAGGTAACAGTTAACTGTCAAATATTTATCATCACTCTAACATTCTCGGGCAATAATATTTGTTCCATTCCCACTGGCCTTTTTTGTATATTTGAAGACAAACTACGATTCTTTTAGTTTGTATAGCTTTCTCTTGGAGTGCTTTCTTTGTTAATTCAAATTTCAAAGTCTGTTTTAATAAATCCTTTCTTTTCAGTGCTTTGGATACCATAATCAAACAAGGACCTTTGTCAAAAGATCAACAAAGGCGACAACACAGGCGTTATCCACCACGTATTCATGTTGCTGATGTGTGTCAGGCAATCAGAGCCAGTATGAACAAGTCATCAACTTGGTACTTGTTTACTCTGGAGTAACTTTTTCATTCATTGACCGCTTCCTTCTGCTTCTGGTTTTGTTTCTCAAGAACTGTGGAGCTCATGCCAACCATTCTTTTGGCGAACTGCAGGAATGTTTTCAATATTATTGATGATGACCCGGCCCCACGATCGGAGGTTTTCTCCTATGCACGTTCCCTGGTCATGCAACGATGGCCAGACAAGCTGGACGGTATTTCCGTAGATCAGGAGACACTGAATCAACATGCCCAGACAGGCGAGCTTATTGAAGAGAAGAGGGTGTCCAACAATCGGATGAAGAGTGAGTTGGGAGTGGAACTTTTGCATCCAAATTACAGGTCTGGTCTGGAAAGTATTGCTAGAGGTTATCAACTTCGGTAATTGGATGTACATTGCATTCATGACTGCACTCCCCTCTACGGGTCAGGCCTGCAAAGCATCGCTTGAGATTGTCAACTTAGACAAACGGCTTTGCATGGTATACATTCACCTTGATGAGTGCACTTTGCTCTGTTTACATGGGTGAGCGTGTGAGCTTACCTATTGGATCCATTTATTTCACTTGTATGATATGGCAGCAAAATGGGGGGTTCTGTATGTACGACCACTTATGAGTTTTCTTAGGACTTGTGGCTAGATGTGTTGTGAATTTAATGTTCATGGAGGTTGAAAAATCTACAGATCATCTTGGAGATCTTCTTGGTGTGTTGGCGATTTTTGTATTTCGAGGATTGGTTTTAAGCTTTCAAAATAATACGAGTTTGTAGCATAATTTTTTAATGGTGAGGTGGAATTTTGGACCTACATAAGATAAAATTGGTTTTTGAATCGAATCGGCACTAGGAAGGTATTAGAGGAAGATTGCGTTGTAGAATTAAATTGGAACTGTTTTTAACTACTAGCTTGGAATTTTTTTTTTTAAGTAGCACACTAAACAAAAGAATCAGCAAATAGAAACTAGAACGCAAGATGGGCCTGACTCATGCTGAATTCGAGCCCGAACCGGTGACTGATTCCTGTTGATTCGGCACTTGCTGGAAATGAAGTGCACGAAATTTGGTCAATCCTCCAGATTTGAGGTTTCTATATGCTCTTGTTGTCAGCTTCAGTTCGTGTCTAGGAAGAAAATCCAAAGTTGTCAGTATATAGGAATAGTAGCATACTGTTTCACATACATGTCTTAAAGACTGAGGCAGATACATGAAATTTTTATATTGTTTTATTTTATACACAGAATCACAGGTGGAGCTAGGGCCCTGCAGAGGCCATGGGGCCGCTTCAAATTTCCAAAAAAAAAAAAAAAATCACATGTAAAAAGGAAAATAGCCCTTATGTAAAATTTTTGAAAAATTATATTTTGGCTCCTAACAAACTTTTGAAACGATAATTCGATTCTCTTAATGACAAATTTTTAGCTTCGTCCTTGCATAGAATAAGATATTACTATTTCCCTTGCCAAAGCCCCTTAGGGTTCTTTGGCTTTGTGAAACTGGGGATGTAGTACCAAGAGTTAAATTTCTGTATTGATTATCATCTTCATTATCAGCCAATTCTTTGCTTTCGATCCTTTCACCGTTTCACGTGACTCTCTCTCTCTCATCTCTCTCTCACACATAGAATAAGGAAAATAAGAAAAAGGATGGTTTCTTGAGTCCTAACGACCAATGAAAATAGTACATGGAACATGCCAAACGTGACACAAGATAGTCATGCCATTCAGAATTGAATCCTTACCACTGTTCTCAGTATCAGAGACATACCAAGTGCATACCAGCCTAAATGCCTTGTCGGTCAGCAAAGTGTTATGGTGCCAATACAAATACTGCCGGCCCTACAGAGCGAAAATTTGCCCCATACAAATATAGTGGTTTAGCAGGAGCGTTCACAGCCATCAAATATTTACCCTAGCATAACGAGGTATGCACGTGTATAAAAGTCAACCTCTCACCTCCATTGGTTTCAGTTTTATGAAATCTAACTTGGGTCAAAGAAGAAACGCGAATCTACCATCAGGTTTCAGCCGGGATAGATAAAAAAAGAGGTTAACATACATCATATTTTGGATACAGACAAAAAAATGTTATTAATGAAAATAGATATAGCAGTCCAACGTAACTTTTGTTTCTTTTTAATGTTGAACTGTTTGAAGTTCAAGTACTTTTTAAAGGATGACAAGAAGCATGCAGAGCTTCAATGGACCGCGCTAATACAGATAGCTGCAGTGAACCTTATCTGATAACTTCAACTATTCAGGTTTCCAAGATATGGAGAAAGCCAACTAAAGGCTATGCGTTGGGATCCCTGACTTATTTCACAGTTTCTTGGCAGTTTTCCTCACCTTCTGCATTGCAATTCCTTTTCTTCTTTCCTTCAATTATTGGTCCTAATTAAACTCGACTTGCCATCCTTTATCCGTCCAGGTATGTTATTCACTGCTGGTGCTCTGAAAAAAAAAAAAATTATTCCAAGGAAATAGATTTGTATTGCTTGATCGTCCTTGTAATAGCTTGTTCAACAGGCAGTCTCTCCATGCTCGATGCACCATAAAATCCATGGACCCCCTTGGTATTCTTTAACACAAATTCTGCTTCTGCTGGGCCAGAGATTGGGCCTGCATAAAATGATTCAGAAATAAGAAAATAAAACAAGCATATTTGGCACACAAACATGATAATTTCACTAAACAATGATTCTTTCAGTGTTGACAAGACAACTGCATACGATTCAAACAACCAAAATTTCACAAAACGTGTTAAGAAAATGTCACCCCTTTTCACATTTTCACTCATTGTCTGAGATAATTATTTTACTCATCTAAATAATATGGTAAAGCTACTAGACTGCCAAAATATATTTACCCATTTCTTCTTGGGTAAAGAAAAGAAAATCCATGTGGTAAACCTTTAGAATGCAACTTCAAAGATGATGAAACACTTTCAGTTGTATGAACCCCTTTCTTTTGTGTCATGCATGTCATCTCGTGGAGAAAGAAAACATGATGCCAAGAAAAGGTTACCTCCATGGCACAGAATGATAACATGTGGGTTGATCTGTTTGGCAGCATCTGCAATTTCCTGCACAAGGGCCACACTTTCCTCTAAGCTAACAGCAGTTTTGGCACCTATAGATCCTGATGTAGTGAGTCCCATATGTGCAACAATAATGTCAGCTCCAGCTTTTGCCATGGCTACTGCTTCTTCAGGTTTGAAAGCATATGGGGTTGTCAAGAGTCCAAAGTTATGTGCCTTTCTGATCATTTCCACTTCCAAGCTAAGTAAATAGTATGACAACATTAGTACCATAAAGCATGAAGAAATAACTTAAAGTTTTTATCATCAGCAATTCAGGCAAACAATTTTAAAAGAAAATTAAGAATACAACAGTTTCCATAACTAACCCATAACCCATTCCCGTTTCTTCAATATTTTGACGAAAGTTGCCATCGAAGAGGCCAACAGTTGGAAAATTTTGAACTCCACAGAACCCTACTGTTTCTAATTGCCGCAAGAAGTAGTCCATTCGACGAAAAGGATCTGTCCCACATACTCCAGCAAGAACAGGCACCTTTTTCACCACCTAGCAATCACCATAAGACAAAATTATGGTTTGACATAATTGCATGTACGCATCCTAGACTATTTATGTCCATACATACATGTCCACAAACAACCAACTCTAGATTTACTATAAATTCAAAGTACAGAAACCATCAATGGTCATTGCGTGAGATTGTTGCAGTTTTTCTCTCAAGTAAACTTGACTTAAATGAAACTTACTGGCAAAACTTCGTTAGCCATATCAAGCACCACAGCATTAGCATCTGCAAAGGGTAACAGGCCTGCCAAGGAACCCCGTCCTGCCATTCGAAACCGTCCTGAATTATATATTACTATTAGATCTACTCCCCCTACTTCTTCAAACTTTGCAGATATTCCGGTCCCAGCTCCTGCACCTATTATTGGCAGCCCTTTGCTGATCTGCATCTTCAATTGTTGCAACATCATTTGTGTCTTTCGCAGAGTTTCTGCACAAATGTACAAGCAACAATTACACTAAATATTTAAGGTACAAGGATATAGGTACATAAAGAATACATACGTATAACCTATATAATATGCACATAACATGTATATGTGTGCACTCATATGTATATAATATATATATATGCAAATATATATCATGCATACAGACATGGACACACACATAAATTTGCATATTTATGTGTATGCGTACATCATAGACTTGAAGATTGGTGGTGTACAAAAATAATGCCCTTCCATTTCCAAAATGCTTCAGATGATTTTGGCTAAAAGTTCTCCTATATATGGACCAGATTTTATAAGGATGTAAAAGTCAAAAAAGAGAAAATCTGACCTCTGGCTTATGGAGCCCAACCTGTATGCTGGAAAAAACATGACTTTGAATATCTACTAGGTTTTTGGACCCCACAGGTCACATCTGTGCAATTACGTTTGCAGAGAAACCTCACAGATACAAGTCTGATGTAGAATGCATGGTTCATTCATGTCAAATACAGATGTAAATACAAAACGGCAGAACCTCCATTACCTTAAAAAAGTACAAAATTTTAATAGTGACTATCATCTCCTAGTAGTTTCTTAGTTTCATATTTTCCATGAGTCAAAGAACAACAAAAAAGAGACGGACACATAAAAAGAGATGCATAGCCACTTATATATTCTGCACATATTTAACTATGCATGACAAGTTTCGCATCCAACTTTAAAAGAAGAAACATATAATTTATGGTACTGAAAAAGCACCAAAAAACAATTTCTTTCCTACTACTTTACGCCAAATTAGATGAAAACAGAACAAGGAAGGAAGATACATATCCAAGCAGGATTCATTCGAACCTGGTTTTGCATCAGGAAAGTCAACTGGACTGTATGTAAAAGTTGAATGTTTTGGCTTGTATTCACGTGTATCAACCTCTTTGTCAAGGATCTCATCAGAAATTTGAGCAGAACAGGAACGTGCATTACTTTGAATTTCAGGACTGATCTCCAAGAAGCAATTTACAAGTGCATCTGCAAACTCAGGTTCATTTATATGATAAGGTAATACCTTTACCTGTAAAAGCAAATGGAGTATATGATTTTATGCAAGTTTTGCCAATCAATAATGTCTAAATCACCACATGATAAGAAAGTCCAAGGGGAAACATTTGCAAGTTATTGGCTACCTATTTATGCCGCACATACTAACCTGGCGATGTTCAGTTTTTTCAATGAGCCTCTCTAACTCGTGTATAAGAGCGCTAGTGGCATCTGGGTCATAAAAAGGCTTTCCAGGAGCATCCAATGCAGATACACCCTTCCAGGGAAGCACAACACGGACATTTGATGTTGCTTTATTTAGTTTATCAGCAATAAATCTAGCAAACCTTTTATTCTCTTCTGGGGTGGTTCTCATGAGTGAGACCTGCAATAGATTATTGCCCTTGAGTTGGAGCATGAGATATGTTCACTAGTTTTGAACGTTAAGACAATCCAAGTCGTGCAAGAGCTCAATCACACTCTGGAACCACAAGCAGTTATTGAGTAAACAAGTGAGGAGACTAGAAAAGACACCTGATCATTGTGCATGTGTATTTTTCTTTTATCAAAGCATGCAGGAATTGTCACTTTTGGGCCAAAATTCACCATATCCAGTGCTCCTATGCTGAGGACCAATGGTATTTTCTTCTCTATGATGGCATCAAACCTTGAGCTATCACAGGCCATCACACCACCCACGATGTGATCAGCAACTTCAGTTGTTGTAATGTCCAGAACAGCCTGTATGAACAGCCTGTATATATTAGTTTACTGTGATCTTCAGAAGGACAATGAAGACGAGCATTGCTCAAAGTGCAGACACAACCATCAATAAGACAAATACGTTTAACTTTAACCAAGTATACTATATAAGAGGACCACAAGCACCAAATTGACTCATAATTCAAAATATTGCCATGTTATTTTCATTTAGTGCTGATCACATTATCTTCAGAATATAGTCATTAACATATGATGCCAAAATAGTGCCATAACATTACTGTCATAATATGTGAGGTTTTGAAAATTTTTAATTCAATTGCTTCATTATTTTATATTGATAAGAACTTTCATAACAATTTCGTTTTTCATTTTTCAAGCAAAAATACTCTAAAACCTATTGCTTCATATGTTTTCTTTCATAAAAATTTCCATTCTCAGAATATGTGAGATTTCCAAGATGTTTCTGTGGACAACCACATTTTTGAGAAAACTCTGTACAGAGTACAGACCTTGCAGCTATTCTTCAGGACACAGTCATTTGCAACATGAGAACATCTCAACTGACCTAAGAATAGTCATGTTCTTTGTTAATATTGGTTCTCCACATGAACAATAGCATGTTATCCTATTTGAGCAGAAAATGGATAAGTTTCATGAGTGCATGGATAAATAAAATACTGGAAGCTTCAAAACCTGTATGAAACCACCTCTGATAAGCTCTTCCATGGCCTTACCACCAACCCCAGTAGCATGAAACACAAGCGGCTCATAACCATCTCTCACCAACCTCTCTTTCACTGCACTTACACATGGAGTTGTAACTCCAAACATGGTCATAGCAACTGTTTTCTTTACACTTGTATAGTCAGAAACTCCTATCTGTGATAACCTTCCAACAATCATCCCAGCAGCAGCAGCCCCCGCATTAGATAGAACAACCCTGCTTACATGATTAAGCCCACAAATGTCGACAACTGATGGCAACAATACTAAGTCAGAAGTGCCAATATAAGGTTCCGTATGACCACTAGCAACAGTTGACACAAGGAGCTTTGGCACCCCCAGGGGAAGTGTTTGCAGAGGAGGAGCAAGCAGGGATGTCCCACCACTTCCACCAAGACCGATAACTCCAGCAAGAACTCCATCATCATAAGCCCTTTTAAGGAAGCACTGAACTGCCCTGCTCATCAAGCAAATTGCTTTAGCTCTGTCACTAGGAAGTTGAGTCGATGAGTTTTCAGTGCCAGTAGAACAGAGAAGAACATCCCTTCTCCGCACAAAGGAGAAGTTTTCCATGCTTGTAAGTTCTTCGTTATTGGTGGAGACATCAACAACAGTTACTTCCACCTGTAATGTTGATGCAGAAACGCATAGTAAACATGCAAAAACAAGAAATCAAGACAATGCTTGTATTTGATGATATAGAACTATGAAAAGAACTTAACCTGCTTCAGCAGAAAATGCACAAGAGAGAAAGATGAAAAATATATCTGAATAAAATTTTCATTAAAAACTATAGGAGCTTATGTACGAATAACACATAGGACAAGCGAAGAAGACCAAGGAACAGTAAAGATAGCAAACAAAAACAATTCCCACGCTAGTTTATAATATATGTTTCCGCAGGTTAGCTCCAAGTGTCATGAGCTTTCACAGCCATGAAATTGTGGATAACCAGTCCTAATGAGAATGTCCCATGAACAAGCTCCACAAAATGAGTCTCCAGAATCAGCAACCAGAAAAATTCAGAGCCATTAGGCCATTAAGGATCAATATATAGTGTTGGACCGATGGTGCTTTAGGCCAAGTATTGCAGTAAGTCAGAGAGACATCAAGTATGAGAATGCCAATTAGAATGGTTCACTAATTGACCAAGAATTCCATTTATCCTAAATGTTCAGTAGAATGCCCATTGGTAGAACCAAACTGTGGCATCTCCCAGAATCTTGGCGATCTCGCGTGCACAATGCATTCTGAAACAAAAGCATAATTTTGGAGGAGGAAGCACGAACAGTCAACCTCAACTCTGTCTAAAATAAACCGTCTGAACCAATAAATAGATCTTGAACTCATGTCCAAGCAACTAACCAAAAGAAGAGCTACCAGCAACCACGATACAATTCAAAGAGAAAATGCATCGGGATATCGATGAACATGCTGAAAGGTACCTGTAACGAAGAGCCAAGAACGAACTTCTGCAAGCAGGACTGGACACAATTTGCAAGGAATTGGAGCTCGTCCAACTTGGTGTCTGCGGTTCCGACACAGAAGACCTGTTGGACTTTTTCCACCATCGCCATCGCCTCGAGCAACGAGAGGCGGAGAGTTATCTTTCCGCCCGAAGAAGGAAATGTTGTAGGACGGACTTTGGTAAAGAAGAGGAAGAGGGTTAATGGGGAGCCATTCTCTCAGACAAGAAGAAGATGAAGAAGAAGGAAGCGCACTTGGATGAGGGCCGTCTTGGAGAACGAATTGCAGGGGACTGCAAGTCCAAAGCAGAGATCGCACCTCACAAAAGCAGAAATAACAAGATGTCCAAACCAAATCCAAATACTAAAATATCCCCAACTTCAGTATGATATCTGGGATAGGCGAAGCCTCCCTATAAATCTTCTACTTCGAAAATTTACACTCTTAGAAGGACAACTATAACTCTTGCTAATCATACTAATCGGCTTCATTTCTCAATGGTTTCTCTGTTACTGGGACAATATTTTTGCAATAATTGGCAGATTATATAATGAAAATTTTATAAAACACGTTCAATTTTTAATGGAATAACAAATAAATGCTTAAATTTTAGTTTTTATTTAAACGTCTAGATTATATTGGAACCAAGCAGTTGAAAGAAAGAAATCTCGGCTTAAAGTGTTTTTCCATTATAGAAAAACTTAGAAAGAGCAGCCTAAGCAATGGGTGAATAAAGAAATAGGCGTTAACTTTTCAAACACATCAAGGAATCACATGACTATTTCACCAAATTTATAAAACAGCCGCTTCTTTTAAAAACTATTTAAAAACACATAAGTTACTTATTTGTCCTCGTAAGTCTTCGCTGACATTACATATAAAAATATAAAAATAAAAATACGGCCGGCAAGAGGCGATATTACTTGAGGGGCATTTTCATCATTTCGTAGAGATATTTTTTTTTAATATATCATTTTTTGCCTCTAACCTACATGGGCATTTTAATCATTTCCAACTTATAACACGTTAAGGGCCATAATACCAGCTCTCCAAGTGCCTGTTTGAAAAGTTAAAAACTTATTCCAATGCAAGCCTGAAGGGAAGTAAAGGTTATAAGGTTCATTGTAATTTTTTCCTTGTTATATCCTTACATTTGAGCTTGTTTGTTCATTGAAGAGACACTTACATGTATAACAAAGTAAATATTAAATGATTTTCATGTAAAAATGAAAGAAATTTGAGAAGCTGGTGGTAACTGCCCACACCAGCTTATATGTGGCTCCGCCAGATACTTAAAGGTCATGGAGGCCCTCACTTATCACATAAAATGAAATTAGATTGCCTTTTTTGTTCTCAAATTAGTGAATCTTGGATCCATGGCACATCTGGTTTTGGTGTAGCTGGTTGGGGTCGGCACTAACTCGTAGAAGGCCAATCCCTGGCTCAATTTTCATGAACGTCAACTCCTTGGGTGCAGGGCAGAGCCAAGGTAGGGCTTGCTTGGGCCCTCGCCCACCTCCGAAATTTTTTTTTTAAAATTTACATGTAAATTAAAAAAAATTTCACTTGTTATAAAAATGATATTTCGGTCCTAATCAAAATTTAGAAACTTTAATTCAACCCGCCTCATGAAAAATTTCTGATTCCACCTCTGCTTGGGTGATCGACACAGCTTTAGACCTTGAGGGCAAGGAGATGAGGGATGCAGCTTTTTGTTCTTCACCATTGGATAAATCTCCTAAGATTTCAGATGCGAGTTTCAAAAATAAATTATAAATAAACTGCTGGGTTCAGCTGTGACATAATGGATAAGCGGGCTTAGTCATCAGTTATCAAAAGCTTTTTGTAAAGTTTTTAATGGAACATTTTTAACAACAAATTGCCATTAATCTAGTCTATCTTCCTTGCTGCCAAAACTGCTTAGCTTAGGCGGAAGGAGAATCCAATGTGCCAGCTTATGTAGACCAACACTGTATTAATTTTGCAAGATGGAGACGCTTGAAGCAAACCCTGAAAATATTTGCTCTTGCCTTCTTCTGGTTTCTTTCCCTCTCTTCTTCTCTCGCAATATAAATGAGGTAGTAGTAAAGTTTTCCCACATGCCAAGTTTGCTATGCGTATATATTGGGTCTGGTAGCTACTTGTTTATACATATATAGGCCATCGATTCAATGAAAGTAGATGACTGAGAATTAAGATACAAATATATAAGACAACCCGTCTTTTCAAAGGATGAGAGAGAGATAAACTTCCAAACAATTTGATTTTTATATTTGCAACTTAATGTCCCTCATCTAATCTTTTATATATATATATATATATATATATATATGTTTGTGTATGTGTGTGGAGAATGGAGAGAGAGATGTAGATACTTACGTGCTAGATAAATAAAGAATAAACTCAGCCTTCAGATTAGTGGTGAGGATAAAAACAAAGAGAAAAAAGTTCTAATTAATACTTCATAACAAAAATGCCCTATTACCTTTTTTTGGTTGTTTTTATCTTAACTGTCGATCCGAAAAAATTCAAGAACTAAGATCATTTCTTATCTGTCTAGCATCTAAGTGTCTAAAAGAAACTCATTTTTCATATAACAGATGCAAATGGATCGATCCAGTACGAGCAGGGGCGGAGTCAGGATTTTTTTTAGGGGTGGGCTGACAGTCCAACCTCTGGATTCGGGTAGGATCAAATTGAATTCAAATCTAAAAAATACATGGTGCAATTAAATTTTGTTGTTTTTTTCAACGTAAATTTCTTTTTTTTTCATTGGCCAAGGTGGGGCCATGGCCTAAGCGAGCCCTCTTCTCCCTTCGCCCCTAAGTACGAGTGCTATATATATAATCTGTTTTTGGCTTGGATCTTCTTCATCATGAAGATCAACAAGTCGATGTGGAGATCCATGGATCTTCGTTGGCCCTTTGCTGAGGAAGCCCGTCGCTGTTGGGTGTAAAATAATGTAGGGTAGAGGTGGAGATATCTGAAGTTGGTAAGAAAAGAGCAGACAAATAGAAGGGCTACCAAGAAGATTCTCGATCAAGATCCAACTCATAATATTGACGGACCAGACCACCCTTCTTCATCTTCAATCTCTCCTTTGTTTCTATCTTACACTCATCCCACTGCCGAGTTCTGGATCGAATCCTATTTCCACAAAAAGACATATCCATTAAATGGTCAGATCCAAATGATTATATGCAACGCTTGTCCTTTGTCAAATTTGGTCTTGTACATGTACACGAATCTCAAGAAAATATCTATGTACATGGTATGAGCATGACTCCTTGACTCAAGGGGTTGTTTGATGATCTTGAATTTTGATTCGAGAATTAAATTTCTAAAAACCAAGATTCCACTATAAACTGAAATCAGAACAAAAATTCCAGATCTAGTTCCTCTTTGTGTTTGATAGTCTGAAATTATGATTCCAGAATTGAAAACAATGTGTTTGATAAAAAAAAAAGGAATTAAAATTTTAGAATTGATGAACTAAATCCATCTCGACGTGTATCCTAAATGGAAACAAAAAATTCTAAAATTCTGAAATTATTTATACTTCCACCCTTTACAATTCCAGAATATTGATCCAAGAACGAGTCGATAATTTCGAAATCAAAATTCTTTCTTTGATAGTGCAATTCACATTTCATAAGAAATAAGAATTTTAATTCTAAAATTCCAAAATTTAGGTGATGTTTTGACTGCTTATTCTTGAATCAAAATTATAGAGTTGTGATTCTACCCTAAGGAATGGAATTATGATTTTAAAATTTTAGAACGTTTTCATCCCTTCTTAAGACACATGTAGCGATGGTTTTAGTCCATCAATTCTAAAATTTTAATTCATGTTTTATCAAACATGTCATTTCAATTTTGGAACCAAAATTTTTAAATTATCAAACACAAAGGAAAATTAAAAAAAGTAATTTTGATTCGGATTCCAATTCGAGGCAAAATTTTGTTTCTACAATTTTAATTCTAAAATCAAAATGTTTCTAGAATTTTAATTCTAAAATCAAAACTCAATATCATCAAACACCCCCAAAAAGAATATGCTTTGAGAACATTCTGAAATATAAGATACCAACCATACTTTTGTTCATGGAACATAGTTGGACTTCTTATAGCCAACTTTTTTCTTTTTCAAAGAAAATCCTGTTGAACATATATAACGGATGAACAGGGGCGGTGTCAGGATTTTCTTTACGGCAGGCCGACAGTCCAATCTATGGATCCAGGTAGGACCAAATTAAATTAAAATCTAAAAAATACATAGCACAATTAAAAAATCTTATTTTTTTCAATATATATTTTTTTTTTCATTAACAGGATCCCCCTCCCTCCGCCCCATGAATTTGCAACCAAACATGGTCTCACTGTATATTGTCTTTTTATTATTGTTTTTGTTCATGATGCACAGAATTTGGTGCACAAGGATACAACGTCACAGGCAAGTCTCAGAGCAAGAGGACAAATGGAAGCCATGTCTTTTCAAGGACAATCTTTATTTATGGGCCTACCCATTTGTCAATAATTTGACAAAGAAACTTTTTACTTTTATTTTTTTTTTTAAAAAAAAAAAACTTGGATTCAATTTTCATTAAAAACCTTAGAAAATGGATCTGTCCTCGCCGTTGCTTAAAAGTACTTTTCATGAAATCGAAGCAACTTTAAATGGGAATACAGAAAGAGACAGATTTTACACCGTCGGTAAGATGGTGGGATTTAACTCACTAAAGTTTTTGCCTCGTGTTTGAGTGAAAGGACGTCCTTGGATACGTTTAAGCCTTTATTTTTTATGGCAACTTCCTAGGGATGTCAGTGAATTGAATTGAGATTGCATATCTTTGTTCGAATCAAATTTAAGAAATGACATCATATCTTTGTTCGAATCAAATGCAAATTTAGGAAATGATATCCTATTGGATTTGGGTTTGGCCTTAAATAAATATCCAGTCTGATTTATACTTGAATTCGGGTTCAGTTTGAGAGTACTTTTAAGATATCATAATGTGGTTTAGAATTGCATTTAAAGGTTAGGTGCAGGCCAGATCTGGATTGTGAATTTAAAAATCAGTTCTGAATGCGGTACAAACTTTTCTTTGTTCTTATTTGAATCCAAATATGTAAACAAACATCAATGAAAGATACTTGAATGCGATCTGTTGATGTCTCTACAACTTCCTCAATCAATTTTGGAGGAAAAAAATTTTCTTCTTTTCATCCTAATTCACTTTGAAGAATGGCAAACCTGTTTAGTTACTTAGGTAAAGTTCTTCAAACTACAATAATACATCATCTTTGTTCAACTGTCTTCTTCTGCCTAGTACACAAGGAAACTGCACCCGGATCGAGAGACAACACTCACTTAGGGTTTTTAATTTTCGCAGTTGCTGCTCTTGCCTATGGGCCCTATTCATGTTTTGCTTGTGAAAATGCCGTTATGTTTTCGACACGTGGCAGTTCAATAGTGCCGATGCGGCCGCATTACGTGTCGAGCCGAAATCCTCTAAATTGGCATGCTTAAGCTAATGGGTCCCAAAGATCAAGCAAGTAAACCTCCACCGGACAGCAATCCACATAGGACAATGGTAGCTCCATGATAGAACATGAATTATATTGCAATTATTAAATGTTGAAATGCAATCACAGCCGTCCATTAGTATGTGTGGAGAGTAATTTAATCACTTGTGTAAATTAGAATGAACTTTGCACCTGGAGAGGACATTTGATTGATCTGAAGGTCTGGTTTAACAATGAGGTCGCTTTGAATCCATGGTTCTAACAAACTGTAGATTTGAGAAGAACATAGATCTCAAGTTAGAGGAGAAGGAGGGATCCGATTTGATGCGGAGCGGATCCAGAAGGACCTAGTAGATCTGGATTTGCTAGATACATTCAAGGACTCATTAAAATCATGTTAGTGACCTACCATTTATTTTGGGAGCATGTGTACATCATGAATTTAACATCAATAGTTAATTTGAAACACTTAAGACATGAATACATCTAATATACAAATGTATAGTTAACTATTAGAGTCCAAATTAGATCATTTTGATTGCTGTTTCAACAATGTATACCCATTGTTGTAAAGGTTTTATAAACTTTTAACTGGAAATTATAAATATTGAAAGGAATGCATACCAAATGTAAGGGGTCTTGTAGGTAGAGTCTCAAAACATGACAAATCTGAGAGGTTCTATAAGTGGAGCCTTCACAGCTAGCCCATAGATTGATTACCTTTCTATTGGAAGAGTAATGACAACTAGGGTTGGCATCCTATAGTGATTCTGTTGAATCACATGCTGCTTCTTCTTTGATCACACCAATATGACAAACAGTGCTAGTATGGACCAGTGTTGTGAAAGTCTTTTCATGAATCCAATTGGTAAGGCTGTCAACTTATAAATATATATATATATATATATATAGATATATAAAATAAGTCAATTAAAATCAACAAAGAGTTTAAATTATTTAAAAAAATTTAAAAACTGACACATGGTGCTCTTGAATTGGCGGTTTGCCGTGAATTTTGTTTTGAATTTTCTGATTCAAGCTAATTCTGATCACACTTGTATAGACTTACTCCAAATATTGAATTATTGACCATGTTGATCATCTTATTGTTTACCAAGAGATCATGAATCTTGGATGTTGAACTTTTGAGCTTCTTCAATTGGCAGTCACAGGCATCTATCTCATATGCCATAGGGGACCAAGTTGTTAGCTTTATACATTACAGCAGATGAAAAAACTGAACACCAAAACAAGATAACAAGGGAAAAGCAGCTGGTCACCATGCTAACTAAGAGAGGTGGAAAATTTTGAATCAAACTCCTTCATCCAACTTTAGTCCTTTTCTTTTTGCTGTTTCTACTTTCTGAATTGACCCCTTAGATGCCACATTGTGCTAGTCACAGAGACTTGAAGGAGTGAAAAGAAAAAAAAAAAAAAAAAACTTTTTTTCCCCCTTTCAAGTAATCTCAAGGAAGAACTTGGATACAAGGCCTCAAACTTGGAACTCATGTGGAAGAAGCAATTAGTTGTACCAGCAACTGAGATGTCAATGGACTGGATTCAAATCAAATATCCGATTGAACTACGTCAGAAAAGTTGGATATACAACTAAAAAGTTAGATTGGATTCAGATTTAAGAAATGACATCATCCCAAGGGATCAGAATTCATAAGTTTTAGATAAGTATCTGATTGGATTTGGATCCAGATTCAAATTTGGATTCAATCTCCAATCAAAGTCATGTGTTCTTCCGAATCGGACCATGCAAAGACTTGGAATTGGTGCGGGCAAGCCAATTTATTAATAAATTGTCTATGAACTCTATGATTTCCAATAACAATATTCCAAAGGGGACATTTCCTTGTAATATAGCGTTTCCCAACTTCATGTGTTAATGGTTTTTTTAAGGAATGCATCTAAATTAAGTAGGCAGTGAATATTAGTGCCTGTGAGTTCCTGACGCTAGAATTGCCAGGAGAGACATTATTATTCCTTTTATAATATAAAGAGCAAGCAAAGCAGACGATAGAAAACGAAATCCAATCCAACTGGAACAACTCCCCATCAATAATAATGAAAGGGACGTCGAATTTTGAGCTGTTGTAGTGATCAAGGGAGACCTTCTTGATATCCTATCGTTCAATTGAATGTAATGTTCAGATTGTTTTTTCTTCTCTTTTGGATGTGTTCTTGGACAGACGATGGTTTTATTATTTGCACAAGAAAATCCGATTTTCCGTAATTAATAAAATAAAATAAAAAGAGAAAATAATTAATTCTATTCACTAAATAAAAATAAACTTAAACCACTTATATTTGTATCTTGGATTTCTTCATTAAGATTTACTAATTCTGCGGTAGAGAAGATGATTCATCTAACAAGATGAGATAAACCTATGTAGAGTCTTAATAATTCTCCTATTTTTCGAGTATGCTTGCTCATAAACACCGTCTCTCCTTTTCTCTATCTAACCGAAACCTCGCTGGAGCAACGTACGAAAGAATGGCGGCAGATTCTCTGTGCGTTGTAAGTTTTTTCATTCTATTTACAGAAGCTTGCAACAGGCGGAGAAGATTAAATGGCGACACCCCATCAGTTTTTTACTGTGATTGAGACTATAGAAGCCAATTGGTGGCGCTGCTTCCCCACTTGCCCGTAACACGAGTTCAATTTTGACTGCCAACTGTATTGAAGGCAAGGCGGCCTTGGTTCTTACAGCAAAAACCAGTGCCACACCCACACGTCTTTTAAGCATTTAATGTCATGAGTTTCTACCGACCGCCGAGGAACATGAAGTCTCAGGAAGAACAGCGACATCATGCAACTGCACCATCCAAAATATTTCCGAGAAATTTCACGCAGAAGCCAACTTTTTGTTTTGGCCTCGGACAGAAAAATATCAGAAGAGAGAGAGAGAGAGTGGAATCTTGGGGGAGGATTCGCGGAATGCGGGCAATTTTACCACCCAGTAAAGACGCAGGTGAAGCCAAAATGGTTTGGCGCAGTTCTCAAGATCCTTCTTGTTTCCTTCTACATGTCACATGTCACATGGTCTCTTGCTAGCTCCTTCATAATTCATATACTGCAGGCTGCCATGATGGGAGCGGTGGTCTACACTCTGACGGTCCTCATTTATCGGGAGAATGGGAGAAGATCCTCTCGCGTAATATTATTAGTTTTGGAAATGAAAACTGAAAAATAATAACAAAAAAAATTGTGGCTTCTTGGCTCACATCACATCACCAATCCTGTGCGCGCCGCCCCACCAACTGTGCTCGACTCTGTCCTTCTGCTCCTGAGGAGCCCACATGGCGGCAGTTTAAAGAAGCACAGAGGCGAGTGAGTTCTCCCTGCCGCTCTCTCGATCTCGAGCTCCCTGGAGCTTCTGTAGCGTGGGTTCCTCTCCATTTAAGCGTTTTCAGCTAGTCTTGGAGTTGATTTCTGAGGAAAGCAAGAAAACACCGAGTCATGGATGCTGCCAACATCGTCCTGAGTGCCCGAGGGCCGACCAGTGTCGTTACAAGAGGAGGTTTCTGTACGGAAAGCTCCATGTTTTTGGGCGAGAGGTGTTTGAAGACCAGGGTGGTTTTCGGAACCCAGTTGGACGGAAAGGCGAAGTTCAGAAGCTCGGGTGTAAGGGAGAAAACTGGTGTCATACGCTCTGTTCTAGCTGATATCGACAAAGAGATACTGGTACATGCAGATTCTTTCCTTTTCAGGACCTTTTATTTCGTATTTGATCATGGCGTTCCGTGATTTTTTGATTCGCTTTGTCCTGGCTGGCCAAGTTGGTGGACGGACTTGTACATGTGAAAAAGAGAAGCGTGTGGTACTCTGTCTATTTTTGTGATTTTTAGTTGTCATGCCACAATCCGAACTCCTTATCACAGTGATTTTGCCATCTGCATGACCTGCGTAACTGCTTCCACTTTTGTTCCGGCGATACTTTTGGCTTTAACTTTTTTGTTCCTTCTTATGGATGATTGATGTGGTTCTGCTGTTCTTGGTCAACGAGTAGTATGAGCTAATGCTTCTAGTTTCTTATGCTGAACTTCAGTTTCTTTCTTATTCTGGTTTTGTTTCGTCGACCTCAGTGGGTTCACTAGACCACTATTCATCAGGATTAACTTCTTTCATTTGCAAATAACGCACTTTCACATGCAAAGCTAGATGAGATGCCATTGGTCTGCGTTATTGAACTGTGAGCTACAAGATTTTGCCAGGTTCACTCCAATGAGATCTTCTTCTAAATGAATATGTTTTATGTTTCCGAGTTTATGGAAGCTTAGTTGGGTCTTCGATGCGAACCTCACTGTCTTCCAGTCATAGTATTGTCATCTCTTCTTATTGTTGGTGATAGAATGGACTATAGTTAATCAGGCCTTGCATTTGATAAGTGTGTTTATTCTCTTGTGATCTATTTGTTTTTAATGAGTATGTTCATTTTTCTGTCGCCAAGATATATTTTGCAATGTCTTATGCCTTGCTGACTTACGCTTCAAATTTCTGAAAGCAGACCTCCCGTGAACGAGCTTTTACAGAGAGGAAGCCAGCCCCCAAAAATGTTGCAGCAATAATATTAGGTGGAGGTGCTGGTACTCATCTTTTTCCACTTACCCGTCACAGAGCTACACCAGCGGTATGCCCATCTACCCTTTGTGCTTGCAGAAGTGCTCAATAATTTAATTACCCAGTGTTCATTGTAAAGTGTGAGTTCTTTTATTCTGTGTCTTTTTCCTATTGAAATTACTAATTATTCTACTGTGCGCCTACTGAAGAAAATTATGGTATCTTTTTCGTCTGTCCTATATTGTCCTTTGTTGACAGAAAATCATTTGAAAGGAGACCTCCATGCCTTCTGCACCCACATGTACAAGGATATTGATTTGTCTAAGCATTTGAAGGGCCATCAGAAATCAAACTTGGTTGATGTCGTCCGTACTTGCCAAACTCTTGTTGGCCCTACTACTTTCAAGATGCCCATTTTCCCGTTAATCCCATTAATAAGTATAAAGTGCAACGAGCAAATGGTTAGACATGTTTCAGCCTAGTATACTTATTCCATGTGTTCAAACTTGAAATTATGTTACATTTCCTGGATATCAGTGAAAGTTCTTTTTGTGTCATCACTAATACTTCCATATTTATATTTTTGTTTTGGCTTTACCTGTGCCACAAATTTACTAATCTGTCATGATTATCATAATAAATTGTAGAATCCCAACTGCAAGTTGATAAATTCATGTGTCATCTTCTTTCAATATGTAGTGGCTTAATATTTTATTATTATATTATTGTTTCTTATATATGTCTAGACTTTCTTTTTGCTATACTTGGATTTCTTATAAGAAGGGCCTTTTTCTCCTTAGATATCATAAATTATTGCCTTACTAATAAGATATGAAATTTGATTTGTTGCTCTGCTTCTTTGTGCTTGCTAGTATATATAAATACGTGGAAATTTATGAGGAGAGACTTCAGCCAATCTTTTTGAAGGTTGATTATAAACTGTGTGACTAGAAGTTTTTTGGGATGCATGGTCAAGTTCTCTCATTTACAACTGGAAGCTTCTGAAAGAAGTCCTAATCATTGGGACTTGTGAACAGGTACCTATTGGAGGATGCTACAGGCTTATTGATATCCCAATGAGCAACTGCTTCAACAGTGGAATAAACAAAATATTCATCATGACTCAATTTAATTCTCAATCTCTTAATCGCCATCTCGCTCGAACATACAACTTTGGGAATGGGGTTAACTTTGGTGATGGATTTGTTGAGGTAGGCAACTACCTTAGAAAACATATCATGCAGACTCATATTGAAGCCTTGAAATTGTAATAGAAGTTATGTATGATGCTTAAAGTCTAAGCTGGAGATTATGGAGGAGAGGAAAGTTTTGGTCTCTGATATTGCATCATCTGTTCTATTTTGTGCAGGTATTAGCAGCCACCCAAACTCCGGGTGCATCTGGGATGAATTGGTTTCAGGGCACAGCAGATGCTGTAAGGCAATTTTTATGGGTATTTGAGGTTGGCATCTCCACCCAAGTTGTACTAAATCTATGTGATAATTATTGGAGAAGTATCTTTTTCTTTAGTCTACTAAATTGATCCATGACATGATTTTTTCCATCCATGCAGGATGCCAAAAATAAGAACGTTGAGCATGTTTTAATACTTTCTGGTGATCAGCTGTACAGGATGAACTACATAGATTTTGTGCAGGCATGTCTGATATGTAGCCATTACAAGCTTTGTTCATACTGGACTACTCCTGAGTCATCTACAGAATTATGTCAATTAATTAGTAGTTCCTGGATATTCTTCTAATACTAATTTATATGCAGAGGCATGTCGATACGGGTGCTGACATAACAGTTTCATGTGTCCCAATGGATGATAGGTGAGAACTGACTCTTTTTAAGCTATCCACCTGAACATGATAAAAAGAGATTCAATTTCTTCCCAAGCCTTAGAGTTTTTCAGTTATTTAAATTTTCAGTTAGTAGCATAATACTCTTATCCAAATATTCAAGTGAACAACATACTGACGTACATCATGCTTCTGTTATGGCAGTCGAGCATCTGATTGTGGTCTGATGAAGATAGATGACAAAAATCGGATCACACATTTCTCTGAGAAACCCAAGGGTGCTGATCTAAGATCCATGGTATAATCCTTTCTTTTTTCTTATCTCTTGGTTTATTAGTCTTCTTAGAAGGTTTCTTTTCATTCTTGTATTCGACCAGTTTATTCAGACTTAGTTCAAGAGACTTTATCTGTCATCTTTGAATGTGCAGCAAGTTGACAACACCATTTTAGGATTGTCTCCACAAGAATCAAAAAAATATCCATACATTGCGTCCATGGGGGTTTATGTATTTAGAACATCTGTCCTGCTAAGGCTGCTGAGGTAATTGAGCTTGAATAAAATGATGACAAGTAAACTTTGGGTTGACAGTTTTACTGAAATACGAATGACCTTTTCTAATGAAGCCTCCAAAAAATTGTTTATTTATTTTTCTTCATCTTTCAATAGGTGGACTTATCCGGCAGCCAATGACTTTGGATTAGAAATCATTCCTGCAGCAATCAAAGAGCACAATGTGCAGGTAAGCTTTCAAGTTTGCACTAAGCATCTCGATTCTGGCTTTAATAAATTCAGACAGTTCATGTCACTTGACCTCATCTTATCTTGGCACGCATTTAACTGATACCTCTGATTCCCCTTCCATTGCAGGCATATTTATTTGATGGCTACTGGGAAGATATTGGAACCATCAAGTCATTTTTTGAAGCCAACTTGGCTCTTACAAAGCAGGTATGTCATGTTTCTGTTTGCAACATGCTCTACTATTGTTGTTACATGGCTCAGCTAGTTTGTCATGAGGCACTCAGTAAAGCTGCTTGTGTTATTCACTGGTTGCAGCCTCCAAAATTTAGCTTCTATGATCAAGATACACCCTTCTTCACTTCACCACGGTATCTGCCTCCAACCAAAATGGAGAAGTGTCGGGTATGACTAGTGTGTAACTTTTAAATTCTGTTAAGACAAGATTTTTTGTCTCATATATGTATTCTGGGTTAACAAATGACATACAGGTTGTAGATTCTATAATTTCACATGGGTGTTTCTTAAGAGAATGCAGTGTTCGGCACTCTGTTGTGGGTATACGTTCACGTCTAAATCTTGGTGTTGAGCTGCAGGTGACTATTCATGTCGCATGAATAATATTCAATACCTTTCTCTGGTCTTGCTGTTGCTTCTTGTTTGAATGGATACTACACAATTTGTCCAAATAGGCATGTTACATTCTATTCAGCAATGATGTGTAATTTTTGACAATTAGGACACATTGATGATGGGGGCTGATTATTACCAAACTGAGGCTGAAATTGCCTCTCTCTTGGCAGAAGGAAAAGTTCCCATTGGTGTTGGAGAAAACACCAAGATCAGGTGAAGTTAATTTGCTACTGTTTCTTGTTGTATTGAGTTAATTGTGCTGTATTTCGGATAGCATCATTACGATTCTTTGTTTTCTTCCAGGAATTGCATCATTGACATGAACGCAAAAATTGGAAAGAATGTGGTGATTGTGAACAAAGATGTAAGCAACTACTGATCCAACTTTATAATTCTTATTGACATTAAGCATAAGGAACTTGTAGTTGAATATGATCACTGGTGGAGCCAATACTTTGTTGGAGTGTGGAGCCTGATCCCCACTTAATAGGCATCCCTAATTTCTGTGGATCCAAAACCCTATACAGCGGTAGATATAGGAGAACTTTGGTCTCCAAAGTCCAAACCATGTTAAAACTCCTTTGTGTTTGCTCCTTTTTCTGTTGATATCTCACACACACACACACACACACACACACACACACACAGAGAGAGAGAGAGAGAGAGAGAGCCTCATTCCTAACATACTTGTGTTGAGTTCCTTCAAGCCTGACATATCTATGGCTGCAGAACTTACCTGATGCCTATAAAATACTATGGTTCCCTTATCTAATTCTGTACGTTCTTTTATGAACTTCAGAATTGTGACGTGGATTTTTGTTCCTTAGGATGTTCAAGAAGCAGACAGATCATCTGAAGGATTCTATATCCGTTCTGGGATCACGGTAGTACTGAAGAATTCAACAATTCAGGACGGGACTGTAATTTAGGATGACAGCAAGCAGGACAGTTCGGTTGAACGGAGATGAACAGGAAAAGAGGCGGAAAAGCACCCTCTAAGTCGGATGTGCATTTCGTCTGCAGTATGGAGTAACAATGAAGCGCTACTCTTTCATTTCAGGGTCCTATCCTATGCAAAGAAATGCCCATCCCTTGTATTGAATGAGTTCGGGAAGCTTCGCTACCAGAAGCTCTAGTTTGTTTTTTACAGAATAAGTAGCAGGTGCAGATGCGCCTTATCGTAATAGCATGTAAATTTTCTGAGAGTTCTAGGAATTACTGGAAGCTAATTTTAGTTTGATACTTTTCATCGTGTATATATAATTAAGGCGCATTATGCAGAAGCTCTTTCACTTGGGAAAACAATCTGTGACTAAGGTTCTGACTCTTGTATGGCAAAACATGCTTGAAGTCGTCAGATACCCAAGCGCACGCTTGAATTTTTCATTCAGATGGGCGGTCAAGCTTTACGCTATCCTTTTAAAGAGAGCCGTGGGGTCAAGAAACTAGGAAAATTACTTCGCAGGAACATGAAAATTTTGCTTTTTAAAGAGGAAGAACAAAAAAATCTTGCTTCTTATCAGCTAGTTGAAGGCAACATTCTTCCTTGATGAGCATCAGAAATGGTGGATGTCAAGAATAGGGCATTGGTAGATCATCATTGTTCATCTCAATGGAAATAAAATTCTAATGAATTTCTTTTGCCTGCAAACATTTCATTCCAGAAATTCGGAGAGAGCTTCAAATCCACAAATCGAAGATTACTTTGTCCTTGATGAGATTACGAACAGCAAGAGGAAAGCTTCAAATCCACAATTCGAAGTTTATTTTGTCCTTCATGAGATTCTTAACAGCAAATTCGGTTATAATAATGCCCATTATTTTAGGGCAGCTCCATTAAGCACCCCAAAATTCATGGGGTCTTACGTCGTTTCAATCAAAATCTGACGTTTATATAGTAACTGCATAGTTGGATCTTATGAATTATAAATCCCTGCGTCTGAACATACAAACTTAACGGCACTTCAGAAAAAAAGAAAATCCAGTCACGACATTAACTGGTTATAGCTCGGGAATTACTCTGTAAAAGGCATTGAACTTAATTACTAAGCAACTGCCTTGCAAATTTACCACGAAAAGTTATCCTAAGCATCTTAAAAGCTTCAGCTTACAAAAGGTTAAAAAAAAAACATGTATCATTTACAGCAACAAAGTTTCTCCTAATGAAACTTCCTTCAATATATTTATAACCGTTTAGGATGACATTCTTCTTTCAGTTCCTCTGCCTTCCAAACCATGGACGTCCCGTTCTTACTCAACCCACATTTACTGAAATTGCTCATCACCTTGCCCAACAAAGCCATTGCCCCTAGGCTGGTGGGTGACTCTTTGCTCTGCATTTTTAACGCCAGCTTTGGACAGCTCGCAGGCTCACCGGTAAGTTCTGCAGGGCCTGTTTTCTTGGCCTGACTTTCTCGAGGACGGAGCCTCTGGAGCCAAGGACTAGATAAGATCAACCTACTTTCCTTGAGAAGCTCAGCAGCTGATTTACCCTGTCTAGGCGTGGTCACTCCTTCGGCAAAGTCCTGTCTCTGTTTCTTAATCCATGGACTGGATATGGAGTCAGAGCTTGCAAAGAATCTACTGTGGCCGCCTGCCTTGTTCAACAGTTTAGTCCTTTTATGTTCAGGAAAAGTATCTCCAAGAACTGAAGTCTTGGTGCCAAAAGCTTCAGAATCATTGCGCTTTAGACGTTTAACCCATCCAATGCTCTGCCCGGAAGCCAGATCGCTGAAACCTGAAGGCTCACAAACAGGTAGATATGGAGTTTCTGCAGATGAATTCCGTGCTTTTAATGCACACATTCCCTTCTTCTCGTTAGGTCCATTAACATCTAGACATGAACGCAAGTCACCATCTCTCATGGACACATTGGTATCCATGTGTCCAAATTTTGTTTCTTTCTCCAGTGGTGTAATTTTCTGCAATAGTTCATATGCAGTCTCAGCTTCCCGAGAATCCTGTTGGTTCAATGTGAACAGTCAGTAAAGGCATTAACTAATCCTGCAGATCTGAACCTTAACAGACAAACAAGACGACAAGTCACAAGTCATTCAATAAGCTATGATTCCTCATTAGGCAAACAGTCATTGCAGGCAGAGGTATTGACTTGCATTTTGTCTTAATGTTCAGAAATCCTAGCCAAATCAATTATTCCAAATAGTTGAAAAGATGGACTTGTAGAGGTAATGCCTCTGCTTCTTCAACATGGTTACCTTTGTCGCCCTCATGAACAAAACAGAAACGAGAAACTGCCCTGATTATTTGCTTGTATATACACTCTTCAAACCAACAGTTTAATTGCATAGTAAGTTTAGGGGATTTTTAGTATAGTACCATACCTTATTGATCATATCAGTTGACAAACCTACAAGATACACATGCCCACCACTTGTTAGACAACCTCTCGTTGAAGAACAAGTTAACTACTCAAAGGCTTGCAAGATAGAATTGCAATGATAGTATAAAGTATAAACCATACCTTCGCTTGAGTTCAAGGTCAGGATAGTGTTCAAATCCAGATGATTTTGACCAGCTGTGGAACTACTTGTGTTCGCAAAATTTTCCTTCGAGACCAATATAGCATGAGGCTGTCCAAAGCAAGCTGCAGAACCACTGGCTTGAGCACAAATCTCATTATTATCTCTAGGCTTTGGAGAAGAATCTCTGGCACTGTTGGAAGGTGATCCTGATTCTACTTCTCCACTTAGTCTGAAACGATGGCCATAAAAGTCCACATTAAGTGGATTGGTTCTAGAGCTCTTGGCAAAAAGTTTGGTCCTTATGTCTTTCTCGTCATGGAGATAAGATAAAGAGCAAAAATCAGTCATTTTAAGGAAAGCATTTTGATAATTTTCTGCATCAGATAATAGTATCCTGGCCAGTTGGTCTTCCCTGGGTACAGACATATTGCATTGCTTTGTGAGCAGAAAACTATGAGTAGTTTTTGAAAATTTTGAGGGCTCTCGAGGAACTCTCTCCACTTTGTCAACAGCAGTAGAAATCCTTAATGTTCCTGCATCACATATGGAGCAGCTGGGTATTGCATCCAGATTAATCCTATCTGGCATAACCAAGAACTTGGAAGATCTCTGTGAGCCTTTGATGGGTCCTGAAAATTCCAGTTCAGAGCAACTTTGTATGATCTTTCCTTTCCTTTCAATAAAGGTTGAAGAAAGGAAACCACCAAACACGGGGTGAATAAATTGCTTTGAAGTTCTCTCTACCATGCTCACCCTCTTTTCAGTATATGGAAGAGGCGAACAACTCCCTTTTTGGCAATGGCTGTTCCTGCAATAAGCTGAATGATTACATGTTAATTGTTCATTGTGAGTCGCTCTGGAACTAGCTAGCCTACTCTTGTCTTCATATAAGTTCATTTTAATTGGCATGGGTATTGTAGGTATCATCAGAGGACCTGATGTTGATTCAAAGAGCTCATCCTTGTCAATATTTGCATCAAATAAAAAGTCCTTTATAGATGCTTTCACCATCTGATGGGATTGGTTTGCCAGATCAGGAAGTCGAACGTCAGGTTCTTCAGCAGCAATGTCTAACCCACGACCAGTAGCATTTCTCAATGCCAAAGGGCATGATTTATCTTCACATGCTTGAATGGCACGAAAGCTGGACATACCACTCTCATGAATCAAAGAACATTCTCTAGGAGCAACTTCCAAATCACGATCCTTTTGAACAGAAGAAGATAAGACTGCCTTATCAGAGAGAAACACAGGACAAGGATCCACTACTGCTCCTAAGTTTGCAGGTGATGCAGAAGGGGCAGGACCCTGAGACTGAACTGCTTTTTCGGCTGGTGACTCTGAAATATCTTTTTGGCTCCTGGTCACAAGCTCAAACAATTCTGTGTTTTTATTGCAGCCAAATTTTAACCTTTCGGCTGGCTGGAGAAGCATAGGCATTACCTCTACAGATCCACATCCATTTCTCTGTACCAACTTCCATTTTGAACCAGAAGCACTACTGGAATCCATTTCGAATTTTTCAAACTGGTTTTGATCTAGTTCCCCTGGCTGATCCTCCTCAGAATCTTGATTGGTGCCCACACCATGATATGGCAATTCCAAACGATCCCGTGATGTGTTTACTCTACTGAATTGCCTCCAATGAGCAATCCAGGACATTGAGAGGGACGCATAACTTCTCTAGCCTAATCTCTGCACTGCCAAACTTGAAAATCAATAATCTGTTGCACTTATAAACCTTTACGGAACTGTCCCGCTGCTGAAAAGAGGAGGAGTTCCCAGGTCTTTATGCCAATTCTTTGCTACTGCTTGACATCATTAGCAACCATCTTCGGCTTTGCAAAGAAAAGAACTGAACAAGAATATTTTAACTTTTCCAAACACACACCAACATGCTTGCGATACGAATTCAGGCAAGATACTCAGATCCGCTCTAACAAGTAGTACCTCGTTAATACAAGACAAATAGGTTTACTACAGGCGACTATATTGGAAACGGAAACTGAATATGAAGCAACAAGATAGACAGACATATTTATTGTCTCGCATCATACAAAAATTTTAAAGAAAAACAGGAAGGATGAAGAGAACCAACCTTTCTAACCAATAACCTCCATAGCACAGGAAAGCAATGACCAAAGGCAGAAGAGCAGATCTAGCTACTCAGCACAGGAAATAAAAGCCTCATGGCCTTGTATAGACCTTTTTGCAGAAACTATTGGTTCGAACAGAGAAGATGAAAAAGGGAATGTCCTTTTTTTTTCTCTCTTTACAAGATAAGGGATGAACCTGACCTGAGATTCACCTTAAGTGAAGATGGTGGGGCTCCCACCAATCCAGACGCAAGAAGCATGAAAGATGACTGAGAGAGAGACATGTACAAAGGAGGTATAATCCAGCTGAGTCTTCACGTGAGAAACATTACAATAATAGTGGGGCAATCTCGTTGCACTTTTCTGCTTGCATCTATCCTTCTTCGCCATCTTCTTTCTCCCCATACGATGGTCGATAACCTCCATGTTTGTCCCCACGTCTTCCCTTTTGCAGAAGCTGACGCTCCCACGCCCAGGACGTTTCACGTTGAGCAAGTTGGTGAGGGGATCACAATTAATTGATGTTGTGTTGTCAGCGTCTGAGTCGAGTGAGTGTTGAGTCACGACTCTTGGTCCTCCAGCGCTGCCACGAAGAACATCCGGCATAGAGAAGGTTGCTCAGAACCCCGTCTCTGGTTCAGGACCCCAACATTCAATCAGCTTCGCATGAATCTCGATTCAAGTAAAGAATTTCATGTCATGGATTCAAGTTAAACTCGAGGCCCATGTCTGCCATTGGCATGGCCCAAATACTGAACCCATCAGTCTGTACCTACTAAAGTCGGTACTGCCATTATTAGTCACTGGCAGGGGTGTCGGAAGCCATGGGTGAAAGCCTAGAAGGAAACATCCTAAAAATGATCACACAACTTGGAAGAACTGTAACAAACCATGACTGCTCACCAAACCCTTCCGTCTAATCTCGCAACCACAACATGTGCTGCATTAACAGGAAGCCTTAGAAAATTGGTTTACTTACAAAAAAAAAAAAAAAAAAAAAAAAGCTTTTTAGTTATATATACAGTTTTAGAAAATTAAGTAAAAACCAACAAAAACTTCTGGAGGTTAAGTTCAGAGGGGGAGCCAGGGAGCTCCGAGGGGCCCTGGCCTATTTACTGTAAATTTTAAAAGATTTTTATTTAGTTTATATAAAAAATTTTGAAAATTTATATTTTGGTTCTTATTAAAATTTTGAAACTACAGTTTGATTTTTTTTAAAATATTTTAACTCTTTCCTTTATTACGTGGGACTGGGTACGAACAATTCGAATTCAACAATTCAGATTCAAATTGAATGTACCCTTTACCATGACTTCGAATTCAATCACTAATTCTGTTGTATTTGGATTTGATTTCTAAATTCACAATCTAAATATGATCCAAATCCAACTTTAACATTCACATTTTGAATGTAATCCGATTTTTAAATACACAACTGCATCTTACTACGTTATAATATGTTATGAACTAAATCCCAAAACGAATGAATATTGGATATAGAATATATATATTTTAAAACTAAACCCGATTTTGAATCCAATTCCAAATCCAATATGATATTTGTTTAAAACCGAATCTACATAATTTGTTAAATCAGAGTTTGATCCAATTTCTTAATTGGAGGTTAACATTTTTAGTATCAAACATTTTTCGAGCAATTCGATTCGATATCACACCTAAATCCAATCCATTGACATCCCCAAGTCTAGAGGTCAAAGTCTCAACTCTTTACGTCCACATCGAAGAGCCACCAAATTAAAGTTGGCGACCATCGAGCCAAATGAGTCCCACCTATGTGTTGGCCAACTTGTTGTACGTCTTTCTCAGTTTATGACAACCCATATGATCATGGCCCATGCCGGACCTTTCCCTTGCAGCCCGGCCCACCAGGACCACAACCATCTTCTCCTCCTCCTCTTTCTTGCCCTCGGTTTCGCCTCCTACCCCGGGGCGTAGCTTGTCGCGCTCGAACCAGCTAAATACATGAGAAATCTAACGCCAAAATATCTAACTCATTTATCCCCATCATACTCTTTTGTGCCTATGCCAATACCCTCTTTCATCTTATCAGTAGCGGAGCTAGAAATTTCATTTGGGATAGACATATATAATATAAAAGAATCTTTGCTTCTCTCTCTATATATATATGTATGTATATATATATATACACACATATAAGTAGTGTATTTAAAAAAAGGACCCTTGATTCAGGCATTGAAAATTCTTTGTTAGACTCTGTGAATCTGTTGTATGCATGAGTTAGAGAGAGAGAGAGAGAGAGAGAGAGCAATTGCCACAGCAAATAGATTTTTTTTTAAAACTATTTGCACTAGCTAATCCTGCCGCTTCCCCACAAGATTAATGATAGTTGATCAATACAATCATGTTCATGTCAGAGAGGGAGACATTCCACAAGAAGGACAGTTGATCATACTTCATATCTATCTTATTTATAAGAGAGAGAGAGAGAGAGGTTCTACTAGATGCAAATATACATATACAGATATGTTCAAGTGGTTATACTTCATGTTTTTATTGCTATATACGTCAGTGATAATATTCATCTATTAGATTTATTATCTATATTGGCGATCTTTATAATAGGTATATATGAAATTACCCTTGCACCCATGTTTGGATGGAAGGAGGGAGAGAGAGGATTGAAAAAAAGGGTTTTTCTTGTATTTGGATGGCTAATTAATAAAAAGAGAAATAAAAAAAGAGAGATAAAAACTGTGTTTGAGTGCAAAGGAAAGGAAAGAAAAAAATAAAAGGATGTTTTAATGTAATTTCAATCTCTCAAAAAATGAAGAAATTGAAAGGGAAAGGAATGGGGGTTTCTTTTCTTTCCTTTTTTCTTCTCATTCTCCTTCTTTTTTTTTTTCTTTTTACTTTTACGACTAAGTCACCGGACTCTTCTATTTTACTGCTGCACCCGAGTCCGCACACTCACACCCAAGCCCACAATGTCATATTGCTAAATTATTTATATATTATATGTTGTTTTGATATTTTTCTTTGTAATACAATTATTTAAATATGTTATATACATTAATAATTAAATTATAATAATAATATATATATACTTATTTTATTATATATAAAATAAATTAAAAAATAATAATTAAATACCCTCACCGTACGGTCACACTTAAATTTTTATTTTTTTGAAATGTACCCTTCCAACACCGGCACCGGCAGCAGCACCGGTGACACAAGTGTATGACCTGCGAGCTCGAGAAAACATCATGGCCCTTCAAAGTGTAGCTGTTGGTTTTAATATATTCTTATTATTATTCTTTTTTTTTTTTATTCTAGCTCCTCACTTCCATTACAAAAAAGTCATTTTCATTCTCGAGGCATTAACGCATTATGAATCTTGGAAGACAAGACAGACAGGCGTTAATGCCTTCTGTCGTTAGATGAGTGGATGACTATGGATAGCTATTTAACCTGCCTTCTTGTGATTTTTGATAGCTATTTAGTGATTTTTGATGGCTATGGAATCTGTCTTCTTGAGATTTCAGGGTAGATGTAAAGAATCAATTTGCGGAAGGATGTCATGAGGATCAAGAACCCAAAAAAATTTTTTTCTCGTCGATGATGAAGGCCGTCTTAAAAATTAATACTCTACTCGAATGACAACTTTCAGGCCCTGTTTATGTATTACAATCAATCCTGTGCCAGTCTTTCCCCTCTCCTCTTCTCTCTGTCGAAATGGCGGAAAGGCTTCTCCTTCAGTTCGCCGGCATCCAGAGCGACCGTCTTATGGCAACGTTCAGCCGCATAGTCACCTTTTCAGAGGCTAATGTATGAGCAACTTGGTTGTTGACATTCTCCGGTGGACGGCAATGGTGGCGCCGTTCACGTCGACCATGTGATTCAGGCTGATGCTTGCGGCTTCTGAATGAGGTGGATGTTGTTCATGGGGTGATTATAACTACTATCTGTTACGTTTTATGTCACAGGTTATATTGGGCTTTGGATGTGTGATTCCATATCTCAACCAAACTCATGAATGCATCTACTCTACGAGCCAAACTCACTTGGTCAAATCTGATATCGAACAAATCGCAGTATCGGACTAGTCGATTATTTTAATGTCATGTATTGGGATGGGGCAAGTGGGTCAAGATAGAGTTGCATGCATGGGCTGCGCATGTACATGTACATGTAGGGACCAATGAAAAAAAAAGAAGGGGGTTAGGGTATTTTTGAAGTTTGTATAAAAAAATAAATATTTAGATTTTTTAACTGTTTTATAAACCCTTTTTATACTTTTAAAATGTTCTTCTTACACACAAAACTGGTTATATGCCTGTACCTGAAATTTCATGCACCAATATGATTAATGATGATAAAAATATTTTTCATTCACTAAAAAAACAATTTTTTGGTAGGAAAAAAGTAAAAAAAAAAAAGTGAAATAACTAAAAAAACATGTTTTTTTAAATTACAAAAAACATCTTTCTTCTTTTACTGGGTACTATGTTGGTGTTTTTTTCTTGGTAAGTAGAACCTACGAGACGCCTGATGGTGGTTCCCATTCTATCTTCTTATCTTAGCCTATTTCATCTTAATTTATATTTTTTAACGAATATTTTAAATTTTGAGGTTTACTTTTTGTCTGCAATTTTTAAGAAAAAAAGACCCTTTGTTTAAGTCAGATCCTGCGTTTGCTGTAATGTCTGTTTTTACCTGCATGGATCGGAAAGTCATATCAGACCCCTCCTCGGTTTGAGATACATGGCATTTTCACAGATAAATATATTGTTCTTAAATCTACAATTTAATAAACTTCAGAAACCAGATTTACTTGGCAAATCTGACTTCCAATCTGATTTCCAGAGCTATGGAACGCAAACGAGCTTTATTTTAGTTACAGACTTCCGACTTCAGGAGGTGAATCGCTCTGCAACATGGCAGGGGACGTTCCCAACCGTATCGTACCGATACCAACCACATTGGTTGCTTTCAGAAAATTCGGGAGGAGAGAGCGATGACTGAGAAGTGAGCGTGGGGGTTCTCAATGGATGCAGGTGAGATGACTCAGACAACGAACGCCATACGTTTTTCCTTTGGCTTCGACGAGGATGAGAACAAAAGAAGGGAGAGTAAAAAAAGAGGGAAGAAGAAAGAGAGCGAGGATACTTTGTCGCCCCGTCTGGTTCACAAGCTGCCACATTGCCCTCTCCCTTCAAGAATCACTGTCGACCACCACATTTGATTGGGGACAGTCTTCTTCGCCATCATCGTCCTCGTCCTCGTCCTCGTCTAACTTCATTTGCTTCCGGAGATGGCTAAGAACTCGATGATCTTGTGAACTAAAGGAGGAGGGCTAAGCATTGCCATCGTCATGGATCTCGCTCTTAGTGCCTGGCCGTCTTCTTCTTTGTCTCCCAGGTGGGAGGAATCGGTTTACTTCCGGCATCCCCAACGTATCTGTTGCAGTAGCCGACAACTTAACGGTTTTCCTGCCTACCCAACTCCCCCTCTTTTCTCCTCTCTGCAAAGAGCTCATGCTTACTGAATTGTGAATTGATTCATTTCATACAGCTTTGTTCGTTCTCTGTTTTCGAGCAAATTTAACTAATTTGGTTTAGTTTCATTGCTTCAGGAGTTAACCATTGCAGAATGCCGAGAAGGGGATTCATCTCCACGGGGCTCTGCTTTGCCGCTCTGTCTACATCGGCGACCTTGGCGGAAGAAGCACCTGCTCAAGGTGGAAATCCTCCATCATCCTTCTTATTTTACTTGTTTAATTCGTCGGGAGAGTGCTAATAGAATTCAATCTGACTTCGCTTGCTCGGAATTTTGGATTTCCTCTCTTTCAGTTGGTAGGGCTAGTGAATTGGGTGGCCCTCACTCTGCAATTGAGATAACACTTAACAATTCGCTTGGGTTTCTGAAGTTTGAAGTGACCCATTTCTTCCTGCTACTGTAACGAACTATGTGGAGCCCTTTTCTAGGTTGAGACAAATTTGTGAAACAGTTTCAGTAGGTCTGTGAGTTTATTTCTGTATGTCTCCAATGGGGTCTGTGTTCAAACTCCTTTAAATGTGTCCTCATGAACAATTAGAAAGCATCCCATCAGTGCGTCGAGGTCGAAAGTAGAAAGCAAGTTTAGACATAAACTTCCCTGGAGGTTCTTCTTTGGAAGTGTTACGACTTGTAGGCATATCTAAGCTCTCTTTGCCAGACGGAATAACTGGACCAATTCTTCGTGAAGTTCTAATGTGTCTATGGGGAAAGAACGAGATTGTGTGACATTTTTGTGACATTTTTGTCATAGGAATGGAGAAATTGCCCTTCAAGCCTGAAGGCTATAATTATTGGACATGGCGTGGTCATAAAGTGCATTATGTAGAACAAGGAGCAGGAGACCCGATTGTTCTTATCCATGGATTTGGCGCTTCAGCATTTCATTGGAGGTATGTCGTTATCTTCTTAGCATGTTGCTTGTACTTGGTTTGTGACTTTATTTTATTCACCTAACATTGATTTATTGTGACTTTTCATGTTTATGACAACCAAAAAATTATCTATTTGCATTAATGCTGCTAGAAGTTCACCATGGAAACCGGGAAAGGTTTATCTGTTGCATCTGTAGAGTTCACACATTGTATACCTCAACCATTATGCTGAACGTGCGTCATGTATTGTTGGATGGCTGCATTAACAAACTGCTTTATCATTTCTTTATGTTTTACTTTTGTTGTGTTATGCTCCCAGCCATATATCTGAACTTACTTTTTTTTGTAAGGGAACAGGACAGAGAAACTGCATGTAGGCAACAACAATTCAAGTACTCCAATTTTTCTTGAGAAAATACTATTGTACATACTACAGTTTTTCATTTACCTGATGTATAGAAATGCATGCATGTATTCACAATGTTTTAAAAAAAGAAGCATTTTTGCAATGTGGATCTGTCATGCATAAATAGCACAGCCTCATGCTTAATCTTTCTTTTCTGCTTAATATTGAATTCTTTTTTGTACAAGGTTTATATAACCTTAGCAAGTCCATTGAGAATTTACGATCACTATATTCCTTTGAAGTTTTGTACCTTTCCAAGTTGTGCAACCTGTTGGTTCTTTCGCATGGTTCTTTGTTGTAGCAAATAATAATGTTGTATCATGGTACAGGTACAACATACCAGAATTATCAAAAAAACACAAGGTCTATGCAGTTGATTTACTTGGATTTGGGTGGAGTGAAAAAGCACTTATCGAGTATGATGCCACTATATGGAGTGACCAGGTAGCTGATTTTTTAAGTGAAATTGTAAAAGCACCGGCCGTGTTAGTTGGAAACAGGTACCCCTTCAGTAATTCTTTCTTCACCGTGTAGTTCTAGTGGTTTAGCATGAGAAAGTATCCATCTTAGAGGTGTAAACTTTTATTTTGTGCATACAATTTTCAGTATTTTCTATTTACACTTTCACTTTTTGTAGAGGTAATTTACTACATTCCATCTATCTGACTGTATTTTCCTTTCCCTTTTGTCTGGTTGAGGTAATATAGTGTCTGTCTTTTTATAAATGTTGTGCCTTGTGATCATTTATAAATTTTTTGGTGCAATTTTCAGCCTTGGGGGATTTACAGCATTGCTGACAGCCGCACAGGTTCCTGATCAAGTTCGTGCAGTTGCATTACTGAATTCTGCAGGACAGTTTCGAAATGCTAACAAAGAAGTAAGGAACGATGTCGATGATGAAGATGAGTCTCCAGTAGAAAAATTCATGTTCAAACCATTGAAGGAGGCCATTCAACGACTCATCCTTGGTGTTGTCTTTTGGCAATCAAAGCGACCTTCACGAATAAGATCAGTTTTGAAGAGTGTATGGACCCCTGACTTTAACTGGGCTTTCCATATGCTAATTGAATTTGCTTTTGCATTGGTTTGAATGCAGTTTAGGTGTTTTCGAATATTGGGTTGTTGATTGGCTTTCTACGAGGTTAAGGACTAACAGGATTTCGCTTTCAATTTAGGTGTACCCAAATAGTGCTAATGTGGATGACTATCTTGTTGAATCGATCACTAGACCAGCTGCGGATCCAAATGCGGGTGAAGTTTATTACAGGTACATGCATTTGTTTCTAATAAGTTACAACCGCTTTTCACTCAAACTAAACCTGGAAAAGAAAGTGCACTATATTTCTTTACAGTTTAAATTCCCCTTTCAGTATTATGGATTTTCTTTTTCAATTCTTGATTCTTGCTTACCTTATGGTTGCACTCTTCTCATCAGCTGGTTGTTTTACCCAGAAACATAAAATAAATCTTTTTTTCTTTTTGTAGGTTGATGACCCGATTCTTGATGAATCAGACAACATATACACTTGACGCTGTCTTATCTAAACTCTCCTGCCCAATCTTGTTGCTGTGGGGAGAGTTGGACCCATGGGTTGATCCTGCAAAGGCTAATAAAATTATGGACTTCTATCCAAATTCATCACTGGTGACCTTGCCTGCTGGTCACTGCCCACACGACGAGGTCCCTGAACTGGCTAACGAAGCTCTGGTCAATTGGTTGTCTTCATTGAAAGTTGATATGCTTCCTCAAACGGTTTGAACAGCACTATCATTATACTTGTATTTATAATTGTGAGAAATCTTCCGCCTTCTCCCATACGGGTAGTTCATGCATGAAATTGTGTTAATTTCTATAATCACACAAGATATCATATTCTTTCAATGTAATCGCTATTATCGAAGTTGAAAAGTCTTCTCTTTGCTAGCTAATGCTCAAAAAAACGTTGGCAGTTAAAAAGATAATATAGGATAGTTATGAACAGAATCGAGAGCAAAATCAATATCAAAATGAGATTGCTGCACTTGCTAACCCTGAGATGTGCTGTCTTGAGATCTGTTAGCCATACTGCTCCCCAAGGCTATAATCTAATTGAATTCACCATTTAACAAACACAGATGCTTTGTTTATTGAGTTCGATATGGTCGATGATGACCCATATAGTAAGAGAATATTCAGGTTCCCTGCTATAATATCGGACCTTGGAATCATGTCCGCAAGACTCGTTCAAACTCCTTCGTGTTTAGGGATGTAAGCGGTTCAGCTGCATGCCTTGCTACATTTGGTTGACCAGAAACTCACCAATAATGCGAATTCGTGTTCATATTTGATTGAAAAAAACGGCTGTTCATCAGACTAATTACACTGATCAGGTTTTGGACATCATTGGGCAACACGTTGCCCGTTGGATTTAAATAAGATAATCCTAAACAGAGTCTGAGACTCTGACTCCGACTACTAATTAACTTGGTTGGACTTTTTTGACCCATTCCAGGAAACTAGTGCTAGATTCATATAGATCACTATGGGATGAATCTGACCTTTTTCCGTTCCTACTATTCAAAGTACTTTTCATTCCTAGTTTTGTGGATCATATTAATACTGACACAAAAGTTCAAAAATAAAACAGAAACCTTCCACGAAAGCCCCTGTTCTGTACTATGCGTCATATCCACCAACTTCGTGGATAAATTGATCAGGTCCACAGCACCTGGGATGCAGTTCGTTTTCCAAGATGAACGATTCCTAGAGATCACCACGTACAATACTCCAGTGTCTTATCTTCAAGATCAAGAAGATAGCCTTGGACAGAATCTGTTTAATGGGGCATTTGGCTCTATTCTGCTCTCCCAACTTGGATTGTTGTCGAAATTAAGTCATTTCTTTGAAGAAAAAAAAGATGGAAAATAATTTAAAAAAAGCCAAACGTGCTCAAGATGACTGCAGGATTTTAGCTCTTATATATGTATAGATAGGTTTGAACAAGTCTTCACTAGCCAGGTAAGCCTGACGTCTCTAATGTTCATACTCACCGACCAAACTCACAGAAAAGTGTATTAAAACTTGCACGCGTTGTTCTGTTCAACAGAGTTTAGTTGTTTATAAACAAAAAACGGGAGTCAAAAGAAGCAACTCACCTACTAAGGCCGTTTCTTCTTCCACTTCACTTTAAATGTCTCATTGCTTCATGGTGTAGTACTGGAAGCAATCGATCCGTCTCCTCGACTGAAGCATCAGTTTTCTCAGGTTGGTTTCCCTGAAAAATGCTTGGCGGATGCGCTCGACCGATGTTACGAACTCTAAGTCTGCAGAGGGATGGGAAAAGGTACTATAAGCTCGAGGAGGAGGAGCCCATGTTGGGGAATCCAAATACTGGAAGTCTCGGTTCCCCTGTGAGGTGCAGGAAAGCCACCATCTTGTTTCCGGGATTTCGTCTTCTGAAATCGAAGTTCAACCGGAAGCCGGCAGCAATTCATCCGCTGACAAGACTTTCAGACGCGTCGGAGTGCAAGAAGATGACGAAGAGGCCGGAGACTGCGCGGTACTTGAATTACTTGAAAGAGGCGGGGAGATGGGAGGACAGTTCAGATAGGCCTGTCATGCATTTTCCGTGAGTCTGAATGTGTCCATCTCCACGCAGCTCACACAGACCCACCCGTTCTCAACAGTGAGCCAGGATGAGGATGCGGTTATACATGGTGCTTCTGAATCGACACTTCATGGTTCTTGCTGTTCCTTCGGAACACTGTTGAATGTCATCTTAGTTTTCCGTGAGATGCATGCGTTATGTGGACGGCGAATCATACGTTTTCTTTTAAGGTCCCTAAATAGTTTGTAATTGTTATATGACCCATAAAGATTGAAGCATGTACATAGAACACTCTAAAAAGCAAGTCCTTGAAATTCAAGAAACAATTTCATTTGTTTGTTAATGGAGCCTGTGTACCTTGGACGGCATTTGGTGAATAAATAAACATTTTGTTTTTTGAACACGTTATATATTATAATATGTATTTCAAGAACACCAAGTTGATTATATCCAGCATTTGATTGTTAAATCCAAAACCAATATCCACAATCACATCATGGATTTTAGAACAAAAGCAAACCAATATCCACAATCACATCATGGATTTTAGAACAAAAGCATGATATTTTTAAATCATTTTTAAATCATGTATTACAATAATTTCTTCAAAGATCATAATGCTTTTGCCCTCTTGAAGGACTAACAGTTCATCTTTCAGGTGAGTAGAAAGAGTATTTTATCATACTACATGATAGAAAGCCGAAGCCCCCACCCTTGCTCCCATCCTCCAAGGGTCCAAGCTTACTTCCCTTAACATGTTTTCCACCAAATCGCTCTTAAATCATATTTATAAGTTTAAAATACAAAATAATAATAATTAATTAATTTCAGTCCCAAATAATAATTAATTTTAGTGGGACTGATTTTTATCCCTTACCCAAGCGGCCTTGTATTTACGGATATATATATACACATATATATACATAAGAATATTTTCAAGAAATGAAGAAAAAATAAATTCTCTTTCCGGAGATCCTTATCCTCACTCAAGCAAGAAACTGACTAATGAATAAATGGTAGGCAACTTCTCTTCAATTTCAAGGACAAAACAACGAACTTAGGACTTCTTTAGTTGTCATGTATTCGATTGCACTGTGTACAGTTACATAAAATAATAATTTTTCCAAACAATTAAACATGTTATAACATTTTAATTTACACCACCAATGGGAGGCAACCAGATATGACGCCAAAGGTCTATATTTTCTTCGTCTCGCCATATAAACCTAATGCCCTCTCTTTCAAAGAATAAAATAACGGTATTGAGCAATCGATTTATTTTACAAGACAGACTTTACCTGCAAATAGTTTTTTTCTTAACTCTTTCCTTCAAGAGACAGGTCTCAAATACCCAAAAAAATGTAATTTTAATTTCCAAACAGTAAGAAAAGTATATGAAACATCTTAATCACAATAATGTTGGATAGATTTCTTTGCAAAAAGCAGCCTCTAATAATTTGAGGGTTGTCATATCAGCATGGTTGTAAAAAAATCTCTCCAAATCATCCTCCAAATAAATCAAAGCAGTACCTTCCTCCACTGCGAGCATGATTGAATTGAATTACTATTTGCTGCTGGAGAAAAGGAGGCCACAAACAAGAACATGGTCCTCAGCTGTCTCTTGATCAAAAGATAGACTTGAGATAGATAGAATAGAAACCATGGAGCTTAGATGTGACCCAGGAGATCTTACAATATACATAAATCACATATTTATCATGTTGGAATGAGAAAAACGACAACATATCATTTGAAAAACAATGAACTTTACCTGGATCTGCATATGTGATTATATATATTTAGTGTGAATGTGCACACCACTAAAATTCCACTGTTTAGTAAAAAAAAAAAATTGAGTTTTTTTAGAAGGAGAAAAAGGGTCATGCGAAAGTTAAAAGAATAAATGTATATTTTTTTTATAAAAAATTCCAAAATACCCCAACCTAAGTATATATTAATTGTGTGCACACCTCTATGTGATCTCGTGTATGTGTGCCGGAGATATCTAATCGTATAGCATTTCAGATCTGCAAATTCGAGGTCAGCGTGCATTTTAACATGAACGATCGATATAAAATCTATGTTGCTGAGATCCCCATTTGGGGTATAGCTTGTCGCATGCAGCATGAAGTTTAGATCGTCCATAAATATGAGATCCGAGACCATCAAACACCACCTAAGTGTGACTTGATAGAGGTTGTCAAGGGAAAAAAAAAATAGAGGTTACCAAGAAGAGGCGCTTCATGAAAAAGCAGACTTGGAACGAAATGGTTCTCCGAGGTGATAGAAATACAAGAATTTTTTCATGCGTTGGTAAAGGGGAGTAGATCAAGAATCGTATATCTGAAATTGAGCAAGAAGATCCACTATCTCTAAGCTTGTTTGTGGGCATTATATGGAGGTAATCTCCAAATTCATGAGAAAAGAGGTAAAGGATGATTTCATCGAAGTACCGATATGTTTCCTTGAATCGGACCATGTGAAGAGTCCGAATCGGTTCGGGCAGGCCGATTTATTAATAAAACTAATATGAACTCTATGATTTCTTACAATATTCCAAAGGTGGCATTTCCTTGTAATACAATGCATCTAAATTAAATATGTAGTGAATAGTGGTGCCTGTGAGTGCTTATCTCTAGAATTGCTTGGAGGGACGTTCTTATTATTTTTATGAATAGAAAACGATATCCAATCCATCTCCTAGCATTCAATGTTCAGATTGTTTTTGTTGTTCTTGGACAGGAGATGGGTTTCTATTATTTGCACAAGAAAATCAGACTTTTCATGATTTTTTTTGTTAATAAAAAAAAGCAGAGAAGAGAAAATAAGATATTTTAGCGCTAGATGAAAGTAAACTTAAAGAAAGGATTTCATGTCGCATAGATTTGATATCCCCTTGAGCCATTATGCGTTTGGTTTATTTCACCGTCAAATTGAAAGAACATATGGCTAATAATGCTTTAATTGATTGCATAAGGGATCGTTTGACAAGTAAAACAGTAAGAAACTGTTCACATATCTTCTAGAAATTTCTTCATTCAGATTTACTAATTCTGCTTCAGAGAAGACGATTAATTGTGAGAAGAAGAAAAAAGGAGAAAAAATAAGTAATCTAACGAGAGAAGAAAGGGGTGCATGTATATATAGAATTATAGATTTTTCTATCATATCCAGAATATTGAAGAGGGTCATTCGACCCATCATGATGGCTGGTTAAAAGAAAAATATACGAACTAATACTAGATGACCAAAATATTAATAATATTTTTCTCCTTATTTTTCTTTCAACTGCCCATCACGATGGATCGAATGGCCCTCATAAATGAGTTGGGTAGTTAAAATAATTATTTGATTTTCTTATATATATACACACACCAGTCACTTGGGTAAGGGATACAAAACAAGCCTCTTGAATTCTTGTTAAAAAGTACTTTGAACAAAATGTGAACCTTCCAACATGTTTATGAATACTAGTTTAATATAAAAGTATTGATCTTTTTACTATCAGAATTTTGATGTTATAAGCACGTTCATTTTTTTTATTGTTAAAAACATTAATTAAATAAAAAATGACTAACTTAATATATGCTTCTCACATAATCACTTTTAAGATCATACATAAAGGTTAGACTAAAAAAAATATTTTAATAATTACTTTTAATGGATCCGGTTTTATCTCTTACCCAAGTGGTCTAAAACATATGAATGGTTGGGAGAAAAACAAAGAAAAAATGTGTGGACTAATATTAAACGACGAAATGCCATCACATTTTTCTCCTTATTTGTCTCTTAACGGTCCATTGTGTGGACTAATATTAAACGACGAAATGCCATCACATTTTTCTCCTTATTTGTCTCTTAACGGTCCATCATCTTGGATCTGATGGTCGTCATTAATGATGGTTGAGTGACTCAGAATATATATATATATAGTTTCATATGAAAGAAGGGCCATATAAATCTTCCTTTTATATGAAACTGCCTGTTTATATGAAACGAGTCATATTAAAAAATATAGATCAATCTGAAGCCATGCATGGCCAACTGCATAGGACAGGGTTTGGAATACCATAGCAGCACACTACCAAAAAAAAAAGCTATCTATAAACAATGTGTGGCCCACTAAAGGCAAGTTCATATATATCTACTATAAAGACTGCTGATATAGATAATAAATCTTATAGATGAATATTATCACCAATTTATATAGCAACAAAAACTAGAAAAATTATTGGAGGTTCTCCACTATTTTCATCTCTTGTAGCAAGATTGCATGTGCTTCGTCTACAATGGGAACAATTTGTGGCCTCAGTAAAGACAAATCTACATATACCAATTATAAACATTACTGATATAGATAATAAATCTAACAAGTGACTATTATTGCCAGTATAGGTAGCATTCAAATCCTGAAAATTAAATCATCAGGGTTCTCCATGTTCATCTATTCTAGCAGGATTTAAGCGCAGCTTGCCCATCGATCACTGTCAACCGTCTGATGGTAGTCGACTATTGAACAGACAGATGATTGTCACACTGCACCACCAGATCACACTGTCAACTTTTTCGTTTGATTTCTATCATTTAGTGTGCTGAGTATTGAATTGGCTGTCTTCATGGTTAACGATTAGTTCTGCCTTGCTCCATCTGATCCCTTCTTCACATTCATATGCATACCGATATTCTGCCACACTTAAGAATGGCAACTCGGAAGTCATCAAGATCTGACTTCTAACTGGCTCACAATTATCTAGTCCCAGACCAGCAAGCATCTAGAAAAGTTTTCCTTGATCTATCAGCCAGTTTTTAAATGCAATAGCATTTGTTATAGGCGGTAAGTTTGACCGATCGACGTGAACGATGCCACCATTGCCCTCCACCGGAGAATGTCAACAACTAAGTTTCTCATAAGATGGCCTCTGAAAATGTCATCACGTACAATGAAAAGGTAATTTTGAGGCTAAACATCGCCCATAAGGACGGCGGCTCCGATCTCGGATGGAAGTACGCACACAATAGCTCGAGTCATGTAGTAGGCAAATTGGAGAAGCCTTTCCGCCATTTCGAGACTAGCAAATGGAGAGGGTGAGAGGGCGGAAGAGGAGGAAAACTGACACGGGAGGGAAGACTGGTATGGGATTGTCATGCATAAACAGGGCCTGAAAAAATTGTTTTCATGGTGCGTTAATTTTTCTTTTTCATCAACCAGGAAGGTGGTCATGATACGGAAGCTTAAAAATTATATTCTACCTCAAATGACAATTTTCAGGCCCTGTTTAATCCATACCAGTCTTCCCTCTCGTGCCAGTCTTCCTCCTCTTCCTCCCTCTCACCCTCTCCCTTTTCCTCTCTCGCAATGGCGGAGGGGAGATGGTAAAGGCTTCTCCTTCAGTTCGCCTATTACATGACTCATCTTCAGGGTTCGAGGTCTGGTATACCAAGAAAGAAGAGAAAAGAAGGTGGTCAACGGTGCGAGCAACCTGTCGTGGACTAGTTTTTTTTTGGTCTGGGTGCGGTGTGAGCTGGGTCTAGGACCAATCCATCTTCATGTCAAACCAACAGGGGGCTAAACCAGTCCTAGGCTCAGCCAGTCAATTTGATCGGCTAATTCCAGCATGGTTGCTTTTAACACGCTGGGAATAACTCAGTCTCGATAATGTTCAGTTCCAAAAAGCTTAAAAAGAAAGAACAGAGAATGCTATATGGTGCTTCCGTTATGTTCAGGCAGTAACATGTAAGCCCCTTTTAGGTTATGTAACGAAGTTTATCAGGACTATAAATAACCTACTTATAATTATTCTTACAATTTTGCAGGCTGAGATATTCTTTTGGTCCTTATGGGTGAACCAGTATACATCGATCCCAACCTCTTATGCCTTCACAGCTTATGTCATTCAGAATACATGATACCTTCTGCTGCCATTTGATTAAAATGCTGAACTGCAGATTAAATCACGAGTTATTCAGAAGATACCTGTTTGCATCATAGAATGTGGGGTTAGCGATGAGCTTTCTAAATTGGCATGATGAACACCACCATCTCCACATGATCCCAGTGTGGCCATGATTGACTTCATTACAGCGGCGGCAAAGAAAATGCTTTAATAGTGCTTCATAGTTTACCGTATGAAATGTTAATGCGATGAAACACAGCCGCCCAATTGTCTCCATGATGCCAGCTTTAACTCGGAGAGGTGATACCCGATGTTTCTTACCGCTCTTCGGAGTTGAAGTTGTTCCATGCCTCCTGTGGCAAATAGTAAAAGATAGCATTCACGTAATGAGATAGTCAATGCACATAAAATGTCAAATTGCCATTGAAATAAATCATAGCCATTTCTCAAACTAATGCGACAACAAATTTAATGGTACTGCAGATACAGAGTTTATCATGTTTTAAGCCTCATCGGCATGGCTTGCAAAACAGGACATGGTAGATAAATTGAATAATCTTGCATCTTACAAGCATGGCCTTGTATAGTACGTTTTTCTCTTCAACAACAATTGCCTGGTTGAGATATCTAAAACATCAGATTCAAGTGAAAAGCTTGCGTAGAACGCCTTATGAGTTATGACAGGATATGCTACCAAATGAAATGTTCATGCTCCGGTTTACAAAGATAAAGAAAGCACTTAATCAATTTGTTTTCATTCCCAACATCAACCATGGAGCAGTGGGCCGTCAGTAAATGGAAGACATGAAGAATTTTGTAAACCAAAAAAATTAGGGACCATTTATTACTGTTCTGTCTGCCTCCTTTCTTTCAAAATCTTCACTCTAGAGGAAATATATCCCAGAAATAATAAAACGATATGCATAAGCAAGCAACAATGGGTATGCAGGAATTGGCAACACAAATCTGAAAGCTTTAGTGGTGAAAATATATATACTAGATTACTAGTACAAACCAAATAGCACTTAGTGACACCAATCCTGTGTGCCAAAGCAATCAGTGGACTAGCGATACAACACATTTGAGAAGAAGTTGTCCCAAACATTACATGGTTATAGAAACACACCTTCAATAAATCAAAAACCTTCTCAGAGATATATTTCTGTTGAATGCTTGCACCCTTTTGTTGAACCTTGTCAGGATGGAGGCAAAGCGTAGCCTTTTTATATGCTTTTTTTACAGCAGCAGATGTTATCACCTCAGTCAGTGGAATAGGATTCCAGCCACTTTCTGGCCAAAGGATCTAACCAGAATCAGGAGAAAACAAGAAGGAAAATACACGTCAGCCAATCAATTCTCAAGTTATGCATACATGTACATACACATACGTTTCTGACACGTGTGTGTGTGTTGCCATGAATTTGGAACAGAACTGAATGGAGCCATCAAATTCATCCTTGCAGCGTCTGATGCAGATGTAATTACTACCACTAAAGTTCTAGATTATTCTTAACATAAATCGTAATTGTACTGTAAAAAAATATTTTATTGTAAAAAATTTAGTGTAGTAGAAGCTACTGGCTTTTGTGATCCTTTAGGAAATCTAGATACTCAAAGCTCCAAAACTGCTAAATGTTGCAGCACAAAAGAAACTAACTAGAATTCTTAGATCAATCATGCACGCATATATGCCTAAGCAATTTAATGCAACTCTCTAATTCATGTGTGGTGCCAAGAAGAAAAGTCAACCATGAAAAATGATTGGATGATCCTCTGTACTGAAAATGTAGTCCTTTACAGAAATAAGGTCCAATATTTGCATGTAGATGCATGGTATGAAAAAGTAAAGCTATCTTTAAAGCACAAGATGCCTCCAAACCATTAAGAAAACCAGCTGGTCATTTGACAAAACATCAATAGGTTAGAAAAACATAAGACAAACAAGATTAACTAGAGGAGCAACAATTAGCAAATGACATAGGAATAGCTCATACATATTGCAACGTCGAGAGCAATGCTCGCAAGTTTCCTTCCTTTCCATTTGACCACCTTTTAATGTCACAATCAAGAACTTCTGCTAATCTCTGTAAACAAAGCGAATTACAAAACAGGGACAAAATACTACAGTATCTACTGAAGTAATATTTCAGTAATCACATTTCTCACATTTCGTTCTGCCTGCTCCTTTTCCACAAGAATATCCCGTGCTTTCATTTCTGCAAGAGCTTTTGCCTAGAATTAGCATAGGACAAGTGTTAAGCATCTTCCAACATATGAGAGCAATGCAATATTTGCCATGGCACCATGAAGTTGAGAAATGACTCTATGTTCAGGAAATGAAAACAGCAGAACTCTTATCACCAGAGTGATAGACAGTTATCATGGTCGCAGCATATCAAAGTTCTAGCTAGAAACTAATTTCAGAGTGGACGTAGCACATACCATCCGGTCTTCAGTACGCTTACACCTCTCTAACCTTGCTTTTTGTCTTTTCTCTGTTGCCACTTCTGTGTATTTTCCAATGAGTTAGTATGCTTCAAATAAATTGCACATAATTTCAAAAATGCAGAGAAACATAAGTGAAAGAATTCTTGAGGTGCCATTAGACACCAAAGATAAATATCAAACTGTGTATATAAACAGGGTGACATGGAACAGAAGAACTTGAAGAACAAAAAGGACATACCAAATGAAACACCGTATGAGAAGTTCTGTACATCCTGCCAAGTTGTGGGCCCTTATTAGATCAAAGCAGTAGGATCTCCAAACAGAAAAGAGAAGAAGAAAGAGAGAGAGAGAGAGAGAGAGAGAAGCAGCAGCAGTAGCAATTACAATTTACAAGAGCACTAGGGGGTACAGGTGTTACTCACAGACATAGGGCTGCGCCATTCACTGTTCATGCTTAAGCTTGTCCCATTACACAGGTCAGGTTCATCATCTTTTTCCTGCTTATCTCCTATTGAACTGGCAACCATCTCAGCAACTGCCTGTTGCATGAACTCTGTTGATTCAGCAGTAGATTCCCTGATAATATCACTAACTGGTTGTTCCCAATTCTCTGCTGCTGCACCGTCTTGAGTAGCTTGTACTGTAATAAGCACAGGCCCACTAGAAGCTTTTTCTTCTTGTAATTTTTCATAGAATTCAGCTTGAGCATCTTCTGATTTTTTGCAGGTCTCTGCATTTGCTGTTTCTTGAACTTCAGCGATTTCTCTATCTACAGCTGCTATTTCAACAGTACTGCAGACTTCAACAATGACTTTATCATTAGCATTTTGAGTTGCCAATTCTACATTATCTCTACCCTTGCCTCTTCCATCCTCCAATTCTTCCTCTAGTCTCCACAACTTCTCCATTTCTTCTTCCAGCCTCCACAACTCATCCATTTCTTTTTGTGCTTCCGTTTCCAGACTCTCTTTGTCGAACTGCACTTTTTCGTTTTGTTCTCTTTCAGGTGTTTCAGTGAAGTATCTTACCTGCTCTGTAGTTCTTGAATTTTCATCCATGAGCCGCTGAGCCACTCCCTTTTCCCTATCATCAGTCTCCTGCTTGAAAATTAATTTAGCTGCATTCTGAGTTTTGCTTGTTGCTCCATTGACATCCTGAAATACTTCAAATACCTTGTCACTTTTTTCATGCCAATAAGCCTTCTCATCCATTCTTAACCTAACTGTTTCTTCTTGTTCAGCAGGATTCTTGGTCAACCTCTCCCTACTGCTCTGCACTTGTTCCTGCTTTCCAAATTCTTGAACAGTTTCTAATCTATGTTCCTTTTCCTCTTGTGCATTAGTCCCCCATGCTGCTGCCACTGTTTGTGCTTCTTTGTTTGTTTTCCATTGCTTTGGGGATTTTTTCTTCTCCTTTACTCCCTCTTGCTGAATCTCCTGACCTGCCTTTTTACACAGTTCATCTTTTTTCCTTTTTCCAATATTTCCCTCCCCACATTGGATCTTTGGAACTGACATCAGTTTATTTCCAGCTTCTTTCCTTTCATATGTTACGGCAGCAGGATTCAGTGTTTTCTCCTTTACATCCCACCCCTGAGCTTCATCCAGCTTATGTTCTCTTTTTTCTGTTCCCCACATACTGGACCCTTTGACTCCATTCGATCCTTCCCCAAGCAGTTTCTCCCTGTAGATATGAGCAAGGTAAGACCTCATTTCCCCCTCTTGGAGTATGAAATTTTCTTCTGGAGGCATCATTCCTTTGTCCTCTTCTCCATGATCACCATTATCTAGAGTTATCATCATCTTCTGCCAATCAAATCCTTTTACTGCACTTGATCCCTTAAAATTTTTCTCCTCATTTCCATGGCCAGGGTAAAAACTCTTGTGCTCTTGACGGAGCTCAAGAGCCTCCATAGGAGGGTTTGTCTTCGCTTGCCTATTTTCTTGTCCACCATGTTTCGTTTCCCTGGGAGCCATCTTTGGAGTGAAAGTGAAGAATCCTCGATCAGCTTCACTCTTCTTTCGTTCCATGCCTCTTTTTCCCTCGCTTGCTTCCAAAAATTTTTGGTTGTCTAGGATGTCTCTTCTTCTTTCATTCGATTCCTTTGCAATTTTTGCTTTAGTTCTTGTTTCATCCATGACTTCCTTCAGTGCAGCCGTGGAGGCAGAAGCAGCTGAATTTGCATCCATTTCAACATCTAAGCATGGCAATAAGCTCGGTTTTAGAGCAACTTCAATTACATGAGTTTCTGAGGCAGCCATCCTATGGTATCCAGTATTGCTGTTTGCCAAGTTATGATTCTCACGCCAATTGTTTGTGCTGGAATCCTTCTTAGAATCTCGCTTAATATCTAATCTAGGAGGTGGTCTTGAAGGTGGTGGCAGTTGAGTGGGCTGTGTCTGAAGGTTAATCTCAGCAACAGTTAAAAATACTTCTCTTGAATCAGACTCATCAATACCACGTTCAGGAAAGTCAGCATGGGAATGTGAATTAATGCAAGTAGAAGGAGCATATTCCACATGATGAGACTTAGTGTCAGTGTTAGAGGAATCTTGCTTCCCATTATTCCCATGCATGTGTGGCAGATAACTGCTGCTAGAAGAGTCATACAAGATTGTTGTTGTAGGTTTTATTTCACTTACCTCCTCAGAGACATTAGAAACAGTACACGTACTATATGCAACAGCATCTTGAATGTCACTGTTGTGATTCTCCAAAGAACAAAAGTTACCATCTACAGCAGAAATATACCTAGAAACAGAATCAACCTCCGCAGCATGTATTATATTCATGCAATTCTCTTTGTCTGGAGGATCCGTCATTTTGTATGACCTGGGAAACGGCTTTTCTTCATCATGCAACTGTTCAGAGGCAGGATTGGATGCCATCGAAATATTTTCTGAACTATAAATTTTCTGTTCCGCAGAAAAACTATGAAGTCTGGAGGGAACCTTCTCTAAGGGCTTCTTTTCTCCATTGCCTCTGCTCAATATTAAAAGTTTGAAACTTTGAATATCTTCATCGATATATCCTTAAAAATAAAAGAACATGCAATGAATCCCATGAATCACATTTCACCATCTAAAGAGCCCAAATAGCATGAATGTAGGACCAAATGCCATCAATTAAAAACCTAAAGTTGTGAAATTTATGGGGACCCAGATCTAGATCGTTTGACATTATGATAGAAATATCAGGGAAAAAAGGAAGTTTGCTTACATCATAAATAAATAGAGCTTACAGAATGAAGAGGATAAAGTGTATTGTCAAGTTCTCCGTTAGCCAAGTTGAAGAAGATACAGTAAACAACATGGAAGGCCACTTATGCTTCATTTAAGCAATCTGGTGGTACTTAACTACTTATAACTACAAACAAAGTCAAGAAGTCAAGATGTAGATTAACTGGCATAAATCCATGCTTTAAAGTGCAGCATTCACTGCACAGTACCCAAGTTTTCACTTTCTATAATGCACTCGCATGCACGCACATGCACTTACACGTGTGTATGTGAGAGAGAGACTCAGAGACGGAGGAATTAGCGCTGGATCGCTTATGTTGCAGACTGTTCTATACTGAAAGACAAAAGCCCCATGAGTCCTGCAAAAGTAAGGATCTGAGAACATATAAGATTCTCCAGGTGGATGGCTTAGACCAAGGTATGGGGCCCACACCCTGATCCACGCAATCCTTAGTTTCCTGGGCAATTGTCTGCTTTCTGGAATTATGATATCTAGCAACTCCGACCATTCTGTGAAATAAATGTGTGAAAACGAAACGACACTGGTTTAAAGCTTCTACACCATCGTTTTTCTGCTCAACCCTGAGATTTATATTTCATGCAATCCAAAACCGAAGACATTGAATATCCCCTAAACCAACATATATCGCCCCTTTCTGTTTATCGTTGCTCGAAGTCGTTTAGTATGTCAAGAACAACAAAAAGCATAAAAAAACCGTACGCCATCCCTGAGACAACTTCAAGGTATAAGGTTCCCACTAATTTGACCACTGATTTATGCTTTAACCAGACTTTAGGTTTCTTTTGACTGTTGGAAAAATGTTTAAGAAAAAAAATGGTTTTCTCCTACTTTTTTTAATTCGATAAAATTTTTCCACGCTTGTTAAGAACCCAGAAAAGATGTTCCAGCGCAACCCATTTCAGTAACGTAAACATGGTTACGACAAATTTCGAGCTCAGGGGACGGTAATTTTTTTTTTTTTTTTTGCAGAAAATGGGACTACTACTAAAACTTCTGCCTTCCGGAAACGTTAAATAAGAGTGGTAACTGGTAATGCAAGAAAATGGTGTGGGGCCCCTGATTTTTTATGAATCCTGCAATCGTACGGGCCCTTAGAGAAGGAGACGATCTGTGTCTATTTGTGTATCTCAGATGTAAATTTGGGAACAAGTATTTGGAACAAGAACCAAAATGTTAAAATACCAAAATGAAGAACTCAAAGTCTGAACAAGGAATGAACACGAATCTCCAGTGGCAGCAGCAATCAAGATAATCACAAAAGAACAGTCGCTGCAGCAGTAGAAGAAGTGATAACTATAAGACTATGACCATGCCAAAGACGGAGAAATACCAAAACTGAGTACAAGTTGGGAAAGGAAAGACCAAAGTACACAACCACCAAAAACAAAAGGAAAATCAGGGAAGCAACCCCCACACTTGCCTGGCTTTCTCCTCAGCGTCCTTCCTTCCAACTCCGGCCATCAATCCTCCGATCAACTCCTCCAATGACACGGCGAGATCCCAGCCGAAACCACCGAAGATGTCGGAGTACGAGTCACCGGAGATCTCAGCAATGCCACCATCGAAGTCGGTCGAGAACTCGAGGAACGGCACGGCGGGCACCTTCATGCGTCTGGTAAAGCTCCTGAAGATCTCACCGTACTCATCCTCGACGTGGGGAGAGACCAGCGCACTCCTGTCAGATATGCCGTTGCCGCTGGCCATCTTCCTGCCACTGAGAGTACCAGACCACAATGGCCCTCTCCGCGGACGGAGACAGCAACTCTCCTCCACCTCCTTTTGCTGCTTCTGCTGATGGGTAGCTCACTGAGGAGCAATTCTCTGCAAGGGAGAGAGAGAGAGAGAGAGAGAGAGAGAGAGAGAGAGCTCAGGTGCTGAAGAAGCGGATGCAGGGCCGGCGTGTGTCGTTTTGCCCCGCCCCCCTCGTTTTGTACATATTTCAAAGTTTTACCTACCCCAAGTTGTACTGTGACTTTTTACCCTTTTCCACTCTTCTTTACGTCGGTGCCTCATAGGCAACGGTCGATTTTTACATGAGATAGTTTGCATTCATTTTTCCCTATCACTTTAATAAATATTCTCAAATATTAAAAGTATCGCTCTCGAAGTATGCGATCTAACTATTTAATTTATATAGAGTTATTCTATGGCGCTTCAAAAGTGCTTACACTATGTAGTGAAAATCTTAGTTAAAACTAACTTTGTTGCAATAGACTTTACGTGCATATCATGCATAATTTATAAGTTACTTGTAAATGTCAATAGTTTAGTACATAAAAAAAAACACTAGCACAAACTTATTGTATGAAACAATCATTCAGAAACTAAAGTTAACAATTACACAAATGATAATTAGAAGAATTGCTTGCCTTCAAAGATTGTGGGGACTCAACAAAGATGTGTTTGTTTGGTTGACTAATGGACCAATTATCCTTTTTTGATTTGATTGTTTGTTCTTGACGCAAGTGATCAGAATCGGTGGTTGAACCAAGAGCTCTTCCTTATTTTGTATTATACTCTTCATTAATGGAACAAAATATCTCATTTACTAATGTTTGTTTGTGTGTATGAGAGAGAGAGAGATTATATTTATAGCTAATGAAAAAGAGAATCTATGTAGAGTGACGGCTTGAAAATAAGTACAAACACGTAAGGGTCCCATTTGACTCCTCAACCACAGACTTTCTATCAATGCCATGCACGGGTGGATGCAAACAAAAGTTTTTTCTCCATATTTCCTTGTGAGTTACATGTGTTGTTGTATCAAAGAAAGGGACAGTGAGAAGGCTTTACTCTAACCCTATCATCTATTATTGGAATGTAATAAAAAAAAATCAAAGAAGCCATTGAATTTAATTTATGAAAGAAACAAATAAAACGATGGCTGGCTCTAATTTTTATGTCATCAACCAAAAACGGAAAAGAGATCTCCAAGGAGGTTAGCGCAACTGAGTAGAATGAGTTAATAGGTGACCAGTTTTTGTTTCGAATACTGAATACGTATAGTGTCAACTCTTTGCACTGCACAAGTTGAAGGATGGCGAAGGTGGTACTTAGGGATGTCAATGTATCTGTTTTGAATCGCATATCCTGCCGATCCGATAAAAAAAAATCGGATATGAAAAAAAAAGTAATAAATAACATCCGATCATATTCAAATTTGAATGTACATAAATAATCAAATCAAATTGATTTGCTGCAAATTCTATTATAATCAGCTTATTTGAAATCCCATGATCTATGCACAAAATGTTGACATGCATTGTGAGCATCAAAGATTCAACTCACGATTAGAAACCATATTGCATAATTAGTTTATCACCAAATACAACCAATTTTTTTAATGTAATTTTGATGTTAAAACCAAAATGAATCCGACAAGAATCCGTTAAATAAGACCGATGAAGGTGAATGTGCAGATCTACAGAAGTGTGATTTGACAAATGATAAAAGGGTTGCCTGCCTCACTAGTACGAGTGTCTTCTAGTGATTTACGCAAGATCTGAGGTCGAATAGCATGGTGATTTAGATTCAGTGTTACAGAAAAAATCCTGAATTGATCGAATTTAGTATGTGGTAAATAAATATTTTTTCAAGTTTTTACATGTTTAAAAGTTTTTTTATATGTATTTATTTCTTTAAGAAAATGTATTTTCGTAATTCTTTTTTTATAATTCTGATCATTAAAACGATTGATTTGGATTCGAAGTCACATTTTTCTGCGTGTGAAAAGTACAAAATTGAACTGCAAAGCTAACATGGGGTGTCTGCAAATGATACTAATTTTCCAGGACTCTTGTTTAACTATAGATCAAAAGTAAAACTCAGTGTGGAAATAATTGAGTTGGCCTTCAATTTTACTTGAATCAATGATTGAAACAATGATGGGAAAAAGCTATTGGTAGCAGGGGCGGAACCAAGATTTTCTTTAAGGGTGGACCGACAGTCCAAGATTCGGGTAGGGCTAAATTGAATTCAAATCCCAAAAAATATATTGGGTAACTAAAAAATTTTACTTTTTTCAATGTAATTTTTTTTTTCATTGGCCAAAATGGGGCCATGGCCTAGGCGAGCCCTCCCCTCCCTCCGCCCCTGACTGCTAGGGTTTTTCACGAGCCGAGTTGGGCCAGCTAGAGCTCGGCCGTCCGTTGAGCCTTACAAAACTAGGGAATAATTGACTAAAGCCAGAGGTAGTGAACTCGAGCTAAGCTGGGCTAAGGTGGGGTAGAACATAAATAATGTGATGAAATATTAAATTATTTACTTTTAAAAAATTGTGTAACAATAACTAAATTATTTAACAATAATAAAAAATGTATGGTGCTTTTGAATCGTCCAAAGAATCAAAATTATTTAATGATATTGTTCTAGGCGCAGCCGCGCAAAGAGATTGGTTCAATAGCATTGGCTATAGGCATACAACCTAATGTTAAAAACATGTATTTTTTGAAGCCAATTTTCCGTTAAAATATGTCAAAAAATCAATAAGTAACAATTTGTCATTCTTACATAAGGGTTTGTATCGTTCCAATTTTGTCGAATATCTTTATCAAAAGAAAAAAGAAAAACATAAAATAAAATTTTAAAAAATCAATTAAAATAACAAAATAAGTGAAAAGTTGCCAAATCATCTTCCTTTTCTCTCTTCCCTCCTTTCGTGTTTGAATAACACTATATTTTTGTCGAACGTTAAGCATCTATAAACACACCATTTTTTGAGTAGAAAGTTTTTTTAGATGAGCGAGAGGGTCAATCCCATCGCCCGAAGCAAAGGCCGAAGGCACTCCATTCCCCCTACCTCAGGAGTCCTGAGTTGCATCGATGTCAAAGATAGAACGGGACACTCTTCAACTTAGATATTGCGTCATACCGTCTTAAGACACAAGAACATAACGCTCACAAAAATAGAACTAGAAACCTACTTTATACAGGTCTCTAGCCCGACCAGCTATGCTATGCCTCTTGAAGCTTCGAGTAAAATGTTTTTGAAACACGTATTTAGAAAAAAAAAATTCATAAAAATATATATTTTGTAGTAAATATAAAAAAAATATGGTTTTTCGTTTGTTCACGAACGAGGCACAACATAGTTTTGCCTTGAAAACAGCATTATGAAATTGGATTTGTGGAAACCCAATTCCGACAAAACCATGTTCTAAAAAATAACCTGACCTCCCTCTCTTAATATTTTGACAAAAAATGATCATTTTTTTGTTAGATAAACACACAAATCATGTTTCAAAAACGTGTTAAAAATCATGATCCCACGAAATCTGGTATCCACTAAAAATCTTCCCTTGTGTGACAACCTTCAGCTTAAATATGATACCTTATATCACTTATAAGGCGCATTAACAAACGCTGATCAACTAGAGACCCGTCTTAAATAAGCTGGCAAGTTAGGTTAAGCTTTTAGGAGTCATTTGAATTGATAGAACTGTATCATAAAATTAAAACTAAAATTTTCATACATGTTTTTATTTCAAAGTTGCAAATCAATTTCAAATGCTCCCTTTAAGCTTGGGAATTAGATCGAGCCGCTCGCGAATACCCGGTATTATGCCCGACTCGGGTCTGGGTCTAGAAAAAAAGGGGCCAGATCAGCTCTAAATATTTTTTGGCCGGATTTTTTGGCCGGCTTGAGTGGGTTGAGAACAGTTTTTTTTATATATATTTTATATATAATTATAATATTTATTATATTTTGTAATATTTATATATTATTATTATATATATATATATATAAAATAATTTAATCAAAACTCGAGCCCAAATATGAAGTGTTGGACTAACCTTGAGTTTCGTTTGTTTTATCAAGCACGGCCGATGCCTACGCCTACCTATGGGTGGTCACGTGGGCCAACTCGGTATCACGAATTTTTCCCGCCCATTTACTGCAACTTAGTTTTCCGGTGGGATCGTCGTCGGAAAAAGGTAGCCTTGAGGAAAAAGCAGGGAGAAAGATGTTCAGGAACCAGTACGACACAGACGTGACGACGTGGAGCCCGATGGGGCGCCTTTTCCAGGTAGAGTACGCCATGGATGCCGTGAAGCAAGGGGGCGCGGCGGTCGGTCTGAGGTCCCGGAGCCACGTCGTGCTCGCCTGCGTCGACAAGGCTATCTCTGGGCTCTCCTTTCACCAGCGCAAGATCTTCAAGATCGACGACCGTACGGGCGTCGCCATGGCCGGCCTGGCAGCCGACGGCCGAGTGCTTTGGCGGTACCTGGCATCCGAGTGCATCAACTACAAATTCGTCTACGAGTCCCCCATTCCCGTCAGCCGATTGGTCGCACGGCTCGCTGATAAGGCTCAGGTGTGGCTACTCGATCGATCTTCTTGTTATCGTTTTCTCCTCGAGTCTTGATTTTTCGATCGATTGGTTTCCATCATGGATTTGATGTTCTTTTTCAAATACGATAAGTTTCTTGCAATTTATGAACAAAGGAAAATGAGATATCCTGGGATATTCAAGATGATAGGTTGCTAACCGTGGTTGATACGAATTAGAAGGCTGATGGTTGCCTGCTTATGGAGCATGGTTGATTTACCGAAGAAGCTTCTGTGTGCGAATCGAGCAGAGCTATTGGATTTTGCCGGCTTCTTAGTTTTCTTGTGATTTAAGAATGGCGGTTGGTAACTTGCAAGCAGCCAGAGAATGTGATGTTCGGTTACTGTTAATCAGCCAGGTGTTGTTGCAACGCCTGCATACAACACCTACTCATACTCATTGTCCTGTACATATTGCGTTACGTGTTTGCGCTTAAGTCGTTCTCGTGTTTCACACTCCTAGTCTGTCCTGGCTGATTGATATCATTCTCTGGTGTGGAATTTGGATATCAAATAGGATGCGCCGTTTGGTTGGGGCTGGTTCTGGCGCTCTCCTAAACCCAACGTGTCAATGTAAATTGCCCTTCAAAATTTCAAGAGCCAGTAAAGAACCCACAAGTTCTGAGATTTCTCTCCCATAAAAACCCAATTGATCATCTTCATGTTTCCTTATCCATCTGGGACAATTTTCTCTTAACTCTTGAACAAATCTTTTTAATATAATAAATTTCGTATGCATGCGTTTTCCTTCTTTGAGTCCATGTGCTTTTTCTTTTCTTTTTTGAGGGGAGGGGTTTATTTATATTCTAATTGCGCCAAACATTTGATCGATAGTCTTCAATCGTATGAAATAATTATACCGATTACGGCCCTTTTAAGCATTAACTGTTCAACTCATAACCAATTTTTTATCATTCTACTCTATATGTATAAACTATAAAGGCCCCCTAACTTGGATTTCAGGCCATTATTAGCCGTAATATCTTAGATTGCAGCAGTATTGTTGCAACACGGTTCGATTTTTGAAAATTCAAGATATTTTTCCCCCCATTTGAATAGTTTTGGCAGAAAAAGAACTTGTGGAGGGGATATGTCACTCAATTTGTCATGTTTTCAAGTAGAAAGCGACCTAGGAGTACAAGGCCTGCAATTCCCTTTTTTTCCAAGTTAATCCAAGCTCTCGATGTTGTTTGTTGTTCATGTTTTTTTTTTCTTTGTATACTTGTATATCATGGACACACCATCCTTTCTCCTTTGACAAGAGGAATACGTATAGTAGGACAGCTAGATAATTGGTACTTGTAAAATTTGAACATTTCACAAGTGTTAGGTGCATTTGATGGCTTCACCATAGCATTGTCACGTTTGGATACTTATGACCACGGATTACGTGAACGTCTTGGCCATAATTCTATCTATCCTAGAGAGGCGACCGTTGGTTGCTGGATTCTTGTTCATAGGTGCAGGTCAGATCGCCAAAGTTATAACTTTGTATCTAACCAACTGTTTTCATTATTGTTGTGCTCGGTGGCAATTGATACGCTACCTTTCTTAGGCCTGCACAATGGCTTCCCTGAAAAGGCCTTATGGTGTTGGTTGTCTGGTTGCTGGAACGGACGAATCTGGAGTTCATCTGTACTACAACTGTCCTAGTGGTGATTACTTCGAGTGCCAAGCATTTGCCATTGGATCACACTCTCAAGCTGCAAAGGTCTGCCTGGAGCGGGAGTTTGAGACATTCAACGATCGTTCGCGCGAGGAGCTCATACAGCGAGCGCTTTTGGCAATCACGGAGACTCTACGATGGCAAGGTAAAGAATTTGATAGCTCTTCTTGCACAGTCGCCATTCTAGGAGAAAATGAGTCCTTCCACGTAATCAGTCGGAGTATCATAGAACAATTAGTTGATTCATCGAAGGCGACATGAGAGGTGACTGTCCAAATGCGATGCCAGAAGAGTAGAATGATCTGCCTAACTAGACCAGAACATGGGAATGTAGTAGATTCTGATTTTCCATTTGTAGAGCATCTTTTTGGATAATTTTGCACCAAAGTCTGAGGCGACCTGACCTGGTTTACATTTGCCTTTGCACTTAAGTGCTGTTACTTGGTGTTCGTTAACCATGATTGAGATATGCTTTTGGGATTCAGCACATCGCGTCCGGCCTGCTTGCTGCATGTTTTCATCGTTTTGGTAAATTGGAAAATGCTCTTGTAAACTACTTACATTGATCTGATCTTGCATGTGAAGACATTGAATTTCACCTACTTCATGAATGTTGACAGTTCCTTTGGCCTTGAAACTATCATGTCCTTGCAGTAATAGTAGATTCTTTAGCTTTCTAGTCCTTATTGCTACTTCCAACTTTCCGTCGCTGATTAAGAGCAGCACCAGAATTGAAGCATAAAAGCAAATTTTTAGTTGGTAAAGTAGCTAGCATTTTTTTTTTTATTGTAATTAGAGAATTCTTTTGGTTCTTGCTAAAATACCGGTATTGGAGATGAATCGCTTTTGCACAGAGCCAGTGCCAGTGGTGCAAGTCGGCAGTACTGAACTTCTGTAGAAGTTTAAGAGAAAAAATACGTTATAGGACCGAAATTTAGTCATAATATTAAGAAACTATAAGATTTCATTTTAACTAATAACCTTACTTGGCGTTTACCGTTAGCCAAAACTATGGCCAAAGCCATCGAGTGACAGATTTCCTTGAAAGAAAAAAGATACCTTTCAACTTGAAAAAATAATATAAAAAAGGACATAGTTCTACGATGCTCCAAGATGAATTTCTCGTTGTCAGCACAAATCAAGGCCTCAGCTCTCTGCATCGAACCCTTTGCGGTAGTAATACCATACGGCATGGGTTGAAACTGTCCTACATCAACTTAGTTTTAAGAACATTTTCTATCCATGAATACACCTTCAATGAGAGTAAACCCTTGGGGTTCATTCCAATGGCATCAACAGTAGTCGACTTGCATTATAGGAAAGGAAGAGTTTTGTATCAGATTTACCAGAATTCAGAAATTGAAATCTGAAATACAGAAATTATCAACAGCTCGGTCCCCTAAAAGATTACGTACAGCAGATACAGACAAATGTTCATCAAGCTAACCATTAACATTTCAGTCAGCCTGTCCCCAATTTTATTGGACAACTCGTTTGCCAAATTGGCAAAGCAAAAAGCTAAACAATTTTGCAAATAGTAGCTCAATCACGTTGCCGAGAGTAGCATGATCAATTATCTCACTTGGCTGATTTATCTTTATCTGGCAAAGCATTATCCGGAAGAACAAGTTCTGGTGGAACTTCACGTTCCACCCCCAGCATTGAGTCATACTCCTCATCTCTTCGGGCAAATCTTTTCGTCAACACCTTCTCAAATTCAATCTTGTCAAATTCCTTTGCATTTTCATCTGCATGTGCTCGTGCTAGGCTGCAATAGTTCGTAGCCGACTGAGATATGAAAGCTATCTCCACATCAGTAACTTTCCGGAGGAACTTTGCTGGGTTGCCTCCCCAAACCTGTGTTTAGACAACTAAAATTCAGCTGTCCTGTAAGAACACTAGAGGAGTTCTTGGGATGTGCTACAGTCTTACATGGCCACAGATTTCACCATTAACTACTGCACTAATTTAGTATCAGACCGGGGGAAAAAAAAAGACCAGAATAAAGAGACAATCAAACCTCTCCAGAGGGAACTCTAGTATTTTGTCTCAGAAGTGCCCCTGCAGCAACCATCCCATGTTTCTCAACAACCACGCCATCAAGTAAAGTTGCACCCGTACCAACAAAGGCCTCATCCTCAACAGTACATCCATGCAAGACAGCACTATGACCTACTCATGTAAGACACGTTTACTTAATCTTGCTTTGTCTGTCCCCCATATTTGAGGGGGGAATTACAAAGTATCTCAAAATGAATCGCATCCGTGGTAAAGCTACTTACCCACAGTGACATTGTCCCCAATGATAGTAGGTAGGACCTTTCCACTCAGATTGGATTTTGCAACATGCACAAGAGAATTGTCCTGGATATTTGTTCTTGAACCAATGCTGACGCTATTCACATCTCCTGCAATTATGAGACGGTCAATTCATGACCTGAGAAACAGCAAGCTCAATTATAGCAGAATTCCAAAGGAAATCCTGAACAAAATCCATATGGAGCTGACACCAATACAGTAGTTCCAGTTGACAACAAGGTCAATAACATGTTATCCAAATAGAAACATAGATAAAATGAGAAACTCAATCAGAACCCAACCCCACAGCTGCCTCCATTACTTAACATATTTAGAGAGTTTCTTCCTGTCTGCGACATCTTGTCTAAAGGAAATCACACCTACATAGGTTTAATTACAAATGCATAAATTTAATATCTGCTACCACAAGACTGCAGGGACTCCATCATAATCAAGAAATCCACAGAGTACAGGACAGAAAAACTGATTAAGCAGTAATTGAATCTTTGCGCTAAGATATGATGCACCTAACCAACAATCTGCTGGTTAGACATCTAAATAAGGATTAACAGCAGAGACCTGCTCCTGTCATTTCCAATCAGAAGTTGGCAGAAGATAGGTTACCAAGCTTTATTACCAAAGAACAGCTATGTACAGACACCTGTTCCTCCCATTTAGCTGATGGAAAAACCACCAGAACGCTTTCATTCAGATGATCTTCACATGCATGAAAAATTGGCTTGTAACTAGAGGTAGCAAAACAGTGTAATTTCGCATGACCACTTAAACAGTCTCCATAAAGGCATAAAAACAACTTTTGAAAATGTAAAATGTTCATATAGCTTGACCCATTCCATCTTCATGAAAGTGATAATCCAGAGCTTTTCTGTTTTGTTTCCTCCATTACAAGCAAACTCTTGGAACTGATCATAAGTGTGCAAAGACAAAGCAGACTTTGCTTCAATACAAGCAAAATTTTTGGGCAGGGCTAAGCAGTGTTATCAGCATTGGCAGCCATCAGCCAATATGTGTTGTCTCAGCCCCAGTGAAACAAACTGCTGATACAAGGTTGGAGAATAGGTATTTTCTTTTTCTAAATATTTTAAAATGCTCAGTAATAAATATAAAAAGTAGAAAATAGCCCAAAAGAGACCAATGCATATTTATCTGAGAGTCTGAGACCACAAAAAATGCAAGTTGGAAAAAGAACCATGCAGAAAATTAGCACACAATAACAAGAAAAAAAAACAATTGTTTAACCATCAATCAAATAAGAGACCGAAAATCCAAGAAAGTAGTTTTCCCATAATTGGGACTTGCTAGTGATAAATTCGGAAAAGCAACACCTTACTAAATATAATAAAAATAAACTCATCTTCTACCTTGGGTAACAAGTAGCATATCATCTACAAAACATATGCCCAACAATACCTGCCTCAGCAGATGTGCATAACTGCATGTGCATATATACCCAACTCAAGGACGAGATACCTTAAAGTGCTCTAAACCACAATCTAGTTTTCTACTATTTTTATAACAAAAACAATGATAAAAATTCAAAACAGTTGAACTGTTACCAACACCCTAGGGCACTTACATCTTTTTTTTTTTCTGAAAATTGCAGCACCAGCAGCCACACCCCACAGCCTACACCTGTGTGAGATAAGCAAGAACCATATGGAAATTCTTGTTCTCTAACTTATTCTATGAGTTGCCTCAGAAAGCATCTTCTATTATTCATTTTCCTGATGCAAAGCCATCCTATTTTTTAGCAGACATGATTTCCGTACAGTCATTATTCTAATATTCTCCAAAAGTTACACGACATGCAATCTTATCTGTCTATAGCTTGAGCAATCCTGGATATCAAATTTCCTTTAGTCAAGTGCACTTTTACTAAAAGTTAAGATATCATTGAACAATTTCATTAGTCATTCTATACATGATATAAAGCCAATCTCTTAGAGATAACTGAAGTCAAGAGTTAGGAGTTAAGAGAACTAGATTGGATCAGACCCTCTCTCTCTCACATAAAGACATGCATACACACAAAAACATAGTGGAATAGGACAAGAGAGAGATGTCCATGGATCAACAACTTGTCCATATGTCTGCAGAACAAGATAAACCTACTTTAACTAAACCTTTTTGTAACAAAGGAGTAAAACGTACACTCTGTTTATGATCTACAGTGGTCACCTTCTATGCCAGATGTATGAAACATGTTCCGTAAAGATCATATCAAAGTTGAGGTCCATCCTTAGGGCCATGCCCATGTAACATGAGTTTGGAGGAACCCATTCTCTATTTTGTCCAAATTCGTTTGCAACTTGAAACAACCTTAAGTCCCCATTTTCAGAAATTTGTTTTTTTTTCTTTCAATAAATTAAACTTATCCAACATGCTTATAAAATCGATTTCTTAATTTCATAAAAGAAACCATGCATACTTGCCGAGTATTAAATACAATCAGATAGAGCTTTCACTTACATTATACATACAGAAAATTTTAAACTTCAGTTGTATGAGGCACAAGTAAGTTCATAGAAAGAGAAAATTTTTTAAATGAAGATGGATCGTGTAACTTTCTATCAGTGAATCATTTGTCCAATCTCCGGATACAATTCTATACATGTGCAATATACCATTAGTACTAACCATAAAGAAAAGAGCATACTCGTGCACAAATGTGTGTGTGCGCACACACACACACACACACACACACACACACAAAAAACTACTCTTAGGATGTAACCTTTCATCGAGCTCCTTTTGCAAACAAAGATCAGTTAAATCCAATTTTATCAAAAAAAAATTATCAAAATCAACTGTATGTTGGCAGCACAAGTATTTTTATTTTATTAAAGTATTTATTAACTAAATTTAAATAGAAAACATTAAGAAGAAGACCCAATATTGGCCATTGCATATCAGGTGACAGTTATTGCTTTTTAAGGTTTCTGAGATTAAGCGGAAACTGATATTTGCAACATTGGTTAAATGAAATCTAACACGTGTTATTTGCTGACATGCTACCTTAAGAAAGGAAAATGAAAAGGACTACTACACTCTCCTAAGAGATATTCCCAAATAACATTCCATATTTTCCTCAAGAACAAGAATGCTATCAAATGGGCAAAAACATAATTGCAAATAATTGATTGAATAAGGTATATTTGAAGTAGGAACATTTGAACAATAAAGCATACCTCTAATGACACAGCCATACCAAATGGATGACGCTGGTCCAACATTCACATCCCCTGTCAGTGAGGCACTTGGAGCAACAAATGCTTCTTTATCGACACTTGGGACTTTGTCAAAGACATTCATGAGTGTCCGGTGCCTTGATACTATAACCATAAGCACATAAATGGAATTAGACGAAAAAATAAAAATTGGATGGAATAGTCATTTCTTAATGCCTATAGACTATCGACAGAATTTGGACATCATACTAATATTTCTCACAAGAAACAGAAAGAAACAAAATGCATCTTATGGAAACAGACAATAACTACAAGGGAAATGTAAAAGTTTTTTACGGGACAGAGCTTGTACATTCATTTTGATTTGGGATTGTTAATGAAACATGGATAAATTTTACATGTGAAAATCCTATACTAAAAGTGCCCGCTAATGCCTAACAAATGGAAAGTATTTATTCTCGAAGGAGAATAAAATTATGATCTAAATATTATCTTACAATTTTTTTATCTAGGAAAAACAATCACCAACAATAGATGGGCCTAAGAGAAATGAGCTTTGTCTATTGCTCAGAAAGAGATTGATCAAACCAATGACCCAACAAAATAACATCACCATAACAAAAGCACAAGATTTGTAGTGCTAGATGTGTATTGCAGGGATGCTGCACTAATAAGCATACACAGAAGACTTCATGTCAACCATGAGTCTCATGTGCCTCACTGTAATGTATATTAATTAGTGATCATACATTCATATGTTAATGTGTCTATCAATTGGTATATCACAGTGATCAAGTAATCAACAAGAACACTGGTCCTTGTGGATGATTAGCGTGTAAAAATTAGTTAGTAAAATATTGTAAATGAAGCTAAGAAACATGTGAAAAATGTAATATGATGAACCTTTCCTTCAGAATATATGAATTTGTTCACACCAAGTCCTGTCTTCCATCCGAATACGGTCTGATCGATGAACGACTACTTGTAGTCTTAAAACTTTGAATTTATCAGGAACAGTTGGCACTGATGCAAAAGATCAAATTGTTCGCAGACTATGGAACCCATAAAAAAATGAGCAATTTAAGGAAATTTTACAAAATCAAAGTCTTGAGAGTGATAAATTCAAAAGGTAGGGAACAATAGTTTGCTCCCGCATACCAAATGGGACAAAAATAAGGATCAAAATTTTCAAAAATAGTATGATAACATTAAAATTAATCAAGCAATAGTTAAGACTTTCAGGACGCTTCCATCCCACAACATGATCAATCCAATCCACAACCGCGGTGAGATCTATTGGGCACCATTGAAACAGAAATCTTCTGGATCGCTATAACCTCCGTAGCATCCTAACACATGTGACATTACATAAAATCAAACACTACAGAACAAAGACGGACGCATATTACACCATCAGCAACTCAATTAGTCTACGGATGTAAATCAAGCTCAAAATCCCAATCAACAAAAAATGGAGGCGGCTTCAAACCTGCCATCACACAATATTTCCCCGTTGAATCTTCTAGAAAAACAAAAAATGTCAAAGTTAAGCAAACTATGCACGCGAATTCCTGAAACAACAGTTTGCTGATGGCCCAGTTCAGATTTCCGATATCCAAGATTGCCCATAAACAGCAGATCATCGACCAACAAAGAAAGCCCTAACCAGTCGAAGAATGGTGCTCACCACATCTCACGAAGGGCTAGGCGATTACTCATCAAGATATTCAAATCGCACTAGTGAACTAAAATGGCCACCTGAGGACGATCCCCACGTTCAGAAACAAACCGATTCATCACGATAAATCAAGTGCAGGGAGGCCTAACATTAACCGAGTGACGCACATAAACGAATTCCTGAAGACGCACTTAGCAATAAGAAACAAGAAAGAACGGACGAGATGTCACAGAGGAGTACATTGCTCTTGGAAGTAGTAGTTTCCCTGAAGACGGCAGCCTAGTCGATCAATGGCCTGGCCCGTCTCCCGAATCCAGAACCCGACGGTGTATATCGCTTTCCCGAGGGTACCCATCGTTGCTCTCAGTCGGTAAAGACCAAGTCGGGGAAATCTCCGGCCAAGGACGGCGCCTGGTTTGCTCAGCCAGCAGCTACCGAGAGAGAGCCATAAAACCCCACACCCCACCCTAACACTCCACAGACGGAGCGACAACGAGGCCGAGTCCGGAACTGGGGGCAGTTCCACTTCTTGCCTACTTGGATCCAATAAATGCATTTCTAACATCTTCTTTTGCGATTCTTTAGATTTTTCTCCTCTAGACACAACAATAATATGTTTACGAGTAGTACAAATTTGATGCTTTCATCCAATTCGTGTGGATTGGACTAGCAAGAGTTGATGAGGAAAAATGATTGTCACATCGACTGGTGTATGTAATGTTGACATGGTTATATTGAACTTGTCATCTCAATTTTTTTTTAATATCTCTATGAACAAAGTTGCTGGATCCTGCTACTTGCTGCTTACAGGAAATTATTATCACATCAATGGTGTATGTTAACATAGTTATACTTGAGTTTTCTTCTTGATATTATGACGTCTGATCAAATTCGATGGATCCCAGGGCAGGGCAGGTATAGGTAACAGACCAAAAAAACTTAACCATATCCATTTTTTCGAATGTTCACATAATCAGATTCAAATCCAGATTTGAATGCGGATGAAAACATATATATATATATACCATGTAAACAACATTACTGGTCATAATAATAAAACAACGAACAATCTATTCATGTACCTCTCCCCCTTGTTATTTTAACATTCTAAATCAGGCGACAAGTTAGACTTTAGATTGGTCGAATGAGCATAAAATAAGAACAATAGTTCGTCACTGAAAGCTCTTCACTATTGAAAGCCTTTCTCCATGAACACTTATCAATTTAAATATGCACAATCTTAGGCATGTACTCTTTTGAGAAAATCATATTTTTCATTATGAAATTATTTTATAAAAAAATAATTTACCGATTCACAAGGATTTCATCTGAACAATCCGATTAAAACCAAAACTGGATCATCAAATGTCTTGAGTCCAAGTCAAAAGATTAACTCACTTTTCCTAGCTAGCTGAACTTGGGCTAAACAAATTCTTTCCGAATAAGTTTTAAGGTAAATTGAAGCATGCACATGCAAGGTCTCTGCAGATATATAAAAATACTTTCGGTTCATTAAAAATGCTTTGTTTTTGTAAGGTTGGGGTTGTACTCAAGTTTGGTGCGTATCTGATTCATTCTAACAAAACTGGGGCTCAAAATAAAAGCCAAATCCGGTTGCATGTCTATGATTTAAGCTGAAATAATGGGTGCATAACTTATTAAGCTTGATAAAAATTAAATATGTTGTCTCCCATTAATAAAAAAGCAATCTAATAAAATAAAGTGCAGTGTTAGAGATAATGACAGACTAATCTAAGTAGATTGGAGAGATTTGGCTCATTCAATTATTTATTTAAGTGGCAAGGGCACTACTCACATTTAGTTGCCTTTTAAAAGTTCCCATTGAAGTATTAGTGACCCAAGCTAGAAATTTCTGGGATAAAGTCTCTTATAGCGTTAACACAATGGCTTGAAGGCGGTCTTCTTTAGTTCCAGTATCAGTGACATCAATCTGTTAATACAATGGTTGGAAGGCGGTCTTCTTTGGTTCCAGTATCAATGACATCAATCTCCTATAAAAAGGAGCGTGGTAAGACTAACATCGGAAGACATCAAAAGTAGGTCTAGTACCTTAAAGGGTCGAGGGAAGAAAGAAACCTTTAGCTCTTAGTGGGGCACTCCTCCTGCTCACCTAGAAGACAAAGGTTTTCAACAAGGGTGCAGTTTCATCCAACGAGAAAATCAAAGAATAATCGGCCATAGTTAGTTTAGGTCGAATAAATTGATAGAGTATATCAACCTTGATGCAGTTTTCTCGAGTAAAAGAAACCAAAGACTAACTTGCTAGGGTTAGTTCAGGTCAGACGAATTGAATGTAGCATTCTAACAACCCCTTCGACCCAGTTTGGATCAAAAGCCGATAGGCGGCTGGTTCCTGATTCAAGTAAAATAAGACTTACTTTTTGCGTCATATACAAGTTGAAGCATGAGGCAGATGCCTTTTTGGCTCTGGAAGAAAATTAGCCTCATTCTCACTCACCCCAATTCCCCAATGCAGCATCCATCCAGCCGTATCGTCCGGTTCATTATTCGGAAGGACGACTCAACGTCCGTATCGGATCGGTTCACATGGAAAAAAAAAAAAAAACTCGTTTCGGCGAAGAGGTTATGGGCTTAACCTTTGGGAGACCGCCCTGAAACACAAAGCTTATCAGAGCCCTTCACGAGACATGGCATTTCTCCGGAGAGAGCGGATTCTTTCTCTCCCTGTCTCTTTCTCGTCGCCCGCGCATTTGGGGATCAAGTTCATGAGGTGTGGCATCTGATTTGGCGAGATAAATCGACGCCAGCTTCACCTGTTTATCAGATCCAGAGCTGGAGTGGTGTTTCCCCCTTTCCTCCGCGGATTTAAGCGAATCTTTTTTCGCTCTTCGTCCTTTCTGTTCCTCGGTAAAGGGGAGCTGAGGGGAGGGTTCGATGGAGGGATCTTCCGGGGAGCCCGCGGCTGAGTTGCCGATCGCTAAGTGGAGGAGGGACTTCTCGGTGGCGTTCCAGTACTACCTGGACAGATCGACCCCGCATCCCGTTGGGAGGTGGCTCGGCACGCTCGCCGTTGCCGTGATCTACTCGCTCCGCGTCTACTTTGTCCAGGGCTTCTACATCGTGTCCTACGGGCTTGGCATCTACGTGCTCAACCTGTTGATTGGATTCCTTTCGCCCAAGGAGGATCCGGAGCTAGAAGTTCTCGACGGGGCGTCACTGCCAACCAAGGGTTCCGACGAGTTCAGGCCCTTCATTCGCCGTCTCCCCGAGTTCAAGTTTTGGTACCGTTTTCTCCTTTATCCTTCTGCCCGTTTGCTTCTTTTAGAACTATTTCTGCTTATCTTCTTTGAAGTGGAGAACATATTGCAGTGACCTCATTTTCTCTCAACTCCACATTACATGGTTTCCCTGATCCACGGCTTCGTACTAGAATAAGTGATGGATGAAATGATTTGGTAAAAGATTTAATTGATTGGAAGCATTCTTTGCTGCTTCTTCGAAACGTGAGGGCTACTTGGTAGGACAAGATCGATGAGATTGCGAGTCATTAATAGGTCTAATTCCTATCCGCTAATTATGTAGTTTCTCATACCACGTAGTTCAGATTTTTGGTGGAAATTGTAGGGCATCTGGTTGGTCCCAGACGAACCATCTTCTCTTACCATTTCCCTTGAATATCGAAACCATTTAATTATATTTGCGTTGAAGGTAAAGTATAGTGCTTCGAATAGCTATTGGAGGGAGCTGGTCTTTCCTATTTGATCCACCAATTTGTGCCTGAAATATTTCACTGGGAACTGCACAAGTGGATAATAGTCAAGCAATGTTGTTCCTCCTCTGAACTGGTGAGCACACTGTTCGTTCTATCCATACCCGAGAGCGGGGAACTTTTCTATATAAGTGACTAAGTGAGTACTCTGATCTCTGATTGGGAAGACTGTGAAGCACTTGTTGCCTGAGATCATTGTGGTACATTGGTGATTGTTATTTGTGTTTTCAGAAGGCAATGGAATTATCTTCTCGAAGTCTTTGAATTTTAGCGGTACATGTGCACCTCATGGTAGCAGGTCTATAGTATAGAAGGTGGTGATAGAGATGGAAGGTGAATATGAAGGCGATGACTAGCATAATCGTGTCCTTTTCCTTCTTTTCTGCGGTGTTATAAAGTGGTGCTGGGTTTTCTCTCTTTCTCTTTTTTATTTATTATTTATTTATTTACTTTTTTGCTTTGGCGGATCGGAGCTGGCATGGCAATGTTGGCGGGTGGAGGGTGCATATGGAAGTGGTGGTTGACAGTGTGGCAGTTATTTAAGGTAGCAAACTAGCAATGGCAATTGAATTCTTGCGGGAACTGGCCCATATAGAAATTATGCGTTGGATGACAATGTTGCGTGGTGGACCGAATACGTCACACCAGCCTGTATCATTGCTATAGTATTATGCTATTGTGAGTTACAATCATGGGTGCCTCATATTTCATTATACCTATCCCCCATTGTCCCTTTGATTGGATCTCTTTTTAGTTCTCCATCACCAGAAGGTAGGCAATCAAGAGCTTTTGCAAGCCCTGATGGCTCATTTTAGCCCTATGGTTTTGCACACTCTCTCTCAACTAATTTCCTTCCATCTCTGAAAGGATTAAGTCAATGGTCTCTTTCTGGTAGATGGCCCAATTTTCATCTGATTTCTTTTGCTTCCTTCATTCCTTGTTTGTAACTTGTAAGCCTCATTCTTGAACCCTAGGAGCTTAATGACAGGTGTTTTTTGGAACATCAACCAGTATTAAGGGTAGATGCGGCTTGTATATCACTGTGTTGTCTAATTTTTTAGGATATAGACAGATAACTATTTACATTTTTCTCTTCTCTCCTCTTTAATCCTTATTTCCATCTTTTCTTGCACATTTTAGGTACAAACCGATCCATGAAATTAGGGATTTTGGTGAGATGGAGCCCTGACGAGCTTAATTAGCATGTATCTACTTTTTCCTTCTTAAACTCCCCCTTTATTCCCTTCCAATCTCAAGTTTAATCTCCTAGAACTTGCTAATTACACGTTCAAGATGATTATATATATATATATATATATATATATATATATATATAGCGACATTTTTGACAACATTGTGTTTTTGTTGCCAAAACAACATAAGCCATTTTTAAAGGGTAAATCTTGTGGTATTTTCAAAATATTGCGCTTAAATCTCCTCACAATAGCATTGTGACATCTTTCTCTTTCTTAATTAAAATTAACGCATCTTTAGTGTGTGGTTCCATTCTTTGTTTATTTTAAAATGTTAACAACTTTTTTTGAATTTTATCAATATATATATGAGAAAATTAACATCTCACTCATAATTCCACGTTTATTATTATATATATACATGTTTTAAGTTTGTGATTTTTGTGAGAAAAACAACTCTTCTGAAAAGCACCTAAGGGAGACCTCGCCAATGGATGTGTGTATATTAGGCTGGGTGCATTCAGCTGACAATTCCAGTATTTGTGGTTGCCAGGTTGTATGATAGCATCTTGTCAGTTCAGTCTGATTTCACCCATATTTTCAAATGTGACCCCATGCCCAAAATCTATATGTTTGGACATAAAATGAATCCCTGAAGTCTGAGGAGTGAATCATATTAGATTAGGTTTTCAAGTCAAATCAAGGTGTAGGGAGTCGTATAATCCAATATGTATGTCAGACTTCTGATGTATTCTTTTCCAAGCATATAGAAATCTGGGCTATCTGAGCTCGTCCATGAAGTTGGCTGAAATTTAGCCAGAGACTGCGACACAGCTGTAAATATCAGATAAATGCTCATCTACACATATATATATATATATATATATATATATATATGTATATATGTATATGTATATGTATATGTATATGTATATATAGATGACCATTATAAATTAACTTACAATAGTTGAACTTGTTCCTAGAGAACATGCAATTCTACAGATGAAAAACCTGTGAGTTCTTAAACTACTTGGAAAGTGTCTGCCAACATGATTAAGGTCTTACTTGAATGGTTATTGGTTATTGCTTGGTGAATAAGTAATGAGTTCTAAAGGATCAATGGATTCACGGCCAAATCCCTCTTGATTCTGATTCCCAAGGAGATGGACAAGTGGGTATAACTATCGCAAGAAGCATAGTCATGTGAAGTTTTCTCTTCTAAAATTGGAAAAAAGAAGAATTTGTCTTGACTCTTGACCATGCATCTATCGTCTACCATTCATGTGGCTATGCTTCTTAACTGATTACAGTAAGCATGTCATTGCTGAAACTGTTTAACAGTTAACCAGTGACATACACATCTCCTTCCTTTGCAATCTTCCCTTCCTGATAATTCCATTTGGCTGAAAATTTAGGATGACCACTTTACACACTCTCGATGACTGTGTCCTAAGTCCTAACTCCTAAGTGATTGTAGTCCATATTGTTCTACCTTTAAAGTTGTTAATGGTAGCAAACTGTTGATTTCTCAAGTAGTCTCTCCATAGTTTCACTTCAATAATCAACTCTAGGTTTCTTGTTTATATTGTACGCCTACTTTTGCAATAAACTTGATTTCCGTTTAACAGATAATCCATTATAATTATACTCAACTCATTGGAATTATAATCCTGTAGTCTCTCAGTACTTCTCTGTTCAAGATCAACAGTGAAAGAGAGCGCAAGTTGAAACCAGGCATAGGTGAGCAAGTTCATACTTTTGCTCCTTTTTATGATACTTCTAAAGGCTTTTGATGCCATGATTGTCAACAATACATCCTCAACCTTTGTTTGACAATTAGAATCTGAAGTGTTATTACTGAAGGAAATTCTAGTTTCCACATAGGCATAACAGATTAATGACCAAAATTCCATGTCTGATAAATGTTGCAAAATTTGGTGGCTTTCTGTAAAGATGCTTAACTAGTCATCTAACCCTGGACAGATTTATTTTATTGAAATAGTCTTAAAAATTTTGGTTCTTTATAGTTGTACATCCTAAAGCTACGAGCCTATGACAACAATCAGATTAATGACCTTTTTTCCTTTTTTTCTGTGATGGCAAAGCTCTGCTGAGAGGACCACCAGATTTGTCATCAAATTTAGATTATGTCGTTTCCTTCCTTATCATGGAGGGGCCCCTTTTAGGAGCTCATCCTGTCTGGACTGTTGTGGGTGCATTCTTCAGCCTGAGTGTTAAATTAGGCTTGAGTGCCCCAATCTCAGAGTCAGTGAGGTCCATCGGGACTGTTAGATAGAGGCTCTTCTCGTTTGTGTTGCCAATACCTATAGGTCGAGGCTCGCACGTTTTCTATTCTCTTGTTCTTTTTTTTTGGACATCTGAAAAGGAGAAAGTGCAGATGTTCATTGATATCCTACCTGCTGCCTCCTCTAACTTGATCAGTTAATCACTGAGGCGGGGGAGTGATGAAGGATGCCACATCCATGTCAAGCCTACAACTATGACGTGCATTGGTCGCTTGAAGGTACAAAGCACTGGCAAAGCTTTGTATTAGGGCTTTGCTCGCATGGCGTGAACAGTAAGCATAGTTTGTTAACAACTGTGAAGGAAGCAGTTGCCTATCCAGCCTAGATCTGGCCGAAGAAGCACTATTTTACCAAGTATTTTCTTCAATATATCAGCTTTAAAGTTCAACATTTAAATTATGAACCTAGAATTCACGTAACTATGGCAAGATTGCGTTTCATGTGGTTGTTCCATTCAAACCCTTTTCTTTAGTGTTCTTCAATCTATACATGGATGTAGTTTTACATGGTAAGCACTTCTGGAACATGCGTAGCATTTTTGTACCTTGAACCAACTCTGTCTTTATGGTTTACCTGTTGACCAACCTTGTAGAGTACCTTCACATAGTGGTGGCTCGCAAACTATCATTAACTGGTTGAATGCATTTTGAAACTAAGAATAATGATATTATTCTCATTTGGTGCTTTTATTATTGGTGGCGTGAACTTTTGTTTACAATCAACTCTTTGATTTCAGGTACGCCATAACAAAGGCATTCTTTATTGCTTTTGTTATGACTTTCTTCTCAGTGTTTGATGTTCCAGTATTCTGGCCTATATTGTTGTGTTACTGGATAGTGCTTTTTGTCCTGACCATGAAGCGTCAGATTCTACACATGATCAAGTACAAGTACGTTCCATTTAGCGTTGGGAAACAGGTAAGCTGTGAAAACCTGTAAGAATTTCTTACCTTATTTTAACTAGTTTCAAGGGAGTTCTTATGGATGTTGGAAGAATTGGTTGGTATCATTCTGAAAACCTAATTGATACAATATTATGGCTGATATACATTGGTGTATGTAAGGCTCGTGGCAACTATTTGAAATTTGTCTTTTGTTTTTAAAAAATTTAGAGAAGTAGATATGTTTTTATTTATATATCAGCCAAGATGCGAACCATGTAATCTGACATAGTCTGATATGGCTAATATGGTCCCATCAGCGAATATTCTAAGTGAGCGGGGCCCCCTTCCTTTTCTTAATGAATTTTGAGAGATGCAGAAAATTTCTGCCACTTCCGGCTCGTATGATGCAATATTTACAACATTGGTTCTTATGTTTTTCTTCTGCAGAGGTACACTGGAAAGAAGCCTTCTAGCAGCACTGGATCATCCAAAGATTGATGTTACCGTAGGAATTCAGCAGAAGCTCTTCTTAAGTGCTTGGTCACAGTCCATCAATTTGTCCCAGAATTCATCCATACGTTAAGATTGGGGCTAGTTTCCTGTCCATTTGATGATTCATTTTAATATTGTGTTTGTGCTATCGGTCATTAAGTCTTTTCGATATCTGTTGTAAGACATCTGAAAAGTTTACTGTAGCGTTATCTGTAAGATCACATGTTTGCCTACGATGCTTGGAATAGGCCGCACCGGTTCTTCATGTATGTCTCCCGTCACGTGCTCCTTGCTTTGCCAACCAAGTTTCTCAAGTAAATCTAGAGATAAATTGTTTCTTAATTGCTCTCTCTCTCTCTCTCTCTCTCTCTCTTTCTCTCCCTTTCTCACATTGGGCAGCTTGTCAGGCCATATTGCCTCCCCTCTCTAGCAGTACAGAAAGTGATCTGTGGATTCCTTTGCACATATTTTTCATTTTTCCATATCCCAAATTAGATGGCAATTTAGACCTCGTATTTGCTTAACGAATGCAAAAGTGAGGATAATCTCAAGTGTCATGAATTTCTGAGTATGGATTACATGTTCTCCCTTAGAATGATCTTTAGATGAGGGTCTTTCATTATCGTAAGTGCGTTTCGCCTGGCGGCTATCATTTAAAAATTAGACTTTTGATCTTGGATTGTTTCCTTGTCGCAGTGGCTGATGTGGAAGTATTCTTGACCCTACGTGTCAAGGAAAGCAAAATTGAGATAAGAGACTTAGTGCTTCCTCGTAACTAGATGATCTTTTCAGATTTGTTACGTGAGACTGAAATTTTGTAGGGCATTTTAGTGTGGATTGGATGGGAGCCAGAAATTTTTGGATGAGAGGCGCTAATGCCTTAAAATTTAGATCTTCAAGAGAAAGAGAACAATATGTAAATAATGAAATAGTTATGAGGCATTACTATATGATTAAAAAAAAAGGGAGTACTATGTGGATATGTGTGGGCAATTGTCGCACTTGCCCCCGTTACAAATCCTATCTTTCTCTACCTAAATGATCACAGATGTCACTTTAATTTTATTAATTGAAAAGCTAAGTTTTGTAGCTTTCGATTCTAATGTATTTCTCTTCACTATTCTACGCTATTACAGATGGTTGTCGAAAGTGCTGCACTAATGGGATCAACCTCTTTCCACTGTTCTCTGGAAGCCATGATTCCAAGAGAACCGTGGTCTCAATGTCAAAACATACAAGCACGCAGTTGCACATCAACGCTGTGCGACTAGAACTAGAGACTGTATGTTCATATGACCAAGTTTTTTGAAGTTGAGAGGCATAGTTCAAATGGGCGGGCAGGGACACATGCCCAATTCGACTCATGGGGTTATTTCATCAAAAAATAGGGTTAGGTTAGGTCTCTAGTTGGACCATGCGGCGACCTCACCACCGGAGATGGAGTACTTTGGCTCTCATTCAGGTGATAAGATAACCCTCTTGCTCACCTGAAAGTCTCAGGTTCATCACAAAGAACAAATGTCTTTCTTTTGTTCTTCACCCTCAAATAAGTTACTCCAAGCAGCTGTTGCCCCTTGCAATTATTCTTGCCCTTTTAAGTATTTGAGAACGTATAAAATAAGTACTTAAACATAGCAAGTGGACAAGTCGACGATGTCAAGAGTATTAACTTTCATCTCTTAAAATATCGTTGCTTGAATTTTCCTGTGATGTCAACTTGTCAGGCTTGGCAGTTGCAACTCATTAATCTCTTATTCAACTGAACAGTATAATATATAGCTAAGTTTGAATGGACACAACTGTTACATGCAGGATGATTTTCGACTTTGCCTGCATTACAGTTGCCTCATGTTCAGCCTTCCTCCGCACAGGGTCTTGCAACAAGCCAGTTGCCTCATGTTCAGCTTTTCATTAATTTGCTGAACCGAGCAAGACATGCAACACCCATCAACAATCGTGTGAGCCTTACCACTTGCATGACTGCTCCTGGTACTGTAGTAGTAAAGAACTTTGAACTTGTGGGTATTTGACATCAAGAACTCTAACGCAGTGCTTCAATGAAAATTCTTAAATTGAAGTAGATTCATGCAACACTAGAATTTAGTAAATTCGTAGAACATTTTATATCATCGTGGTTGTTAATTGTTAATTATGAAGAGGTTTTCAATGAGCTTCAAACTCATGACTAGGTGGATATGATCATATGAGTAGAGGTGAAGGAATTTCTCATGAGTTGAATCCTTTGAAATGAAGGAAGCGACGAAAGTCCTAAGAATGGATAGAGATGTTTACGTTGGCAGGTTTCAATTGAGCAAAGACTTGGCCTTCCTTTTTGCAAAGCGTTTGCTTAGGCTTGTGCCTACCCGCACGCGTGGGGTGAGCTACCTTGTCGCACCGTCGGTCCGCGTCTGAGAGAGCCCTGTTCCCGCCGGCGGGGCGGCGGTTCTTCAGTCTTCTCCACGGAAACCGGATACCTCTCTCTCTCTCTTTTCGCGCGCGCGGGCATCTAAATTCGCGTGGTGGGATCTCTGGATGTCGCAAAGCGAATGAGCGCCGACCTCTTTCTCTCAGATCGGTACTTGGTGTTGAAATTTCTTATTTCTTCCTCGGATTTAAGCGAATATCTTTCCCTGTTGGTCCGTTGTGTTTCTTGGTACTCGAGGGAGCTGAGGGGAGGGTTCGATGGAGGGATCTTCCGGCGAGGCTGCGGCGGAGTTGCCGGTCGCCAATTGGAGGAGGGACTTCTCTAGGGCGTTCCAGTACTACCTGGACAGATCAACCCCGCATCCCGTTGGGAGGTGGCTTGGCACGCTAGCCGCTGCCGTTATCTACTCGCTGCGCGTCTACTACGTACAGGGCTTTTACATCGTCTCTTACGGGCTTGGCATCTACGTGCTCAACCTGTTGATCGGGTTTCTTTCGCCCAAGGAGGATCCGGAGCTAGAAGTCCTCGACGGGGCGTCGCTGCCAACAAAGGGTTCCGACGAGTTCAGGCCCTTCATTCGCCGTCTCCCTGAGTTCAAGTTCTGGTAACTTCTTTCTACCTTTGTAGTTTCCCCCCTTTACTTCTTTTAAAATTTACTTTTCCTTCTTTGAAGTGAACAGTCTGTGAAGACCATTTTTTTTGTGAATTTTATGTTTTTACTGATCCGTTGTGGTTAGAACAAGTATCCGATTGACTGCTTCGAAAAACGTTAATTGATGGGATTCCTCCTTTGCTGCTTGGGTCAATTTCATGTGCAAGATATCATTTAATGATTAATAACCAAAAACAGTGAGGCTGGGCTGTTAATGGGTGTGGACTGCCGACAATTTTTACAAGTTAGGTATGTAGGTTTTCAACGAACGAGTGTTCAGCTCTAGTGTTCTCTTCTTTATGGTAAGGGAAAGTTTGATGGAACTGCACTTTTTTTAATTAGCGGAAGGATGTTAACCTTCACTTTTTTGTTTCCCAGCCAATTTTAGGCTTCAAGAAAATATGTGGGGGTGTGAAGACTACATTCACTCAGTTCATACCTCTAGGGTATTGGTGCATGACTTGCTGTAGAAACGAGGAAATCACTTGGACCATGGTGGTTGCTTATTTGGTTCAGAAGGTACTGGAATTCGGATGTTGAGAAGTCCTTGGATGTTGAAGTTCATGATCCATCTGAAGGCTTGATTCTGTAAATACTTTTTCTCCTATGTCACAGATAGTGCCATGCAATCATGGTGGTAGATGTAGCACAATGGTAACTAAAAAGTGGGTATTGAGACAATGACAAAAAGCATAATTTTTCTTCTCCTTCTTGCAAGGAGGTGCAGGAGCAGTGATGGTGTGAAATCTTTAGTAGGGGAGAATGGAGATAGCTAATTTAGTGATCACGGTGTGGGTGTTGGTGTTGGTGTTGCAGAGGGCGTGGAAGCAGCAAGAGTGATAGATGGTGCATGCATGTAATAGTGACATAGTGGTCATTTCAGTGGCGATGATCATTGACATTTGTGGTGTTGATGACATTTGATGAAAACTATACTGTGTCAGATGATATAATCTATTGGTTTTTTTGTCAATCATGAATCACAAACCAAACTGAACCAAATATATCATGGCCTTCACGGCCTTCTGTATTACTATTGTAGTGGCAACGTATGTTTTCTCCATATAACTTTTCTATCACAAAAGTATGCAATCAGTCATGAGTGGGAGTTTTCAAGCTTACAGGGTTTCTTCTCCTTCTTGCAAGGAGGTACAGGAGCAGTGATAGTGTGGAGTCTTTAGTAGGGAAGGTAGCTTTAGTGATTACGGTGTGGGTGTTGGTGTTGAAGAGGGTGTGGAAGCAGCAAGAGTGATAGATGGTGCATGCATGGGATAGTGACATAGTGGTCGTTTCAGTGGCGATGATGATTGACATTTGTGGTGGTGATGACATTTGATGGAAACTATACTGTGTCAGATGATATAGTCTATTGGTTTTTTTGGTCAATCATGAATCACAAACCAAACCAAATATATCACGACCTTCTGTATTACTATTGTAGTGCCAACGTATTTTTTCTCTTAATTTTTATATCACAAAAGTATGCAATCAGTCATGAGTGGAAGTTTTCAGTCTTATAGTTATAGGGTTTGCTAACCCAATTTGCGTCTCCTTTCTTGCTAAACCATTTCCCCACCAACTTACTAACATCTTGAATTTGGAGATTACTCTGATCTAGAATTTGGGAGGTTGTATTATATGTATTTGTGTATATGTGTGTAAATTTGTCAATGTCAGGTAGAGTGTACTTTGTCAATGACTCCACAAGGAAGCACTGTAACTCGTTTAGCTCTACCATTTTAGAGTAACTTTCACCTTGTTTTTGGACACTTCAATCTCATGAAATCATGTCTATTTCCTGCTTCATGGACATGCTTCAAAGTTTGGAATAATAGGGATGAAAGATCGCACATGGTAAAAAGCTTCCCTCAGTTGTTGCATATTCTAAGGATCAATGATCCAACAATTGTGGAGATAATTTGTAAGTCTTGTGATATGGTCAAGTAGTTGTAGCTACTTTTTTTTGTAGAAGGTGTTAAGGTTAAATATTTATCTCATTGATTTTGATTTAAAATAAAGTGGGATTTAGTTAAGTTGAAGTGGAACAAAGAAAATTCTCTTAACCATTCGTCAATCATCTATGACTACTGCAATGATTCTGTTATGGACTTAAAGTGACTACAACAACCACCCAATTGCCTCAGCCTTCGACAATCTCCCTTACCTGATGTATTTCAAGGAGGTGCTTGAATTTGAAACTAATTTTTATTGGCTTTTAATTTAGGAGCATGATTTGCATCTGCGATTAGATTGATTGTGCTCTAAATGATAGTCCATGTTACTGGACAGACAAAGCAGATGAAATTGTTATTGAAAAACTACTGAGTAAGAAATTACATCTTCGTTGTTTGCTAGGTGATCACCAAATCAAAGTCTATGGAGTTGGTTCCACCAATTGTTGATCTAGACAACACTTTGTTCTTTTACTAAAAAAGAAGAGTCAGGCTTGTTCAGAATCCCAGGAGATACAAAGAGGTTCTAGAGCGATATAGTAGTAGTAGTAGTAGCAACTGCCATACTGTCTTGGTTCTTTTGTTTCCTTTATCCCATTTGGTTGGTTTGTTATTTCCAACAATAGATCTGAGGAGTTTAATGTTGATTTGCAAAGGTAGTTATTTGCAGTTTCTAGCTTGTACTTGCATGTTTCTAACCACTATCTTTATGGTTTACCAGTTGACAAACCTAGTAAAACATCTTTTTGTGTAGGGTAGGCTCAAAGATTGCCAGTAATTGGTTGTTTTGGGGACGAGGTTACTGATATTATGCTTACTTCGTATCTCATTTTTATTTGTGGCTTTTTCAGGTACTCCATAACAAAGGCATTTTGTATTGCATTTGTTATGACTTTCTTTTCAGTTTTTGACGTTCCAGTGTTCTGGCCTATATTATTATGCTATTGGATAGTTCTCTTTGTCCTGACCATGAAGCGTCAGATCTTACACATGATCAAGTATAAGTATGTTCCATTTAGCATAGGTAAACAGGTGAGTTATGAAAATATTTAACTAATTATTTTTTTCTTTTTGTTTCTTTTTAAATAGACTAATTCTGATATTCTTTAACTAGTTTCAAGAGAGTTCTTGTATTTTTTTTGTTGACAGAGGTACACCGGGAAAAAATCTTCTAGCAGCACCGGATCATCCAAAGATTGATGCCTCTATAGGAACATACACAAAATAGAGACTCTTGTCTAAATGCTTAGTCCCATAATTCATCTATATGACGAGAAAGGGATCAAGCTTCCTGTCTGTTTGATGATTGATTTTAATATTGGTGCTCCGTTATTTGTTGGTAATCTTCATATATCTCTTGTAAGACGCTTGAGAAAAATGTTTACTGGTAGCTTTGTTCTGTACGATCGCATATGCTCCAATGACGTTTAGGATCTTTGGAATCTGGCTTTTAAGTTTTGATCCAGCAACTAATTGGCCAAATCTTTCAGGCTTCCCAAGTGTACCTTGGGATGGGTTATTTCTTACATGCCCCTTGGTTTTTGCTGGCAATTTCTATTACTATGCAGGTCACCGAGTAGACGCACTAGCCAGACAAATGCTCGAGTCAATATTTTGTATTTACATAATTACATTACAAATACACCTGTTGCATTATGCTTACGGTTAACTAGGACGCATGATAACCAACCAAATTATCAGATTCTCTGTCTCGTCGCTTTCTTCGGCACTTCTTCCAGTTCCATAATCAAATGTTTGTCTGTTTGCGTGGACGATGGGATATGCTCTAGAGATGCGAATACATGCAAGAGAGAGTGTGTCCTCGGTGACGTGAGAACTTGTGAACTGGTGGATACGATTTAACACACTTTAATTAAAATGTTTTTTAAATGGTGAAATATCGTACGGTTCAGATTAAAAAAATTGAATAAACAAGCTTGTCCTCGTGTCCTGCTTTACAAAATAAAATGTTCCGATTTATTGATCTATGTGACATGTAGAGACGTATACGGGTCGGAAAAATTTTTAAAAAATGTCTGAACATTTTAAGAGTTAGTGAATGGCACCTAACTTTTAAAAGAAATTTTTATAAACTGCCTTAACAGAAAACGTTAATTATTATGTCACAAGAAGCCATTTCTGTTTTGAGCTATGGGGGATTTTTTCATCTTTAATATGAGTATTTTGCTATTCTAATACGATATGGTGGCTCTCTGAAAATAAGGCAGATTAGTATAAAATTCTAGAAGTAACCCAATGAAGCAGCCTTCGTCATGAGGTCGCAATTTATGAGGCGAACTTGTAATTTTGCAGTTTGCAACATCAAATGAGGAGACGCAGTCGATAGAAGTTGAATAACATGACTGAGTTTTGCTGAACCGTCCAGGTACATAGGTAAGATTGAAGCACCATAGGAGTAACGGATACACTTAAAGCATATGCCATCGTTTTTTTTCCCTTCCACTTTCCAATATCACATTTTGATTGGACAGAGGTTTTACGTGATTAAGTGGCCAACTGAGAATGGGTGCAATGAGCCAACCTAAAAGGATCCTGCTGCTACTACAGGGAAAACCAGAAGGTACACAGTAAACTATAAGAAACAAATGCTTGCTAATCAAGTACCTTCAACATTAAGCCAGATATCTACCATCTCAAAGACGTGAGCTCATGAATATCTACCAAATTGCAAAACAAAAAAACAAAAGGAAAAAGTAGATCCCTTTACATGAACAAGCCTTTCATTTCTCTAGCTGAGTCACTGTTTACTGATTTACAATATTCAGAAAAGCATTGCAGCCAAATAACAAAGAATCGATTCAAGCAAGTGCCCTCTTTTTTCCGCAGCATATTTTCCGTAAACAATGAGCCTGAACAAACAATTGCAGTAATACTATATTTTATCAGCACTGATTCACAATGCTTTAATAAAGTAGCATTGCTGGTCATGGGGAAAAATGATAATATAATACACCCACTCTGTTGAAAGCACAGTGAGTAATATTGATCGCTGGCAGCGTGAACAGGTTTCAATCTATCTGAACTCATTTCTCAAAGCTTAGTCTTCATTCAGCTCAACCAAGTCATCATTTAGTCCAACCGCTCGAGAACATATGTCACCATCCCTTCAAGGGATTTTCTCAATTCACTTTGAGGGAGGCATTGTAAGCTTTGGATGGCAATATCAGCTCTCTGTTTAGCTAAACTACGTGCTCTTTCAATCCCCCCACCTCTATGAACTAATTCAATGGCAGATTGCAAGGAGCCTACTTCTGTAAATTCAGAATCAATGATCTCTCGGAGCATGGGTTCCTTCTCCAAAGCAAACAGGACTGGGGCAGTGAGATTTCCTTTGGCCAGATCACTCGCTGCTGGCTTGCCAAGCTTCTCTGATGACTGTGTGAAGTCTAATATGTCATCAACAATTTGGAATGACAAACCCAAATTCTTCCCATAATTGTACATCTGATTACATACACTTTCACTGACACCACTAAAAATAGCAGCAGATTTTGTGCTTGCTGCAATCAAAGAAGCTGTCTTGTAGTAACTTTTCAGCAAGTAATCCTCCATGGTAAGATCACAGTCAAAAAGGCTTGAAGCTTGCTTTATTTCACCGCTTGCAAAATCTTTAATAACCTGCCATATATTTCAATATTAACATATAGAATTCTTCTAGCTGACACTTGAGAAATATGAGGAGTGCATACATACTTGACTAATAAGCTTTATAACTTCAATATTTTCAAGATTTGCAAGGTACCATGATGACTGAGCAAACATGAAATCTCCTGCTAGAACTGCAACTCTGGTACCATATAGTTCATGAATTGTCTCTTTTCCTGAAAAGTTCAGGGAAAATAAGCTCATTAACTGACAACTTGTTATGAGAAGAAAACTTGAAAGCCGTGAGATGGTGAGAGGAATTATTCATTGCCTGTTGAAAAGCTAGCATGCTGCATGTTATTCTTGACTGCCAAAACTCGATATTTGTCCGGTTGTTTGTTACTTTGTTATATATATCCTTCACGTTCAAAAAAACTGAAAATTCACCATGATACTCACGATTTTGACATGTGAGCTTTGTAGTACCATTTAGTGGTCAGTTTCATCATTCATTTGATATGCCCACATGAGAATCAAACCTCACATATTCTGCAGAAGCTAGAAACCGATGAGGATAAAAAATATCATGGGGCAAGGTTTTAAGAATCATTTCAGGGCTTTGTATTTGGTTTAGCTCTACCTCGAAATACGGTAGTGGTTGACTTATGTTGAGAGTTAACTAGTGCCTGAATGGGACACTTCACTTTCGCATATGAGAAGCTGACTGAGTCCAGTTTTAGTAAATTATAGATCAGATAATCTTCACCTGCCAGCTTTGTGTGAGCTGCAAAGATATCCTATTTCCAGATATGTTAAAATCCAATATCTAGAAGTACAGTCCAATCTATGGCCGACCAATCTAAGCAAGCTATCATTCATCAGAGAAAACAGAAAGGACATAACCTTATACCAGTTTGCCTTTTGCATTTATTTCAAAAGAAAAAAAACTTGCATTTTGATGTGAACAAACCTTACCTGTTTTAATGTAATTTTGGAGGGTATTAGGAAAAGAATAAAAGTTTTACCTCTTCTCAAGCTGCTTTCGTCCAATACATCGTCATGTATCAAACTTGCTGTGTGGATCATCTCAATAATTTCTGCTAAACGTCGATGCTGTGGTGCCACATCTCTGAATACCAGCAACAGTACAAATTATTTTTGTCAAAAGCTTAGTTATCAATAATTTTTCTAAAAGAAAAATTTGCTTTAGACCAGCCAAGAAAAACTTACTTTAGACCAGCCATTTGGCTTGTGGCTCGTGACACAAGAAACACTAATGCAGGTCTCATTCTCTTTCCACCAGCACCAAAAATTTGTTCTGCTGCTGACATTAAAACAGGGTTTTCTGCTCCAACTACCTACCAAAAATCATCCCATTTTAAACATCTTAAAAGAGCAATAACACACTAACGGATGTCAAATGTAAATATAGTGTACTGCTGCCCAATGGATTCAAGGATTCTTATGCATGAAAGCAATGAAATTAACAGTCATGAACAAGGTGAAAGAAGTCAAGAACAATATTCATCAGTTGATTAAATTCTCATCAATGCTTGACAAATAGGACTGCACTAAAATGTTACTTTAATCTGTATCACTCCAATTGAGATCAATAGAAGATATTCAAAAAGAAAATCAGGTTCCTACTTGAATCAGATGAATATTTCAAAAGAAATTGGAGGCTGAAAGGCTAAAAGCCTAAAACAGAGGTAGTAACAGATATATCACCCTTACATGTCATGCAATGGAGTTCATGTTATAAAACAGTACGCATGAACTGCCAGAAAGCAGTACATTGTGGACTTGTACATCAACATAAGAACATAACTGATTCTTGCTTACCATTGATCTAGCTACTCGAAAAATCCTAATAGTGCTAGAGAGAGATCAACTTAGATTACAGGAGCAGAAAGGATTTCCTAATGGTAAAATTTATTTTGATGAGGCACTCAATTTTGAGTGTCATTAATATAGGAAGCAATTTGTAAGCAAACAAAGCAGTTCAGCCCATCAATGAAAAAGGTTCAGCAGGTTGTTGCCTATGGAGATCTTACTGGAGAACAGATGATATAAAGTGTTTCGAAAAGGAAAAATAACTTTATTTAAATGGAAACGTAATCGCCACTAAAAGAAATCAACATATCAGGTTTTAAGAGACAAGAAGACATCAATATTCCCCAAAGGCCATTTATGCTTTAGAATTTGACAAACACAATACTGTATGTGCTATTATGCCTTAATTGGACATAGAAGATTAAAGCATCAAAATGGCACTCAACCAACAATAGAATTCTCGCACACAATCACTCATTATAGTCATTTATCCATATGAAACGATTATACTGAATGTGGAAAACTTATCAAGTCTCTTAGAAAAGATGAGACTAAGATGCTAGTGCATTTTTAAAGGCTCACTGCTTAAGTACCTGGCATGAACTTTATAACCCATTTCAAGCTTATAAGTTATAACCTTGTGTTGAAAAGTGAGATTAGCATCACAAAAAATAGTAACAATGGGAACTTATAAAGCCAAATTAGCTATTTGACAGACAAGCCAATGGCTGCTTTAGGCTGCTGAAGAAGGGGATGTTAAACCAAATAGGGCAAACTCTGGTTTAAGCTACAAGTAGAAGTCTTGACCATCATTTGCTCAAATAAGGTCTGTCCAGTACCAAAAATGTATTTCCAACTCAAGCATAAGCGGGAAGACACTAGGAAATCTGACAGCATCTTCAAGCTATCAACGTAATTCCCTAACAGAAATTTGTTCACCATAGCTGGGAGACAAAGCTTACGATCAATGAATTAATATATAGAGCACGTGAAGCAACATAAATATACGAAAGAAATTTGTTTAGCATCCAGCTAGGCAAATCTTTGATTAGTGAAGTAGCATACAAAGCATGTGAAGCAACACAACCCTGTGACCATCAAACATAGCCATTAACAGATTATGCTCACATATATCAACATCATTGATGGAACATGCTATGTTACTTTTATAGCCAAGGACAAAAATTGTACCATCACAAAGACACATTTGCACTGGATGGATCAACAACCAAATAGTCTGCACCAGAAAATATAACAGACCTGGCCATAGTAGCAAGCTGTAACATGACCTTGTCAAAAAGACTTTGATCCCATGCAGGGAAGAATATCTAAATTTATAAAAGAAGACTCCTACCGTATTTTTAGACTATAAATCTTTCTCTGCTTCAGTCAATTTTCTGATGAAAGGCTTTAAACAACAATGGTATAAGACCAATTACATCCTACAGAGGATTTCAATGGACCAATATGGGACAGTAGACCATCTATGTATCAGAAGGAAGTTATAGGAAACCCACTTTATCTTCTCTGAGACATTTACCATATTAGCTCCCAAAAAATTGGTCCTTCTCAAGCTTCCCAGAACTTCACGCAAATATGGACACCTTATCCAAATCAGTTGCCAATTTTTCTAAAGTAATTTGAACAGGCTATGTGGACTTATTGCAAATTAGAATGCATATCGATCCATAGCCGGCCACCAGGTCGCCAGAAACCATAAATCTATACTGTAGTTCAATCAGATGGAACATCTTCTGAGCAACTAAACTACATGAGCATGATCATATATCTTTCATTTATTGGTGTTATTCAGTTCTCTTGAGCAGGTGATCTAATAATGAGAAAGAAGCAAACTCAGACGACAGTCTTATCACAGTCAGTGAAGTCCTTGACTTCTTTCAGACAAAATGTAAGGTTTTTCCTACAATGAGAATAATAAAGGAGAGGGATGACATAAACCAAGAGGTCCAAGACAGACGCACAAACCAATCACAAGAGAAAGTTCCATTAGCTGAAGAGATGAACATGTGAAGGTAGAAAACAAGAGACTAACTATACCATTACAAAAAAATGAAGGGGGAGGCAACCTGTCCTCCTAATGTTAAAATCTCCAGTGAAAAAGAAAAATCAGCAAATTAATGAGCACAAAATAAATCGAATTTGCATTAAGACTGGTTAACAACTTCACACCCTCTAGAACTCTCAAGAAGGGGATAGCCATGTGTTTGCTCACTTACAGCCTGGAGATTCTCATTTAAGATACGAAGGTCATCAGCAACAGCTGCTAGTAAAGAAGAGACTGAAACAGCCTTGTCAGAGTCAACACTAGCATCAAGTGATGACACGGCATCTTCAATATTAACTGCATATTTGAACGCGAGGGTCAGAATGAGAATCAAGAAAAGAGGAAGAAGAAAAAGAAGGAGAACGTCTGAAGTTCAGAGGACCCGCACAATCATACCGTTTATCATAACATCTGGCCTCTGAACTGAAGACACCTCACAACGGAAACTCCTTCTCTGCCGACAACAACGTTCCCCATGTGGGGAAAGCTTCCGATACGGAAGGCCAATAGTCAGTATCCTACATCTGTCGGAAGAGCATCCACGGGAAGTAAAAACCAACCCTCCCCAGCTCAAATCAGCAGAAGGGTACGTCAAAGACATCTTTCTCTCTAATTCAGCTCCACCCAAAGCTATACTTCACCACCAAATCTGCTCAAGAAAGAGTTCAAGAGCAGCCGTTCACGAGAATCGACATCTCAAAAAAGAGAAATCTCCATCCAACAGATAGCTCAGAAAGAACCTGCTGAAAACAACATTTTTTAAACCTCTTACTCAATGAACGAACAAGCCGAACAGAATCCATTCAACTCAGCTGGTGCAACTAACAGAAGATGCATTGCCCATTCAAAGATCACGGCTGCGACACGAGGGATACCTTGTGGGGCGTCGAACGTTTGGGATCAATGAGCGTCTGCACTCCACAGAAGTATCACCATGGCTGCCATTTATCATTCGGCTCTTTGCTTACGCCCTCTACGAGTCTACCGAGAGGGGAACCCATTCAGAGCCATAAAAAAAGAAGGAAAAATAAGGAAAAGGAGAACTTGGTTTTTTCTTTTTGAAATCAAGGATTTGGTTTTTGATGGATGAGATGATGCCACGTGCAAAGTACGGTGCTCAAGAGTGGCCAAATCTTAAGATGAAGTAGGCGAGCGGCATCATTCAAGTTACAGGTGAGCTACTAAATATCCCCGACGCAATGTATTTTGGTTTCTCTTCGTTTGAAATTGTTCTTTTCAGTTTTTCTTTGGTTGTGATAACAGAGATAGTGTGAAACAAAGACTCGTGGAACGCTGCAGAGCTGCTGCCCAAGGATAGACAAATTATATTATTGTTTTCAATTTGTGTCTCCTTCCACCTAAGGTCGTTTTTGCTTAATGAATTGAAGATAAAACTTTCAATTCTTTAGACTAGTTTTATATTTTGATTTATGAAAGGCCTTCTTAGATTACAAAGAAGCTTCAATTATTGTGGGTCATCGTAGAAGATCAATTTTAATCAAAAGTTTTAGGAGAAATCTAACTTCGATTTTTTTTTTTCCTTCGGTTCGTGTTAAATGATGCTTTTAAGTAAAAGTGGCCTTCTTTGGTTCTAGGCAAGATACAATTATTATATCTCCACGAGTTTACCTTCAGGTAAGAGTATAAATATCTTGAATATGATTAGTAAGATACATTGAGAACTAGAATTGAACTAGTTATTATAAGAAATCATAAAACTCCTTTAAGAACACTAGTCATTTCTTACTTACGCAAAAGTTTAGATGACATATTTCAAATGATATGAAGGTTCCTTATTTTTTTTTATGATTAAAATAGTACTTACTTTTTCCATCTCTCTGTTATGCTTACAGATCTTTTGCACATTTGTCTACTTTTAGCAATTATATCAACACTTGAATAGTTGCATAACAGTACATGAGTAGTTGCATAACAGGTTTCAAACATGATAAGCAAGTTGGAGTTAGCCAGTTAGGTAAAGTATCAAATCATGCAAACAGTAATGAACCCCAATCATTGACCCACATTGAATTTGCCAGTTTCTTCAACTTCATGATTTTGAGACAAACATTTAGTTGTGTTGCATTCTTATGTATACAATTTCAATATTTGAGACTATGGCATGGCAAAATATGTGTTATTGAATGTGAATTTTGCATTATGGTATGGCAAAATATGTGTTAAACACTATAAGTGAAGCTTTTGACACCAATTGTAGTTAAATGGAACTGGACTATGGCACTTACCGAAGTTTTGTGATAAGAGGTGACACTAGAGAACAAAACAAAGTAATTCAAGAAACACCATTGTTGTTTCTGGTAATAGGACATTTATTAAATATAACATTATGTTTTTAAAACATGTTTTTGTTTAACATATCACCCAAAATCTTCATGTATTTGTTTTAGAAAATGTATTACAACTATAAAACATTGAACATAATCACATAATGATTTATGGAAAGTGCATAGTATTCTTGTAACATGTATTTTAAGTGTATATGTTCTAATAACAAAATGTTCTTACAAAATAATTTTTCAATTTAGAACTATGGAAAGAAGACATTCTGTTAAGATTAGGCATTCAAAAAATGATATTGGTATTTAAATATGAATGAAGAAAAGTTCATATCATATCCTCATTTGACCACTAAATCACAATCAAATCCAATTTGAAATACAGTATTAAATTTACAATTGAATGTTGACTCTTATATTGCAACACTTGGTACAATATTTTTCATGTGCGTTGATTTTCACCGCATCAAAATATCAATTGAATCATTTTTTGGATAAATAAATTTATCTAAACACAATTACAAATAGGATTTTGTGTGTTGGACTTTATAAAGATTTTTAAAGAAAACCATCTAATGTACTTTTTTTATGAGAAGAAATCTGGACTAAATAAACAAAGCTAAATATGTTACCATCTTTATCAACATCAACAATATAACTACTAAAGGGTGCACCTTCAATAGATAAATATAATAAAAATCACATAGATAATTCTTAATTGCATAAATATATTCATAGAAAAAAAAGTAGCTACCAAAACTTTATCTACCATACTTTGATGAGAATCATCAAGCCATCAATCATAAAGAGATCAGATTGTAAATATTAAGTTGCAAATACAAAAGCCAACCTGCTTGGATGAGAGTGAGAAAAAGCAAAGAAGAAAACAAATGAGTTTTCTTAAATTGAAATAAATGGACCAATGAGCTTATTTGATTAATTAAACAAATAGTTAACAATTTTTTTTGTTAATTGAGTACTGAAGTATTTGTTTGATTTTTTAAATATTTTAAACTGTAACTAAACGAAAAATAATTATAAAGATTTTGAGTGTCAAAAAGTATTTATGGTGATTATGGAGCCTATTAATCTTGTTTTTTAATATTATTTCATATTAAGTTTGTACTTTTGGTTTTTAAACCTTTTTATTGTCTAACCCATTTCTATAGACCATATTTTTTAAGTTTTGGTTAATTGATTGAATGAACTGTTTTTCATGTACTTTAAAATTTTATCACTTATTAGAGTATGGTTGTTTGGTTAACGAAATAAAACATTCATTTGGATAACAAAAAGCCTATTTGAAATATAAATTTTGCGTCTTAGTTATAAAAAAAATGTATGTGAAAAGATTTGAGGGTGAAATTATGATGTCAAAATTTTGTTTTTGTTAAATTAAGTTTATTTTCTTAATATTATTTTATTTAAAATTAGTCAAAACATAATAGTTCTTTTATTCTCATGATGCTGGTTGGCATAACATTATTTATTCATTTCTAGATAAGCTATTTTTTTTTTGACAAATGCTATTTTGTTGGATCATATTCATATCATGTATTATGGACATTTATTAATAACAAGATTCTGAAATTCTATAAGATTTGGGTTAAATTAAAACTATACCCCAAGTTGAACAATATTATTTGTTGAAGAAATTACATTAAAATTTGATAGTTTTCCACATGGTAATGGTTTATAGTTTGCGCTGCCTTTGGCGTCAGTGATGGCAAGAATGTACCTTTATTGGCGTCAGTGATGGCAATAATGTACCCTAATGCCACCCCATCAATCATAAATTTATATTAATTTGGTTAATAATTTTGTTAATAACCCAACATTTTAGCATGTTGTACTTTCAAAATGCATAGAAGTTTTTATGAACTCAAATGAACGAAACTGAATATTTAAATTAAGATTTTTAACTCATGGCTTCCAAATTAAATATCTAAGTTCAAATTTAAAATATTTAAACTTAGATATCCACAATATAGTAGAAGCCCGGATTTTTTACTACCCAAAAACCGACTTGTTTTTTGAATGGATACCATTTTTAGATCTAATCCATACAAGGGTCTAAACTTCTGGTATGTTTCGGGTAGACCCGGCCCGGCCAGAAGCCCTACCCTCCATCCTCGCCTCTCTCCCGTCTCTGCAGGGCACAGGCAGACCAGAAACCCTACTCTCCGTTCTTTTCTTTGGTCTCTCTCCCTCTCTCGTCTGTTCTCGGAAACGATGGTTTCATTCGACGTGCCCTACAATCCAGACGGCTGGGGTCCGCCGGAGGCGCTGGAGAGCCACCACCTCCGCCACGCACCCTATGCTCCTTTCTCAAAGGCAGACAAGCTCGGCCGCATAGCCGACTGGACCCGTAACCCCTTCCCCTCGAGGCCATCCGGCCGTGGTGGCGCCGATGCTTCGGTCTTCGACCTCGCCTTTGGTGACGATTCTTTAGGCGCCGCAGACGATGATTCCTCCTTCCGTCTCGTCGACGGTCGGCCCGCCCCGCGTCACCCACGCTTCGGCCCGCGATGGCGGTTCCAGCAGCAGCGGCAGCTTCCCCAGCGCAAGGACGAGGAGGTGGAGGCGCGGCGGCGCGAGGCAGAGAAGGAGCGGCAGCGCCGCGACCGCCTCTACAATCAGAATCGCGCGGGAGCCGGACAGCGTCGGGAGGCGGCTGCCTTCCGCTCCTCCGTCGACATCCAGCCAGAGTGGGCCATGCTGGATCAGATTCCTTTCTCTACTTTCTCAAAGCTGAGCTACGCCGTTGGGGAGCCGGAGGACATCGTTGCCTGTGGCGCCGTGGAATTCTATGACCGCTCCTACGATCGGGTGAACCCCAAGAGCGATCGGAAGCTTGAGAGGTTCAAGAACCGGACCTTCTTCAAGGTGACCACCACTGACGATCCCGTGATCCGGCGCCTCGCGAACGAGGACAAGGCCACCGTCTTCGCTACCGATACCATCCTTGCGGCCCTTATGTGCTCTCCTCGCTCTGTCTATTCGTGGGATATCGTCGTGCAGAGGGTCGGCAACAAGCTGTTTTTCGACAAGCGAGATGGATCGCAGCTTGATCTCCTCTCCGTCAACGAGACATCTCAGGTATAAACAACTATCTGCCACTACGTTTTAAATTGTATTTATCAGTTTGTATGAAAGATTGCGCGTTTATTTTAGTGACAAGTTTTTGATCTCCTTTGGCTTCCATCAATGGATGGTACCAGAACAGGTTGAATGTATCAAATTAGTGGGTTTCAAGGGGTTTCTGGATGGATCAAATTGTTCCAAAAGTTTGGAATTATGCAATCTGCATTATTCTTCTTCATTTAAATATCCGAAATTGTCCTGGTTTTGTGGGCCTTGATGGTGCAGTTCTATTGTTTTGGATAGCGGGCACACTCCAACATCTTCTAGAAAAGTTGACGACTTACATTTTTTCTGTCCCAACTCTTTCTTGGATCAGTCGGGAAAACAAATTATCTCGCATATTTTCTTTTTGTCTTTGCTTTCTCATGGCAAAATGCTGCTGTTATTATACTGTTCATGACTATGCTTACAGGAACCCCTGCCAGAAGCCAAAGAGGACATTAACTCTGCATACTCACTCAGTGTTGAGGCTGCATACGTGAACCAGAACTTCTCCCAGCAGGTTCTTGTGCGTGATGGTAATCGGATTGCTTTTGAGGAGCCAAATCCTTTCGCCAGCGAGAGTGAGGAGCCAGCATCTGTCGCATATAGATACCGTCGGTGGAAGCTTGACGAGAACATTTCACTTGTTGCCCGTTGCGAGGTTCATGGTGCCATGGTGGACACCAAGGGTGGTAGGTCTCTGCTCACAATCAATGCACTGAATGAGTTTGATCCGAAGTACTCTGGTGTTGATTGGAGGCAGAAGCTGGAGACACAAAGGGGAGCCGTTCTTGCAACTGAGCTCAAAAACAACGCCAACAAACTTGCACGGTGGACAGCACAAGCACTACTTTCAGGTGCTGATATAATGAAGCTCGGCTATGTCTCGAGGGCACACCCTCGTGACCATTTCAATCATGTCATCCTCAGTGTGCAGGGGTACAAGCCGAGGGAATTTGCCATGCAGATCAATTTGAACACTTCTAATATGTGGGGGATTGTCAAGTCAATTGTCGATCTTTGTTTAAAGCTCAATGAAGGGAAGTATGTGCTTGTGAAGGACCCATCGAAGCCGCAGGTGAGATTGTATGAGGTGCCTGCAGATGCATTTGAGAATGATTATGTTGAGGAGCCGTTGCCTGAGGAGGAGCAAGTTCAGCCTCCCACAGAGGAGGAGAGTAATGCTGCCTCTGCTGCAGTTGCTGCTAGCAGGGACGCTGAAGAGAAGGACGCTGATGTTTGAGTAATTTTGCAGCCAGTCTTACATATATTTTCTTGGGTTTATTCTTCCTACAGATTTTTGGTAGCTCTTCATGTTACGTGAAGTTGGATCTTGTTGAAATTAGTTTCTGCTGACCTCTTCCTTTTAGCATTTAGGAAACGAGGTGAACTGTTGTTGCTGTCTAAATACTTGTGGTTAATATGTTGGTTTTTTGAATTGTTAAAAAGACCGACTTATGTATGGTTTACACCGTTACTGTTCTAAATTTTTGGTTTGGAAATCTAAATTTACGACGAGCATTAATTATGTTGTGCTCATGGTTCGGGAAGGCTTTGCTTAAACCTTGTACAGTTTCCTTTGAAAATAATTCAGCTTTGTGCATGGGATTACAAGCGTTGTGAGATTATATTCTCACTGTTGTCAATTATCCTTGGTTTCCTGCATTGTCAACCAATGATATTGGTAAATGACGTTAATTCTAAGAACTATGCATTGTCATATTAATAGTTATGTTAAACAATGTTAATTTTAAAAATTTACTCCTCTGCAACGATAGACGGATTTCGCATCATGTTGAAAATGCTTTTGTTCTTTTGCATGCGTAAATCAGCCTTTACTATAGTTTCAGCTCAAGTGGTTATGTACCCAATTTTTTTTGTCGCAATGGTAGATATGGTCTTCATTCTTTAATGTAGTCTGTGATGCTGAGACTCCGGTCCCTCTGCTAGTTGGTGACACTTTCGGCCAGATTTCTGCTGCCTTGTAACTCTCTTGATCCGGAGTTCATCATCATCCATGTATGTACGTATTTCTCATGAGGAATTTTCTTGCGCAGTAAGGTCAGTTTGAGTTTCTGCTACCTTTTTTTTTTCTCTTCTTTTATGTTTACTGGCCTAAAACTCCCAAGGTCATACCTTTCCTAAACAGAGCCATGACCACAAGCTTTTATGAAACTTGCCTGTTAATGGCACTCCACAGGATGAGATTTGAGTACGCCATCAGAGAATGTACACGCCATAAGAGAATGTACATTCATTGCCATAAGGCGAAATAGCAAGTTTCCAGCGAGGGGTTTATCAGGGGTTTTAGGTTAATGTTACAATTGAAAAAAATAGGCATGCGAAACATGTATCTCTACTATAATGAGATTCTCTCAGTAATTTTGGCAAACATGTACAGCAAGAACATGTATAATCAAGCATCTTTTCGGTCGGCCGTTCTGTCAAATTCACAAAATTTGGTGTTTGCTTGTCACTGAAAAAAAAAATTGGAGCAACTGAACCATATGCTCCCCTTTTATTGCAAAGTGATGGTATTCCTTAGTGTGTTATATATTCGATAAATACTATACAAACGTTTTTATGGTAAGGAAATTGGTAGCGCGAGATTGAGGCTGTACAAAGCAGGGGTTGAAACTCAATTACGCTCTTCTTTCTGTTTAGTAGCATAAAACTAATGGTTCGTATATAGATTGTAAATCGTATTTACCATGATATTAGAGCAAAATCAACAAAAATTTACCCGGTTTACATCATATTGTTCGTCAGACATCTTTTTAAAGCACAGAGCATTGTAAGCTATTGAGGTTTCTTTTGCTTAACCGGATTGGAAAATGCATTCATTTCTTTTTTCGATGCTAACCTGCTGGAGAGAGATTATGCATTCAAGTTGAAGGCTAATGGTGCTCAGGATGCTCATCTCCGTTGGTCTAAACCTGAATCTTAGGCTCTCTAACATGTTTTGAGAGAAAGCGAGGCGAATCTAGCATGTTATGAAGCTGGTTTTCTACGTTTAAGGAATGGGTTTAATCAACCCAATTTTGAGACGAGTTTTTTCAAAATTTTTCTCCCTTTACATGTTTTTTCTTTCTCTTTTTTTAATGTCTTTTCACAACTACTTAAAAGAAAAGGAGACATAAAAAAGCCAATTATGACCAAATGTGACAATCTACCTTCTTTAAGGGTCATTTGACAATAGGAACACAAACATGAATCGGTCTCAAAGATTGAAACAAATTCATGGAATAACCAAACATTGGAGCATTGTGCTAGTTTCTGTTCCCAACTACCTCACAAGGAGAACATGTCTTATCTTGTATGACTCCAAAGTTTGAGGAATGCAGGTTGTTCTAATATATTATTAGTTGCGATGACTTGAGACTGATTTGATTGGATTCAGGCAAACTAAATCCATAAAAAAATAGATTTGGGCAAACTAAATGTTATGAACACTTGTTCTTTATTTCGATTGGAATTGGGCAGACTAAATGCATAAAAAGATAGTTTTAAAGTTTGTTTCAATATAAGCCAGAAGAGGGACATTTGTTGCACCTCTGTTATTTCTTAAGACTCATCTCTCTCATTTGGATGAACAAAAGGAAGAATGATAACCTCTAGAGTGAAAGCTCCAAAACGCCTTGCACTTGATAAGGTGAAAATTTCTTGTATTTGAACGGCATCTCTTTTTCCCAGCCAAGAGTGTCTCGAGAAAGAGAGACATTTCCAACGGTTCCCGAATCCGATACGTGCATACACATAGCAGGATGCAGCTGAGGTGGGACTAAAAAGGGACCCGGAATGTCTGATACCCGACCCGTAATGACTTCAGCAAGGGCGGTTTGAGTAATCGAACTGAACCAAGGACCTCCTGGGACTCCGACAGACAATAATTCTCTCTCTTTGAAAGTGAAGAGGATCAAGAGATTCCTTTTCGCCGATTAGCGTGAGCGTCGTCCAATAAGAAAACCTCTGACCTACTTAATTCTTTTATTTTGTCTGAGTTGTTTCTCAATGTTCCGATGTTGCTGCAGGAAGGTTGTTTATCGTGATTTTCATTTGCAATCGATTTTCGGCACTAGTTTATGTTGTTGGTACTCGCTACTTCTTGACGCAAGAACATGTAGCTCCGCAGAAGTGGTAGATTTGGTGCATGATCGTGTTAGAAATGGCAATTCAATTGCTGGGTACCAAGCTTTTGACGGTTTGTCTGAAAGAAATAGGCCTTCATTGCGTGCCATTATCTCCAATTTCGTTAAACAGGACAGACTAGATGATGCCAAGCGTGTTTTCGATACAATTGCCACCCCGGATGTTTTTGTCTCCACGATCATGATTGTGGGCTTGTCAAGGATCGGCAAGTTGAACGAGGCACGTAAAATTTTTGATGGAATGCCCAGCCGTGATGTTGCTAGTTGGAATGCGATGATATCCGGATATTTGAGATGCCAAAATCTTGACCTTGCTTATCAACTGTTTGAAGAGATGCCTGAGAGAAATGTAGTCTCTTGGACTACCATAGTTGCAGGCCTAGCTCAGGCACGCCGGATTGAATTAGCAAATAAGCTGTTTAGGAAAATGCCGTGTAAAGATGCAGCTGCATGGAATGCCATGATTGATGGATACTGCAGAAATGGGAGAGTGGAGGATGCCTTAAAATTGTTCAGGGAGATGCCGAATCCAAACGCAATTTCATGGACTTGCATGATCGGTGGGCTCGATCAAATTGGGAGGAGCGACGAGGCATTGTCCTTCTTTATGAAAATGTTGGATTCTGGAGTTCTGCCTACCTCAAGCACCTTTGTTTGTGTTCTTAGCGCATGTTCTAGTCTATCAGCTTTATGCCAAGGGACTCAAATTCATTGCCATTTGATAAAAACAGGGTATATCTCTGACGCTTTCATCTCCGCAGCATTTGTTACTCTTTATGCAGAGTGCAAGAATATGAGAAACTCAGCACAAGTGTTCTCTGAAATTTCTCCGAAATCTGTTGTTTCGTGGACAGCCCTGCTGAGTGGTTACGGTCAGAATGATCAGCATGAAGATGCCCTTGCTGTGTTCTGTGCTATGATGAACAATAGCGTGATGCCAAACCAGTCAACGTTCACCAGTGCTTTGAACTCATGTAGTGCTTTAGAGGCCTTAGACAGAGGGAAAGAAACACACGCTCTTACCATTAAGATGGGTTTGGATTTTGATGTATTTGTGGGCAACAGTCTCACTGTAATGTATTCTAAATGTGGTGATATGGAGGACGCCATAACTGCATTCAATCACATAAAAGACAGGAATATTGTTTCGTGGAATTCGATTATAGTAGGATGTGCACAGCATGGAAATGGTGTTCTTGCACTCAAATTTTTTGATCAAATGGAGCAGTCAGGTGAAAAACCAGACGAGATTACATTCATTGGGATATTAACAGCATGTAGCCATGCTAGATTACTAACAAAGGGGCGCTATTATTTTGAAATGTTGAAGCATGATCCTACCATTTCTGTCCAGCTCGAACACTACGTATGTATGGTGGACATCTTGGGACGGTCCGGAGAGTTGGAAAGGGCAGAAGAATTCATCAAAAAGATGCCTATAAAAGAAAAGGCTATGGTGTGGCTTGCTCTGTTGAGCGCTTGCAGAGTGCATTCAAATTTGGAAGTAGGAAGAAGAGCTGCTGAAGCTGTATTTGAGTTGGAACCTCTTAGTAGCGCAGCATATGTTTTACTCTCTAATATATATGCTGCCGCAGGTAAATGGAGCGATGCTGCAACAACCAGGGTGATGATGAAACAGAGAGCAATAAGAAAAGTTCCAGGATGCAGCTGGATCACTATCAAGAATAAAACCCATAAATTCATAGCTCGAGATGCTTCACATCTAATGAGCAAGGAAATACATGAAAAGCTGGACTGGTTGAGTGGCAAACTGATTGAGTTTGGCTACATTCCTGATAAAAGCTTTGCATTGCATGACGTCGACGATGAGCAGAAAGAGGCAAGTCTGTCTTTTCACAGTGAAAGGCTGGCTATGGCCTTCGGGCTTATTAGTACCGTGGAAGGGAGTACTATCCGTGTGATGAAGAACCTTCGTGTTTGTGGCGATTGCCACACTGTAATAAAGCTCGTCTCTAAGATCGTACACAGAGAGATCATAGTTAGAGATGCAAGCCGATTCCACCACTTCAGGGACGGCGTTTGTTCTTGCAGTGATTATTGGTAACACTAATTGTTGAAATCTGTTGTTCCCCATTAGGGCCAACTGGTTCAAGATTTGCAGTTCAATGTTGTCCTGAATTCCAGTTATAGCAATTAGCGAGGACTGCTGCCGAGCTCAGCACCAAGGCTGGAATGGCTTCTCACACCTGAGGGTTGTCTTTGTGCCTCCAAGTTGCACCGCGGTCACAATTTTGGACACGGTAGAGTGGATTGATGATGCCATTTTCATTTTTGTGAAAATTTGGAGGACGGGATCAAATTTTTTATCATGCAGAGGATTACAAGATCTACGGAAGATAAGAAGGCTTGCCAACTGAACCGAATATTGTAACGCCCCAAATGTTTAGTCCTATATTGAAGATTGTGAGGAATCTTCAAGGGTTTATAAAAGGAGTCATTATAAAAGGAGTAATGACTATAAATGGTTGTCTTGGTTCCTAACCTTCTTGGGGTTGCAGTGGAAAATGTTAGTTTTGGTGCTGTAACGTTCAACCGTGCAATGTTAGTTTTGGTGCTGTAACGTTCAACCGTGCTTGAAAGGTCTCTCACCCTAAACCATTCGAGTTAACGATGCCTCCTCCAAGCATGTCACAGCAAACCAGGTCTGCAAGTATGTATCCTTGTTCTTGCACATCTTGGCACCATTGGCTCCTTTGGATTAAAGGGTCTAAGGTGGTGTGAGCACAACTGATGTGGCATGAGCTTCATTCATACCAAGATGTGCCGAGCCAAATAGTTGGCGAAGGTGGTTCCTACAGGCGGTATCCTCTGGCCCGTGTTTAGCCTTTGCTAGGCATGCTTGGCAGGAAAATTGGTTGATTTTATGGAGAGTCACCGAACAAGCAGCCAACTTCCAAAAGGTGATTGCTGAACAACCAGAAAACAGCAGAAGGTTGTCGCAGTCTATGGGGACTCGGGCGTAATCCGATTGAAACTCTAAATCAGGAGGAATATGGCACATCATCTACGACGAAAAGTTTAGCATCTGGTTTGTTAGATTGATGCGTCTAATTCGTTTTGGCCACTTAGTGTTGGATGCCCGAGCAATGATTCAGATACATGATCGCCTTTGACCGGTGCAATATCTGAACTCGGATTCCCAAGAAAAGCACCAAATTATTCGAGAACGGCCACTTTATTGCCAACAGAACCACCGGGGCGTTGTTTTGGCGTAAAGACCTTCAAGTTGAAGTCTCGCCGATAGAACCCACATGGTTAGTCCTGCGTACTCGAAACCTTTAAGTTGTGTGCATCACTTGGGACAATCTGATTGTGGTCGGCCTAAAGATTGCAACTCCGGAAAGCTTTCCAGCTTTTACAAGGTCGCGTTGATTTAACCGCGACTATAAAAATATTCTCCTAGTGCTATAATCATTTGCGCGATAAAGTACTACTAATTTGCATCAAATGATCAGCAACGAAAGAGACGACCACTTAATGGCTCCGTCCAATGAAAGGTAAACATTGGGTGAGCTCCAACACCATGCTTTAGGAGGACATCCTGAGAAAACTCGGGGTGCAAATCGCAGCATTAATGGTTGATCCATCGGGGGATTATCCCCCAGGACAAGTAATATAATCCTTAGAACTTCGGTCGTGCACCAGATCTCCTCTCTTCTTGCTGCCTCGATTTATTTATTGGTTTACAGTTGCAATATGAGACCTAGACTTATAAAACACCAGCATGCTGCTCAGCCGTATAAGATTAATGACACATATGGAGCACAGGATCAGAGCTACCTAAGCATGTACCATTATTTTCTATTGATGGTGACATGATATCCCTTTTTTGCAACAATCGGTCAACTCTAAGCAACGTATTGGACAGGCAAGGACATAATTTCACGGACCAAAGATTTTCCACTCCAGAAGAAAATTCTCCTGCTGAAGATGGATCAACGATGCCTAGATTTCATTCCAGTTGACTGCTGATTGCAAGTCGAACCTTTTCTTTTTCTTTCAGTAAATTCACTGCCAACTTTAATGCCCAATTGGTAATGTGGAGTCCTCAGCTTCATAGTAGGTTAGTAGCATCCATTTTTCTTTAACAGATCGAGTACCATCAACATTTTACCCGTACACGTTTTTTTATTTTTCTTCTAGTGGCAGTGAAAGACCTTCCAACATGAGAAATGGATCAATGGCTTACCTGTTTTATGTTACGATGGTTCACTACATACGAGCTACTTGGCCAACCAAGAATAAAACCAAACAGTTGTAGATCCAGTCTTTAAACTAAAGCCTAATACTTCTTACAGTTTCTGCTGTCAAAAATGCATACAGAAAGATTGAACTAAAGATCAGCAGTTCTCACTTCCTCACTTACAGAAATTCTCTCCAGCATCAAGGCATTGGCTAACGATTTCACCTCAGCAATCATTGCAACAACATCATTGAGCTTATTCACCGCTGAACCAACTCCCTGCATTTGAGAAAAGCATAATGTCGGACGTCAGCAGCTTCCACGAGAAAACTCACAGTAAAGCATCGTTTTATTTCACTCATAATGGTGAAGATGTATTTCCTATAAATCATGTTGAAAGTCCATCTTACAGGGATAAGCTGCTTAGGATCCTATCTCTAGAGAATGAATGTGTGGACGTGCCACGTGCATGCTGTGGTAAAACATTTTTAATGTGTCTTATGTTCGCTAACAGTGTCTTACATTATCAATGTCATTGCTACATCTGTAACTTATAACGCAAAAACACTAGTTATATATTTAAACAACCGAAGACAAGTGTCCTCGTGTCCTACTTCCTAAATCATGTATTCATGCTTGTACCCCTGTCATAGATGACAGCATTTGCAGTGATGCAATTATGATGCTAATAAACTATGTGAAATCCACCTGTACTTATTCATGTAAAAGCATCTTATAATTGATTTGCAAATTTGGAAACAAGATGCTATTGTTTCCACGACAATGCGGAATTAAGCACATAATATAGGACCAATCATTTTTAAATTGAACTTCCTTTACTGCCCATAATTTTGTATGTTTCAGATCTATTTCTCTTTCTGAGCTTCTGATAGTTACTGTTCTAGAAGGTCAACAGTGTTTTTTTAGAACATGAAGTTTACGGAGAAGTGACCTGCTGCCTCGGATGAAACAATTGCATTGGTGAATAACATAACCAGACCAGAATGGATTCTGGGGCAACAGGAATGTAATATGCCAGTAGCATCATATTACAGTTGACAATTTTCAGTTGCTTCTATGTCAGCCTTTGAATGTTTTTTTTTTCCCCTCATCTGAATAACGATTAGCAAGCTTACTTTGTCCTTTTATTATGGATTCATATGCAAGGGTAAATTGCATTATAAGTTTGTCATTTTGTGATTACTATTTCCGTTTTGATTTATTGCGTTATCCATTACTGGGATTTATCGCCTTGCCCTCAGAATGTTATTTACTTTTAATGTTTTCAACTTTACTGTGATTCCAGATCTGGTGTATTCCAGCATCACAGGATGGTCGAGTATGACCCGTTTTATTTTCTTCTTACATCAGGTCAGTCTTGCTAACTTGTTCAGCATATATGATGGGCTCAATATGAATAGTGAATTCTGAAAAAATGCAGACTACATACCACACCGGCCGCACCAGCTGCCAAAGCCATCGGTGCTGTAACTGAACTCAATCCAGATGAACACAGAACAGGAATATTGATAGCTCGAGAAATGGAGTATGCGCTTGCCAATGTGGGAGTTGCCTGTACATAAGTAAAGCGATGAGGCTAAAGAAAGAAAAAAAGAAAGCAAGTTTAAGGTTATTAATTAGTTGTTTTAATTTCTCCACCAAAAAACAGTACACATTATAAATGACAGCACTTTGAATTTACAACTCTCAAATTCCAAAAACGCAATTGAGAAAAGTATCAGTAAGTGATGAATATAATAGCTGCAAAGAGAAAAAGAGAGCATAACAGCATTAAGCCTCGCATAGAAATAGAGCATTCTGCCTACAGATTTGGTGGAAAGGGATATTAGCGGGAAACAGCAAGATTCAAGCGGCCTATCCTTTCAGAGGACACTCACCATGATATGTTCCAACTCTACATGCAGCAGAAAATACTAAATACCCTTTAAATGCTGAGAATGGAAGGCTTATCAAAGCTTGAAGGTAGTTGAACTAGTATACCTTCTCAATCAGACCAAGAATACCAGATTGGGAAGGATTTGAAAATTTTCCTCCTTCAGTTTGTATAATATCAGCTCCCTCCATTTCCAATAACTCAGCTAATTTCACCTGTTGGAAAGCATGTAAATTAGTAATATATTATGTGTGCAGTCAATTAGAGTACATTGCTCACAGGTCACAAGAATATCAAAGCAAACACCTGATCAGGGAGGTTTAACGTATGTGGCACAGTCACGGAGAGTGTAATATTTGGGAGAAGCGTCCTTACTTCTCTTGTTAGCTCCAGTATCTGCAGATTTATACATATAGCTTAAATAATATTCCTCAGACGGTCCTTCAAATTTAAGATCATACTAGTCACTGTTCGCTGTAAATGGACGCCACATGTGAGGTTGAACAAAAATAATTTTTTATGTATGACATAGTATCACAAAAATGACAAGTATCAAAAAAGAGATTTTCTGTACATGTGGATAACTCAATACCTGATCTGGAGAGAATTTCATTCCCGTCTCATAGAAAGAATCATAATTTCCAATCTCCACCTGTAAAGGTGGTCATCACATAAATGAGCACGTTTTTTTTTTCTCATATCATGCATCTCCAATTCTAATACCAAAGATTCAGACAGTATCATGGTGGCAATAATATTTTTTGTGCATTCATACATATGTGTTCTAGTGGATGATTATGCTAACCATGTCAGCCCCCGCTTCAACTGCAGGAAGGAAAGCTTCAGGTTCCACAGAAGAGACGCAAATCTGCAAAACAAAAAGAAGAGTCATAAACAGGAGTGAAAATTCATCCTATATTACTGCTAAATGGGTCAGTCCAATGAAACCCTGGACAAACTGCTGGTTATAGGCCAAGGAAAGGTGCGGATGAAGTCAACTCATCATGGCCCTTACACATCAGCAAATATTTATCCTCCACCAACAAAATGTCAGGTTCAAAGAATATAGGTCATTAAGCACCATGACGTTGGCTAGTGATATAGCCATATAGGCTGTTTTATAGGCATCATGCTATTCATATCTCCTCTAGGTTGTAAAAAATTCTCCAGTGCATTTAACTAAAGCGGGTAGTAGTTACAAATGCCAATACCTTTTCCAGAAACCATGAAGAAGCCAGAAACCAGACAGCAAAGAATGCATCAGAGAAGATGAATAACCAATCTATTTGTTATATTATAGGATATTTTCCAATGCAGGTTATCAATCTTAGGACAATAAAAGCAAAGCCATATTAAGGGCACGTAATGCTCATATGCGAGCTGCTTTGTAGCTGTAAAATTTCATTTTAAGAATAATTTTCTCCATGAATCAGGGGAACAAGCAGGCAGATGCCCAAATAGTCACAGAAAATTGAAGAATATCTGTCTAGTGCCCTTGGCTGCAACCGTTATTGCATACTCGGAAGGACTGACTGTCATTTGTTTTGTTCAACTAGCAATAAGTTTCTTAATTCCCAAACTGAAAGTTTGTACAGTGTACATGTTTGTAACATATAACCAGAAATTTATAGACATAAGAATTCACTAAACCAAATTCTTAGATTTTTGGAATGGAAAAGTATAGCAATCAAACTGCAGCTTCATGAATAACAAAAGTAAGAAATAAAGTTAAAGGCAAGACATACTGGAAGAGAAGTAAGTTTCTGAGCAAGCTTCACTAGCTCTGGATCACAAGCTATGTCCACATGTGTCGCCCCACCCTAATAAATGTCCACAGTAGTACATCAAATAATTAAACAAAAATAAATATCTATATCTACGGAATCAAAAAAATCATGAAATGTCATCTTTGAAATTGACTGGTTTTCAGTTGAAAAAAACCCAATCTAGATCAGCAGATGCTGGCATGCGTTGTCCTTCACTTTTAGCTGAATTTCTCATTCTTAACATGGTTGCATTCCAAAGTAATCAAGACATGACAAAAAAATGCTATCATCCAACCTTATCAGCAGCAGTAACTACAGCAGCAACACTCTCTTTATTGAAATTTTGCAGCCCAGAGATTATCTGTAGAAGGAAGAAAGAGAAAAATTAACGTCAAATCTACTTCTTGAGCAAGAGAGAGATAACACAGAACAGAATAGGTGACTGGGTTCCATTTCTTGCAGCGAAAAAGAGAGCACATGATGGGACCAGAGGCAGATGATTTCCCATGGAAAAACGGTAAAAATCGAGAAATGCGACATATATGTTTTCTGTTTTGGTACTCTTACTGTCAAAGCAGACTGAAGAAACGGCACCGTCAAACAAACACTACGTCGTTAAATGATCCATATCCTCAAATCCCCATTAGTAGGTTCTCATTCTTTCGGAAGATATAGAGAATAGACGCAAGAATCAGAAAACAATTAAGGTACTTGTGCAGATCAAATGCTGCACGTCTCTCGTTCACTGATCACCAAGATTAGTTGCTAATAACGTTCAAGCGAGTTGCTGAGAGCAATATACAGCTTGGATAGGAAGTAGCCAGAACAATTTTCACAGTATCATGACAAACGGGAAAGAAAAACCACAACCAGAATTCGTACATCTATGCAGAACTAAGACATGCTTCCCAAGTTCAGGTTAGCCTGAAAACTTCAATATTGACGACTCAGATTTAACTCTGTGCATCACTACGCTCTCTAGCAAAGTCTTGTTCTTCAAGAAACAGAAGAAATTCCATGACAGAGGAAAGACGAAAATCGGTAAAAAAGCTTGCCTTAAGAGCTCTACATGCATGGAAATCCTTCAGTACTTTTTCCTTAGAAGAAGACAGAGACGCTCTTACGGAGACGCAGCCCTTTCTGAGACTGGGTACACGTTTTAATGGAGGAGAACCAAGAAACTGATGATGAAGGGACTTGCCAGCTACGGAAGGCAAGCCGAGGCTGGACATGGCTCCTGCACTGCTCGTCTCCTCCCCTTGAGGGTGACCGTGAGGGATAAATGAGATAAGGTGCCTGCTCTCGAGCTCCCACCGTTCAAAAATAAATCTGCCGGTATGGAGCTAGATACTTTCTCAGGCAGTGTGGCCACGTCGAACGTTCTCAGGCCTTCTTTATTGGGAACAACGTCCACAACCTACAACCTACAAGGACCAACCAGCCCTTCAGTCTGGAGAGGCTTTACTACTGGACCAGTAAATTGTCGTCTGAATTCTGTTCAAAGGAGGAGATTTATTTTCATTTTTTTCATAAAAAATATTCTTAAAAAATGATTTAGCAATTAATTTTGGCCATACTCATACCGGATGTTGGCTGCACTCACTGGAAAAATCTCCCTGTTGAGCCAGTAGAAGACTAGTGAATGTTAGTCCTCCTTCAACTTAGAGCTTCAAGGCCATAGATAAAGCCCTTTTCTAGGGGCAGACTTGTACGTTTGAAAACAAAAAAAAAAATGCGCGATACACAGATAAAAGTTGTTTACTTGGCTAGATGTTGCAATTAAGAGCTTGAAGTGAAGGAGTCCGAGTTCAACATCAGAAGGTATATCTCCTCCCCCATGCTACTAAACGTGGGTCTAATCTTAATTTGGTGAAATCTAAACAACGAGAGAGATTTATGTAATACTTTGATTTGGATTTCTTGAATTCATCTTATGTGACCTACCTTCTGTAACGTAGAACACAAAAGGAAGCTGGATTAGAAAATTGAAGCATGCTTTTGAGCAAATGCTTTGAATCACTTGCCACCTAGGCCTTGAAATTCATGAAAACTTTAACCAAACAAGATTGTGTGAATCTTATTCTTACATAAACTGTGCCAACGTAGATTCAGTTCTAGATCATATCGACAATGCTGATAATGCACAAAACTCGTGCAATCTTGTGTACACGACCATAATTTCTCAGGGGCTAAAGACTTGCCAAGGATAGTCCTTGATGGTGTAGTGCGCTCTACTTTTACTGTTGAAGTAAGGGAGGGCTGTTGACGAGGTAATCGACTAGTCAACGACACGAAAATCTTTTACCAAGTATACGATTCTCAAGTTTTCACAAGAATCAGGAAATACATAATTTCGGATGCAAAAATCTCAACAATATTAACTCATGATCATTGTCAACTTTTCTGCAGCCGTCCATTAGCATATACATATGAGCTTAAGGGTATCCTCCGTCTTCCTCAGGAAGACTGTAATAGATCAGTCTAGGTGTCCATTTTCTGCAAAAGCATATTCGAGCCTCTGGATCTAATCCCAGGTGTTCACCATACAGGAAGAAGGAGACCTGCTGGACCAAGCTGCTGCCCAACTGGAAGTGCATACGATTAGTTATCCCTTCTCCCTTTCACTTCCGAGCTCAGGGGGAGGTCCTGTAGGCTTAGTGTCTCTTATTTTCCTGTAAAAGATCGGCTTTTTTCCTTGTCACCTAGTCGAGGTGCACGGGGCTGAAGGCTCCCGCTCGATTGGAGACCTAAATGAAGTCAAAGAGGGAATGGAGTTTGAGCAGGGTGGTGGGTGCTTGCAGACATCTACCCGGCAGCATAAGGTGACCCTTCATTCCCCAGGCCGGGCAAGAGAAGCAGCAGAATGTGACATTGTCTACTGGGGATGACAAGACGTGATGGACAACATCACTTCCTGATTGAGTGGAGCTTCATCAATAACAGAATTTCATTGTGAAAAGATTCTTGAAATGCATGGGTGAGCAGAAACAACCAGAGTGCGACTGCAGTTTTTATATGTGTGTGAGAGAGAGAGAGAGGGAGACAGAGAGAGAGAGAGATGCACTTCTTGAAGGTTATACTTCAAAACTAAGTTAATTATTACTATCATGGACAATAAATGATTATTATGGACATAAAAAGGAAGCTAGCTGGTATGTGTACTTATACTTCCTTTTTCAATATTATCTTGTATTTTCTGGTGATCCAGTGGAATTAATACTGAGAATGATCTTGATCTTCGGCTAGTTCTGATAAAGGAACTTGCTGAGAGATAGGCTCCTAACCTTCTTATTAGCAAAAAATGGGATATATACAGAGGATGCAGTTCATCAACTATACAAGAGAACCCAAGCTACTAACTTCAGGCAGCTCATGCTATCCCAACGAAACAGAAACTGTTACAAGAAACAGAAACGCCCAAAAGAGACAAAAGCAGGAACACACGGTTAGCCTCTATCATCTCTACCATCAAAAAGACCATGTCGGTTGAGGAGAAATCCTGCTGCCTGAATGGGTTGGACGTTCAGAACATTAAGGCTACCAACGTGGAGGAGTAAACCTCTCCAGTACTCGGGAATGGGTCACCTTCCTCTGATCATAGAGTAGATGCGCTTACGATTGATTTTGAAGAATAAGCTTCTTTTGCCCTTGAGACGAAGAGTCTCCTTCCAACCACGAATTGATCAGGTCAATATCTATCCTATTAGAATAAAAGTTCTCCCGAAGACAACACCATTTGAGCTCATCACGGTTCAGATCATACCAGACAGCCATAATTGTAGCAATGTTGCGCCTCCCGGCAGAGACTATTTGCAGAACGTTAGGAATCTTTCTCTAGGCTATCATTGCCCTCATAGATCAGGCCAGACTTCAGACAAATATCATTCCTTTTGAAGAAAATGAGATGGAAATGCAACAAAAAGTATACTTTTGGGTAACGAGGAATCCTCTAGGACCCCTCAGAACATGGAAAAAGTTCACCAACAGTTACCAAGATATTTATGGTCATAAGGCACTAGTGAGTAGGAAATTTGTATAAAAGCCTCGTGTAGGAACAAAACAAATAAACACAAGATGACTAAAGGCTTACCTGGTTTGGCAATACTTTTATGGAAAAGAGTTTCAAAGATCATTAAGCAAACATTATGCATTGACTGAAGGATGGAGCTAGACATGAACAAATATAGAAAATCAGCTACACTAACACCTTGATTAACATCAATCACCTAGAAAGAAGACATGAATACAAATCACAACTTCTGTCCACTTTTTGTAAAAAATAAAAATTATTAATAGATCAAGCATGCTGAACAGGACAACCATGAGAAGCCAATGAACAGCTAGTTAACTCTATACAGAACACAACAAATCAGTGCCACAAAATACAGAAATTTTAGCAGCTATGTCTTCAATCTCCCTATTACAAAACGAAGGCAATTTCTGAAGCAATGAAGAGATTTCCTTGGTAAGTAAAACAGAAGAGAGTTTTACACTGGAAGAGAAGCTAAAAGATGTTCTTTGGTCTCTATTATAGGATACATATTGGCAGTTAGCAGTTACCACAGATCCCAAAAACTCATGTCCTTATCATTGGGAAGATGCTTGCCCAGTCTTGCCTCTTGCCTTACCAAGAGAGGGAGATTTGAGTTATGAGTCACCAAATGCTACAAACTTGACATCAGGACGGAATGAAGTGATTCGTCATGTTTAAAGCAGCTTTTTCTGTTGTACATGAGACTAAGCATAGTAAAGAGAAAATACTGCCTGAAATTGGGGAACAACAGGTACCAACATTGATGTATATTCAAGTAGAAACATAAAGGGCGGCTGAGCAGTAAGGCAACAGCGCATGGTCCTATTGCTAGGAGGTTGGAATCCTTCTGTCCCAGATTAATCCCAGATTAATTTAACAAGTATCGGTTAATCATCCAAATTTCTGTTTGGCGACCCCGCTGGGAGGATGCAAAGAGAAAGTGCAGGCCGCACTATGCAAATGTAAATTACCATCAAGACTACACCCTTCTTTACACTTCCTTGGTGCATGACTCCATTAGAGAATCATGTATCTTCATCCAGCCTCTTCAAGCTACTTCTGAGTTGGGCACAAGAAACAACAAAAGCAGTAGAACCGCAAATCCACTAAGGGAGTGCAAAATGGATCAAGAACAAGCTACGTCGAGTTACTTTTGAAGCCAAATACAAAACATCAACATCCTTTCCAAATCTCAGGGCAGGAAGATTCAATGAACTGGAATCCGAATGGTAAATGTATGTTACTAATGCTAAAACAGATAAAGAAAAGGTCGAAAGGCATCCTTTGCATCGTGGTTGGAATTTGATGTGGTAATGGCTGGCTCTGGGGTGGTCGGCTGGAACCCAGTTCACTTTCCGTTGAGCCTCTCCAGCACCGTCACAACACCCTGCAACCCCATCTTTCCGTTGCCCTGAGCGACCATAGCTGTGTATATCTGCCGGAACAATGCCGCACCCGGCAGCACCACTGCTGGTTGGCCGTCTTCCTCCTCCATGGCCAATCCCAGGTCCTTGACCATGTACTCCACCATTCCGCCTGGCTCGAAGTCGCGCTGCACAATCCGGGAACCGAACAGCTCTCCCACCTTGGTCCATCCGGCGCCCGCACCAACAGCTCCCATGAACCGCGCCGGGTCCAGGCCGACATGGCTGGCGAAGTGCAACCCCTCACTCACTCCCATCATGGTGGCTCCCACAGTTATCTGATTAGCAATCTTGCAGCTCTGCCCCTTTCCAGCTTCGCCCATGTACCAGACCCTCCCCAGAAAGCCCAACAACGGCCTCAGTGCATCCACGACCGTCCCATCTCCAGCCGCGAATATTGCGAGCGTCCCTTCCTTGGCACCGACGTCGCCGCCAGAAACCGGTGCGTCCACTGCCCAGCACCCCTTTGCTCGTGCCAGTGCCGCTATCTCCCGTGCCAGTGCCGGCTGGCTGCTCGTCATGTCGACCACGATTCCGGGAGGGCGCAGTGCGGCCAGGATGCCGGCTTCTCCGAGAATTACTTCCCGGACGTCGGCTGGGCGACTGACAATTGTGATGATGACGTCACTGGAGCGGCCGACCTCGGCCAGGGAGCCGACCAGGCAGGCTCCAGCAGCCTCGAGGCACCGGGCCTTTTCTGGGGTTCGAGCGTAGACTGTGAGCGCGAAACCAGCGGCCTGCAGTCGGGCAGCCATGGCCGCGCCCATAACGCCCGTGCCAACCCAGCCGACGCGGGTGCGTCCAGGGACAATCTCAGGAATCGACATTCTCTTTTCTCTCTCTCTCACACACACACACATAGAGATGGTTAGGGATAAAAAGGGATGAGATATTGGATCGGCTCCCAAACGATCCATACTTTTACATTCTTGGATTTGGTTGATGAACAAATTCAGAAAGCAGATCCTCGCGCTATAGAGCGCTAGAGTTGGATTTGGTTGATGAACAAATTCAGAAGACAGATCTTCGAGTTCAAGCTATTTTTTTTTCCATTGAATCAGTGGGGCTGCCCATGTGCATTTAAATTGGTCTGGGAATTGATAAAAAATATTAAAGCTCTAAAAATTAAAGAATATATTGAAGTTATTTTAACAACTTGGAAGCAATAGAAATACAATTTTAGAACCATTATTTTGTTTTTCAAAAACGGGATCTTGCCTCATCAATCATAAGTTTTGATTCTTGAATTACAAGCTCATTCAAAATTTTTGAGATATGATTTTTTAGGGGCGTTGTAGAATTAGGATTCTCGGAATTTTGAAACTTTTCATCAGGGGCACCAGTATGAAGGCTTTAATTCAGTGGTGGACCTACATGGTGACTTAGTTGCCTACACCAATCTCTCAAAATTTCTTTATTTTTAAATAGACATCTTTAAACACCTACACACACATATATAAAAGTGTCCCACCAGATATGAATATTTTTAAATGAGTGCCAGCCCATTTTACCTGCTTTAATTAGTTCATGAACCAGTTCCCTCATCATGAGACAAATAATTTTTTATTATAAAGTCAAGATTCCATACTATCAAATTCAAAAACTAAGTTTCACATTCTCACTATGCTTTTTGAGAACCAGGCACTTGTGAGAGGATATTTTTTTCAAACTTTCCTTTCTTGACTGCATTGTTGGTTTGGTGAGGTCGTTAGAAGTTTATTCCTTCAATTATTTGATTGCTATCCACTGGTATAAGAGTTGAATTGGACGGTTCCTCAAGAACATGATTTTCTTGCCGTCTTTTCAGCAAATGTGTTGGAGGATTTTTATTGTTTTCTTGTTTCCAATGTTTGAATGGAAAAGACTTTTGACCACCACAATCTTATCAACACATTCAGAATGATATGAATATTATGCTTCAATTTGCATATCATTACTCCCTCTTTTACAACACAACAAAGTGATGCCACGAGAGCTCAAAATAAAGACTATCATGCCACGAGAGCTCAAAATAGAGACTATCAGCCACCTACCGGCCAATGCCCCATTTGTTGCACCAACACGAACCCCCTCAGAAATCACTTAGTCACGTTTCAAATGATGGAGCAAGCCTTCTACCACAAGCAATAGTCTTCACTGGAGCAGCTACTTTTGTAGGGAGCAATAGAAATCATGGGAGAAGTATGCAAGAGAGAGTGGGTAAGGGAATGAGAGGAGGGATAACCTGTGTTTGCTTTAGGGTAGGGCTGCACACGAGCCGAGTCCAGCCCGAGCTTTGCTAGCTCAAGCTCGACTCTGCTAAAAAAACTTGAGCTCGAGTGTGGCTTGAACTCGAGTCGAGCTCGACTCGATTACACAAAATCAAGCTTGAACTCAACTCGTTTAGCCCATTTAACTTGTTTAGGCTTTAACTCATGTAAGTCTTTAACTTGTTTTTGCCCTAAAAGTTAAAATGAGTGATTTGGTGAACCGGTTTTGGCTATATTATACAAAGTACTAGTTTGCAAGTCGAGTCGAGTATAAACGAATCAAAATTTTGAAACTCGAACTCAATTCGTTTACTGTTTTGAATATCTTTGTAAGCTCAAAGTTAGCTCATTTATAAACGAGTCGACTTTTTGCAAGCGAGTTCGAGTGGAGCCCGAGTTGACTCGGCTCATTCTGCAGCCCTACTTTTAGAGTGGCTGTATCACAAAGCATGGTGAGAATTTGGCCTTGTGAATTCTTTTATAGCTGTCCTGGTTTCCTCAAAGGAAAACCTCAATTTGATGTTTTTTTCAAATTCATGTAAAATAGTTTTAGAAAGAAAGAGTTTTAATAAAAGTAGAAAAGTGAAAACTGAAGAAAAAGTCCTCTTGGCAAACTAGCCGATCACATCAACTAGTTATAGGTTCATTTTTTTGTTTTACATTATCGAAAACTAAAGTTTCTTATATTGTGAATTGTAAAATATATGTATTAATATGTGATGGTTTTAAAGTAGTTTATGCCCTATTCTCTACTTATATTTGTGTTCACTCTCAACAATTGGATAATGAAAAGTGAGCAAAGCCTAAGTCCACACAGGTCTGTTAGGGCCGGAGTTGCGGGAGGTGCTGGAGGCAACCGACCCCAACTTGTTTCGCCCACGATCACGCTCGACTGAGGTGGAGATCGATGGAATAGTAACACGGCATGCAGGAGTCTCCAAGGTGAACAACGTGTTGCAGGTAGAGAGATGAGCTGCGTGAAGGGGAAGATGCGCTCCAGGAGGTGTGGGAGAGATGGCGGGGAAGATGTTGACGGTGTTGGGGAGTCTCTCGTTGCCGGGGATAGGCGTCCAGCAAGGGGAAAACTCAATAATGGCGTCAGTGGCAATCACAGAAGATGCATGGAAGAAGAACAAGAAGATCAGAGAAGAGAAAGAGGAAGAGAAAGATGAATCCACTCACAAAATGGCGAATGAACTTGAACCAGAGGAGCTGCCACCGGGAAAGACGTCCGACGACCTTCTGGGAAGAGCTCCAGGGAATCAACCCTCTATGGTTCCAGATCAAAACGCAATCCCAATCTCGCTGCCTCCTTCCCTTTTGATGAACAGAGAAGGAGGAGGAAAGCGACGGCCAACGGCTCGCTCGTGCTAGCCGTTGGGAGTGGCCGACAACTGACCCGGTTCGACATCGCTGTCGAACCGGGTCGGTACAAAAGACCCGCCCGGGTTATCTCTTAAACCCAGCCCAAACAATGATCCACAAGAAAAGCGGGTATGGACCCTGTACGGAATCCCCCCGAAAACCTGTAACCAGATCCATCAAGGCTGCACCTGGATCCGGGTCTACAAAAATAGTGGACCAACCCGCTGTACAATCCGGACCCGTGTCCGGTTATTCCCCCTACGACGTGTCCACCCCTGCTCGGCGTGTCCCGCTTAATAGGGGATCGTGTCCTGTCAAGGCGACGTGCTGGCCGCGTCCCTCCTGTGTCTTCATGCCCTGGGTGGCACACCATCATGTCCCGTCGGGTCTTCTGCTGGCCGACCCCGCCCAGCCGTCGCATGCTGTCCCTCTGCGCGTGGCTGGGCGCTGAGGCATCGACTAGAGTGGCTAATGCCTAAGGTGTGGCCGCCTTGGCCTACCCTGGCGGCAGGTCGCCCGTGGTGCGGCAGACATCAGTTTCGTAACCTCCCTCAGTGATATCTGCCTCAGCTCTGAGTGTCCTCGGGGTGGTCGGGTCCTCATCGTTAGCTTCCCTGGACGGCCGGGCGCCCTGGCTGGTGATTCGAATAACCTCCCTCGCTATCGACTGGGCTGATCCTAGCTCCTGGCCCGGGCCGTTAACTCCCTGTTTGTTTGACCGTGTGTTCGGTTTGGGCTGTTACCCTCCCTTCGCGTCTGCCCATGGAAACTAGCTGCGCTGCTCAGGATGTTAACATCTCTTCGTGTGTTAGGTGCTTTGCTCGCAACTCCAATCAGATCGGCAGTGATGGCATGGTCTGCTGCTTCAGGATTGGTGGTATCAGATCCACACCTCTTAGATGGAGCCTGCCCCCAGGCTCCTACCATGGGAAACCTTTCTGCAACGGAGTTGGCGTCCTCCCACGTTGGCCCTCCATCTTGGCCGTCCCACTCAACTAGGTATTCATGCCGAAGCTCACCATCCCTCCGCACCTTGTGTCTGCGCAATACCTTCCATGGTATGAGGGGCTCATCCGGCGCTTCCACGATGGCTGTAGGTGGAGCTCCCCAGTATGGCTTAAGTCATCCCACATGAAAAACGGGATGAACTTTGGCTTGGGAGGGCAACTCCAAAACGATAGGCAGCCTTCCCATGACGTGCTCCAACTCTGTAGGGACCATAGTAATGCGGTATGAGCTTGGAGTAAGGTCTCCCAAACAAGGTCTTCTGCCCTCTAGGCAGCCTCTTGAGCCATACCCAATCCCCTTCCGAAAACTACCGTTCTGCTCGCCCCTTATTGTGCTGCAACTGCATCCGGCTCCTTGCTCTCCCAAGGTTCTTGCGGAGGACCCGTAATACCTCATCGCGGTCAAGCAACGCTCGCTCGAGATCTTCCTCCCCAGCCAGGTCGGGTTCATAGCTTCTCAACGTGGGTAGATGGTAGGATGCAGACTGAGGGCGTTGCAAAATGCCTCTGAACTCACTGCCTGCATTGCCGTCCTGATGTCCCCAAGACCTCTTCAGGGGTGCTTCGGTGATCTCTGAGCATTGAGCTCTATAAAAACTCTACCCTGATAGAAACAGACCCAGCAAAAACCTCAGGGTAGTGGTACAAGGGCTTTTTCCCAACTATGTTAGGTCTGAACCTACTACAGAAGAAGGGTTCCAGGCCTTACAAGCGTAGCGTATAATTTAGCCCTCAAGCCTCACTCAACAAACCATGCCATACATGCCTAGGGATGTGCAAACTATTCTGCAAACCCTTAGGATAGTCTACAACAAGGTTTAAAGCAATAAATCCTGCCCCGTTCTATAGGGGAAAAGTGAGACAAACCTGGCTGGGGCTAGCCCAGCACACTCTACCAAGGGCAGAAGACCAAGGTCCTTGGCATCCAGTACGGCTATGGAGAGAAGGTAGGCGCCAATCAACTCCTCGTCACCTTCTGCGCCTTGGATAAGCCCTCACATACAACAGACAGGGCAGTCACTGGCTAAGCAATTAGCAAAGTATAGAAAAGCCCAAGTGGAGAAGCTTCACCAGAAAGTGAGGTTAACCCCGGGAGCAGACGTATGGGGTGAAGCAAGCGCGCGCTGCAGGATAGGTAATGCTCCAAGCTCCTCTTTGTGGTCGCCGTGTACTCCTTCAATAAACCTTCAACACAATGGACATAGTAGTCATTGAAAAAGCATGGATATAAGGGCATAAATCTCTTAAAGTAGAAAAGCTTCACCGTAGAAAAAGGATAACCCCAAGAGCAGATATGAGTGGGGTGTGGCAAGCACTATTTAACGCCGGTGCACGCGTACTGCAAGGCAGCTAAGCTCCAGCTTCTCCCGAGCTAAGATGAGCTCCCTGGTTCACTGATGTGCACAAGGTCACTCCACCTTCAGAAAATCGCATAGAGCTCCTTTTGAGTTGAAATTTGGACTACCGCTTCTCCCAATAATTATGAATCAACACTCCAAATTTGAGCTTCATTGGAGTTTCCCAACGAAGTCGAGCCCTTGGAGAAGTCGGCTGGCTGTCACAAGCGATAGGCAGAAAATAGGGTCTGCCGCAGGACAGGGGAGCTGAAACTTTGAAAATTTGCCAAAATTCAACCGAGCGTCGGATTGAACTGAGATTTGGACTGCAGCTAGCTGAGATAGTTACAAAGGGATGCCCAAAAGATGGGGGGCAAATGACCACCCTAAGGTCTAGTCGTTGTTGAAGGAAAGGGCTGGACTGTCACCCGTCACAAGTAGTTCAGGAACAGAATAGGGCGGGGATGATCTCCTCCATGTGTTTTCAGCAGAAATGAAAGTAAAGCCAGTTCTAATAGCTAGAAATTCACAAAATCAACACAAGAAGCGGCTAGGGGAAAGTTAGATCACCAGGGTTAGAGCTTTCCCCAATTTTCAGATGAAGATTGGGGTTGCTGCCGCCGGTTTGGCAGAATAGAGCAGGGATTTGCCGCCAGTGTACTTCAGATTCCGGCAATGATGGATTTCTCAACCGTTGATCTTTGTCTCCTCCTCAAATCTGGTCCAGAAGGTCGCTAGGGAGTAGGGAAGGCAATACTGGTGTCTGCTCATTGAGATTACATCCCAAATTGGTGCAGCGTGAGGGAGAGCAGAGTTGTACGAGCGACAAAAAGGGGTCTACAATAGAGCATGCTCCTTCAGTCGTGGCTTGCGTGGATGATGCTGAACTTGTTGTTTGGCATCCGATCCTCCTCAAAGTTGATCCAGAGAGTCGCCAAGAGGAGGGAAAGCTGCTGGCGCCGTCCGATTGCTGAGATCTCGTCCCCAATCGGCGCTGGATGGTGAAGAGTGGAGATGTATGGGCGGCAAGAAGGGATTTGCTATGGGGCAGCTCCTTCAGCCGTGGCTGGTGTGGATGATGCAAGGCACAGTTTGGATGTTGTTGGGCGAGATAGAGGGCGCCAAGGGCAGGGACCCCAGGGGGAGAAGAGGATATAGAGGGAGATATAGACGAGAGAGTAGAGGGGAGAAGTAGAAGAGAAGAAGAAATGAAGAAGAAAGGGGGAGGAACCCTCACGGGCGGACGAAGAGGAGAAACCCTCGTGGGAGAAAAGAGAGAACAGGAAAAAGGAATTCTCAAACTTAGAGTTCGATAAAATTCAGCATAGTTCGATGATGTATGTACACAAGGAGGCTCAAGCTTATAAGCTTGAGCGAACTGGGATGGTCTTTAACCCGTACCGATACTATACACCAATATACAAACCAATAAAAGAACATAAGCTTAAACGTTAAAACATAAAAAACATGTACAAATGAATCTGACGGTGTGGGTCAGTCAAGAAAGTCAAAATACCCCTCGCATGGGTTGGATGAATGTCGTGTCACTCGGAATGGGTGCAAACTCACTTCACCCAGTCTCGGTCAGGGTGGTCTTCTCTTCGCATGATGTCGTGGCCTCGCCATCCTCCCTCCGCGCCTGTCCTTCACTCGGCATGAAGGGCGGCTCCTTGGTGCCACTCGGCCCTGGCTCGTCCTTCGACCTGTCACAAGAAAGGTTAGCCTCACATAAATCAATTCTAGTTTCTACAATGGGCTCCTTCCCTGCATGGCGCGTAAGGCCTACGCTCTCCATGCTCGACGCTCTATCGGCGTCGACTGGCCTGCGTCCGTCGACGCCACCTTTGGCCACGTTGGGCCATCTTCGGCGCCCCTCGGCGCTGGCATGGCCGTCCCTTGTCGGCAGTCATCGGCCATTCTCGCCCCGGTCTGGCGCTACAAGGGACGCCGTGTTCGAAGTGGTCGTCTCCTCAACTAGCCTCGCATGTCCCTTGCGCGGCAAGGAATGAGTGTCTCCATTCCCTCGGCGCTTGGCCGGGGTGGCTCGTCGCCTGTCGGCATCGACGGCCTCGTGTCTCGACGGGCTCTTAGGCTGGCACGTAACAATAGAGGACGCCCATAGACCGCCTGAAAAGGGGACATCTTGATGGACTGTTATATGCCCATTCACACCAAGGTACTTAATCCAAGTTGAAGGCCTATGATCGGCAAAACTCCGAAGGTAAGTCTCAATGGTGCGATTTACAACATCTATTTGTCCATCAGTTTGTGGGTGATGGGCTGAGCTGAACAATACCTTAGTTCCCACGAGACAAGTGTATTACTTTCAAAAATCACTCACAAAATGCTTTACCTATTACATACCATGGTACAAGGCATACCGTGGTATCTACCGACCCATTCTTAGTAGGTTTCAGCAACCAACCGTGCTGAGTATAAGCGAGGCAAGACTGCAAAGTGCCCGTGCTTGGTGAGCCTATCAATCACAACTAAGATGACCTCCTTCCCATTGGAGCGCGACATGGTGTTAATAAAGTCCATGGAAACGTCATCCCATGGTCTATCCAGAATGGGTAAACGACAAAGGTGGCCCGGAGTCTTCACCGCCTCATATTTCTCTCGTTGGCAAACGGTGCATCCTCTAACAGAATTGGTCTCGTCCGCCTTGAGCCCTTTCCACCAAAAGTCGACTGCCACTTTAAGTCGTGTCTTATCCCGCCCCTCATACCCCATGAACGGAAGGTCATGATGGTGCGTGATGATCTCTTTGCGCAAGGGGTGGCCTTGGGGAATAACCGCCTTGTTATCCTTGTAAAGTAACCCCCTCTAATGGTATATCGGGGAATGCTTCCCGGGTTGGCCTGAATGGAAGATAGGAGCAGTCGAAGTGTATCGTCCTTCACTTGTGCCTCTCGTACACGGTTCCATAAACTGATTATAGGCTTGAAAATTGTGAAGAGTGCTTCGGGAACTCGAGAGAGGGCATCCGCCGCTGAGTTCTCTACGACCCATTTGTATTCAATGGACAAATCATAGCATAATAAACAGACGATCAACCTTTATTGAGTGGGGGTGGAGATGCGTTGTGCTAAGATGTATTTTAGACTCACATGGTCAGTCCTCACTATAAACCGCTGTCCGATCAAGTAGGGACGTCATTTTTCCACCGCAACCACGATAGCCAACATCTCATGCTCATAAGTAGAGAACCGAGCAGCCCGTCCGCTGAGAGCCTTGTTGATATAGGCAATGAGGTGCCTATCTTGGCTGACAATCTCATCTATTCCGACCTTGCAAGCATCGGTTTTCACAACAAAGGTCTTCGAGAAATCGGACAAAAACAATACCGGGGCTATAGTCATGGCTGTCTTCAACTTCTCAAATGCATCCTGTGCCTCCTCAATCCAAACCCATCCTCCTTTTTGGAGCATGCGGAGAGAGGGGCAGCAATGATTCCATAGTGTTTAATGAACCTACGGTAATATCACGTGAGTCCAAGGAATCCCCTCATCCCGCATAGGGAGGATGACATCGACCAGTCAACCATGGCTTCGATCTTAGAGGGGTCAGCCTTGATTCCCTCCGAAGTGACAATGTACCCCAAATAAGCTACATCGGTCTGGCCAAAACTACATTTTGTCTGCTTGGCATACAATTGATGCTTCCGGAGTAACTCAAGAACTAACCGGAGGTGTTTCACATAATCTTCAAGTGTGGTGCTATAGACCAGCATATCATCAAAGAAAACAAGCACACTTTCTAAGATTGTTCGGAACACATCATTCATGCACCGTTGGAAAGTGGCCGTGCGTTCGTTAGCCTGAAAAGCATCACCATAAACTTAAAGTGTCCGTCGTGGGTGTGGAAAGCCGTCTTGGGGATGTCCTCTTGTGCCATACGAATCTGAAAGTATCCGGACCTCAATTCGATCTTAGAGAAGTACTTGGCGCCGAAAAGCTCATCTAGCAACTCATATATTACCGGGATAAGATGTTTGTCTTTGAGGGTGGCCTCATTGAGGGCCCGATAATCAATGCAAAATCGCCACGTCCCATCATGTTTCTTTACTAATAACACCGGTGAGGAGATGACACTTGTGGAAGGTCAGATTAGTCATTCCCTCAACATCTTTTTAACTTGACGCTCTAACTCATACTTTTGAGCATGGGCATATCTATACGGATGCATGCTCACATCCGAGGTCCTGGGTAGGAGTTGAATGCGGTGATCATGGGACCGTGGGGGAGGCAGCCCTTTGGGCTCCTAGAAGACATCAGTGTATTCTCCCAAGAGGAGGGAAATGGGCACGGGTATCTCCTCCTCATTGGGGGACTTTCCTTCAACGCATGCTAGCAACAAATATGCGAGTTCTTGAGCTTGTAGTGCTCTTATAGCCTCTCTTGGAGCAACCGGGCCATCAATGGCCTTAAGTGTTGCTTGTTTTCCTCCTGTTTGAGGGAACCTCAAGGTCATCTCTTTGAAGTTAAATGTGATCTCCTCAAGGGTCTTAATCCATTGGACTCCCAAGATTATATCTGTGCCATATTGTGTCAGAACAAACAAGTCTACCCAAAAGCTAGTGTTTTGAATTTGGAGGTCCATCCCTTCACAAGCTTCACGGCAAGGAATCCGGGCACCATCTCCCACCATAACCTCAAAGTGGGGGGGGGGGGGGGGTGGGGGGGAGGGGTAAGACTTCCTCTCACACCCTATTGAAATAGCTACAGGTTGACTAATAAAATTATGGGTTGCACCAGTGTCAACCAAGATCATCACCCTTAGGCCTCCCACGGTTCCTTCTACCCTCTTAGAGTTAGGAGTGGGGGTTCAAGACATGGAGAAGTAGGTTGTGGTACAATCACCTGCTCATTTGAGGACTCTCCCCTTTCTTCATTACTCTCGACGAATGTGATGCTATCCTCTTGGGTTAGTGGTTCTTCCTCCTCTTCTATCATTTGATATATCATGTTGGTCCTGCATTTATGCTCCTTAAAATATTCCTTCAGGCAGTACAAGCACATTCCTTGCTTAATTTTTTCATCCCGCTCTTGTGGAGTGATAAATTTAACATGTGAAGTGGCTGGTTTCTGAGGAGAGCCAACTGACAGAAGCTTTTCGGGAGTCCGGGCTCTAGGAAGATACCGTCGAGGAGGGAAATATGATTGGCGGCCTCGAGTGGGTGCCGAGAGACTAGCTGGCCGATGGTATGCTTCAAGTCGTCTAATCTTTTCCTCAATACGATTGACCCTCTTGTAGGGCTCACATAAACGCTGGGGTCTATCAGTCATAAGCTCGAGCTTGATGTCTTCCCCTAACCCTCCAATAAAACTGAAAATAAGTGCCCCTTCGGGCCACGCGTGGACCATGCTGCTAAGGTCTTCAAACTCGACTTGGTAGTAATTTACGGCTCCTTTTTGCCGCAACGCCTTCAGTTCTATCTCGTAGTCATGAAAAGCAGATTCCCCAAACCGGTCCATAACCTCTTGCATTAGCTCCTCCCAAGTTGGTTCCGGTAGCCCACGGTAACACCAATTGCACCACCTCGTGACCTCTCCCTCGAAGTGAAGCACCGCGACAGAGACGTATAGATCTCTAGGAACTTGTTGACAAATGAAGTATTGATGGTTCTTGTATAACCATTCTTGGGCCTCTTGCCCCCCAAATCTGAGGAAATCAAACTTTGACCATGACATGGATCGTAATCTCTCATCTTGGGGATCATCATGGAAATGGTTGAGATTAATTTTGCCATAGAGGGGTCGCTGCCTTTGTATCTGGTGGGGAGGTTCATCCCATGGTGAATCTGGGCCTGATATGTCGTCATGGAAGTCCGTGGTAGGGTCTGGTCGTGCCCCTATTTCATATCGTGGGAGTGGTTCTTCGTGGTTGCACGTACCGTGCCTCCATCTCTCCGCTCGTACACGCCCGTGACCCCTCGGTTCTCCTCTTTCGGGCGGAATTATAAAGGTGTGTGGGTGCCTTTCGGCCTGCGCATGTTCATAATTCCTACGCCCCCTATGCATTTGTCCCCCCCCTTTCAGCTGCCCTTGTCGAAAACCCGCCGGTTTGGTATGCCTTATTGCTCCTACCTTCCGAAAACCTTACACTGTCCTCTTTGTCAGCTGGGCTATCGGTGTTTGCCCAGCTCTTGGGATCGGGTGGAGTCAAGTGGTGGCTCCCCCTACTTTCAACCGGCCACCCAAGTGAGTAATCTGTTGGCCTCGGGGAGGAACATTGGGTTCCCTTGCTCCTAGATAAGGCTTTCTGAGACGTCTCTCCTATCTCGTAATGAAATCCCTCATTCATTCTCCATTCGGAGTCATAGCGAATCTTCCCCCATTCATTGGATACTTCAAGGTTATCAATCATCTCTTTAACTTGTTTCAAAACTGTCCCCATATCGGAAACCTAACCGGTTTATTTTTGAAGGCCTTAAACCATTGGTTAAGTTCTGAAATTACAATGCTGGATTCTAGGTTTGTCAATCGGGAGGGGTTGGTTTCCCCTCTAACTACACGATCAGCCCCCACTTGGGCTGTCACACACTCCTCTTGAGCTTCTGAAACGTCAGCCACCACCGGTGCCTTGTTCTTCCCTCCTTTGGCCATGGAGGATATCTCGCAAGCTGAATTTAACCACTCGGCTGACCTAATCTGAAATAATTTGTCTGGTCTTCAACTGAATACCGCTGCCATCATAATCTGTCCTCTATCGAAAGTTGTCCCATCCACTAGTCACAGATGTAGCTAAACCTACCTCACAAGGTTGGTGGATACAGAGGCTTCCGGTCCGTACAAAGGCCCTAGTTGATCCCAAGGGTGGTGAGTAATGGTTCCCAACCCAAGCTCACAACAATAGCTCTCAAAGTATCAATTTTGGGGTGATGTTAATTTTTATAATAACGCAGCGATACATTGTTCAAATCTCTCCCATCTCACTCAACAAACAATGTCTATGATCGCAACAAACCATTCCCCAAGCCCCGAGGTAGGTCTTCCCGCTGCCGGGCTGTGTCCTTTACAATGTGCACAAGGAGGAGCCCAACATAGGGGTGCCGGTGGCAGGTGTGAAACAGAAATTTACACCCTTTCCCACGCACTATAGGGCGTTGAGACAAGAAACCTGGTCACGGGGGGATAAAGCCTAGCAGTGTAAACTGCTCCCTTGTAATCATCAGCCTCGAAACTCCAACAATCAGTAGCTCCTTGAGGCGTCCGCCACGGTGTCCTCCTCTTCTTGGCGTGTCCTACCTCGTCGCGCGGACGAGTCCCGTCAAACCCGAGAGGTTCGCTCGCCTTCGTGTCCCTCTGCGTGTTTTCACTCGTTAATCGCGTCCTGCCTAACAGCCCAACATGTCCCGCCAAGGATCTCCATGGTGTCCCGTCCGAGTCACCCTGGTCGTGCCCCTCCCTGCTCGTCGTGCCCCACCTTGTAGGGTAGCGTGTTCCGTCAGAGAGCGCGCTGGTTACGTCCCTCTCTTGTTGTCGTGTCCCGAACGACACACCAACATGTCCCACTTGGTCTTCTGCTGACCGAGCCTGCCCAGTCTTCTTCTGTTGCGTCTGGGCACCAAGGCATCGACCAGGGTGGCTGACCTCTTAGTCGTGGCTCGCCTTGGAGGCAGGCCACCCTTGGCCTTGTGTGAGGAGGGCCTTACAACCTCCCTTGGTTGATTCTGCCCCTTCCCCAACTGGCCCAATTATAGTTGGGACCTCAACAATAACCTCCCTCTGTCGCCAATCGTCATGTGGGGGAGACTTCTTAACCTCCCTTGCCGTCGATTGGGCTCTCCCCAACTCCTTGCCTAGGAGCTTAGCCTCCCTTGCTGCTGGGCCATGCATCCTACCTTCGCCGTCAACCTCCCTACACATATTATCGAGTGATAAAGCAGAGCCGAGAGGGCTGTTAACCTCCCTTTGCCTCTGTAGCGTTCTGAGCTGATCCTTGGATACCCTCTCCTATCTCAGTCGTGGTGGCTTTCGCAGATGCTGAAGGAATGGTTGTAACAAATCCACCCCCCTTAGATGGAGCTTGCCCCCAGGCTCCTGCCATAGGAAACCTCCTTGTCACGTGGCTAGCCTCCTCTCATGTCGGCCTTCTGTCATAGTCGTCCCACTCAACCCAATACTTGTGTCGTTGCCCACCACCGAGGCACCGATTGTTCCTCAGGGGATGCTCTCTACCACTGGGGTCCTGAGCAGTTTGGCCATGATGACTGAATTCGTAGCTCCTTCCCTAGGAATCACCTCTCGGACGGTGTGGTCATGGGCTATTGGATCCTCTTTTCCAATAGTAGATGCTACCATTCGGAGGTAAGGGTCGGTTGTCTCTTCACCCAAGGTACCCCTAGTAGCGCTGCCATGCTCCAAGGCAAAGAGGGTTACTTCATCCCCCTTTTCTCTAAGGAACTGGACTGTTAAGTTGCTTGGGTTTAGGACAACATCTCTTAAAGTTTCAAGCCACGAGCTGCCTAGTACCACATCTGGTCCACACCTCACAAAAACATACAAATCTGTCCGAAACTGATGGCGTTGTATCTTGATCTCCACGTCCTCATATGCTGCACCAAAGGGTCCCTTATGTCGCCCCCAACTCCCTCATTGATTGCGTAGTGACCCCTTACCCCGCCCCCAATCCAATGGGCGACTTGGTGGTTGTCTTGGTGGTTGATGAGGTTAAGGGGTGATTCACTATCTATGAGTAGTACCATGCCCATGGTTTCGATGTATCCTCGCAGCCTTAGGGCCCCATTTCTATTGTTGGGGTGCTTACTCCTGCCCCCATCATCATCATCCAGGTTGGTTACAACCATACCGTCTTCTTTGAGAGATCCTGTTGGAAGCTTGGAGAGGTCCTCTCCCCTTGGCTTATCCTTGAGGTTAGGGGACTGCCCATATGGGTGACTTGGTCCCTCGTTTGCTTCACCGTAAGAGCTTGGTCCTCCCTAAACATGATTTAACCGTTCTTTACAAGTTAAGTACCGAGGAATGGTTGTAGGGTAGGTCTGCCTGCCCTTGTCAGCCTGTGGGAAGCCATTTCTCTTGTTGACCTTGTCCAACGTAACTGGCTGAGATCCACCTTGATTTGCAATGGGTATGAGCTTCACTTCGGGCTCGATTCTTTCCTTTACTAAGTGCCGGTTGGCCATCTTGAGTTGGGTCCTAGCCTCTTGGCTTAACCTTCCCCATGAGACCGAGGACAGACCCTCACCGTGAGGATCATGTGATGAAGCATTTGGGTGACTTTCTGATGTATTGGACTCTTTGGCACAATCTGACCAAACTTCTCTACATTGTGAAGGTCGTATTTGGTTAAGCTTCTCTTTCCGTGGCTGTTGAGAGGGTTTTCCAGGCCTCTTATATTCGGTCCATCCCTGCCGGTCGTAATAGGCATAAGTAGAATGACCTTTTCATCACGTGCAACCCAATAAGGAGTCCAAACTCTCTTCTCATACCCGGCTTGGTGGTGGGGTGATACTCTCTCATTAGTGGGATGAGTCACTCCGAGAGGTCCTTTTCCCAAGATGCCAGCATGCTCATGCATAAGTGGAGCATAAGTGGAAGAGGTATAGTGCTGGTGGGAGGAGTGTAGGTTCTGAAATTTCCTTCAGCTCCATGCCCCTCACGTGGGGAGGTCCTCCTAGAGCTTGCTGGTTTCTGTAGAGATAAGTCCATCCCCTTTTCTCCATGGGCTTGGGTGCCCTTGCCCCTCCGAACTTGGCTGTTTTCAGCCATTTTGGCCCAAGGTAAACCTGGGTAGGTTCAGCCAACTCCCCCATTAGTCTTGGTTGAATAGTACTGTGTAGGGGCCGTCGGGGTTCACATCCTTGGCTGAGCACCGATGACTTAACCCCCTCATCGGTGGGGCACATAACTGGCTCATTGGAATCCCTTAAGCTAATTGGGTCGGGTGCCTCTAACATCCGCTGGCTAACACATCTTGAGATAGAAGTTGAAGCTCGGCTCTTAGAAATGATCGAATCTAATAAAGGGGGTGGTTCGCTGGCTAGTGGCGTGTCATCGCAAGTACGTGATTCAGCTGGGTCCATTGCTGGTTGAAAATCAGCCTCTTCTTGACTGGATTCAGACGCGTCTATGCCCTCTACGAACTCAGCCAATGCTTGCCATTCCAGCCCGAGGTAGACATGATTAAAGGCAACGGGTGGCCTTATCGAACTCAGCTGGATTGGCTCTTGCTGAAGCACGTGTGGTTTACCCTCAGATCTGGTTACCCTTGCAGCCATAAACTGCTCTTGGAAGTGAGGGACCCACTTGCCTTCAGATCGGGTTTTCCACTTCACCCTACATCTGAGACTTATTCCCTGCCTTGTGCGTTCTTCCCTTTCATGGGAGGGCAACCGCTGTGTGGGGGCACAACCTTAGGTGAGACTGTTGGTGGGTCATTCTCGCTCACGAGTAGGGTGCGGCTCCAAGAACCATATGATGGATTGGATTCCCTATTGAGTGGCGGAGATGTATCAACATCCTTAAGAGCCTTCCCCGCGAGATACTCTAGGTCCTCAACTCTCTCATGGATCCGTCTTATGGCACTCCCAACCTCTGAGCCAAATTGTTTTAGTGTGGCACCTAAGTCCTCCATCAATGCGGTGCCAAGGTCATCAAATCGTTGGGCTATTTCTGAAGTCGTTACCATGTTGGGTTCTACCCCTTTTTCTATTTGGACGTTCATGGAATATCGAGCAATGGGCTGTGGAGTCCTCGTTACGACTTCAGTCATATCTTGGCTGACAGGAGGCTCCCTTCCCCCTTTAGGCTGGCTCATCATCAAAGGTGTCACTATTGTATAGTTTTTACTTTCAGCATTTAAAGGGGGTCTTGCATGATCGTTCATCTCTTGGCATCCCTCTAATTTGCCCACACCAAGTTCAGTCTGCTCAGATAGAGCTGGATCGACAATAGTCCTCTCATCCTCAGCTGGATATCCGGGCCTAGGTAGGGGGTCTGAAATATGCACCCGCTGGGGAGCTGTGGTTATCCACTTTGGCTGAAACCTCCATTCCGAATCCCCTACTCTAAGGAGGTCATCTTCGTATAAGCGTACAAGAATTTCAGGCTGCAACCATCGTCCCGAGATCATGGTTCCATAAGTTGATGACAAATCAGTCACCCAAAGTTTCTTGGATGACCTGATCACCGTGAGTTGAAAATGGCACCGGTTGACGGTAGGGTGATCTACCACGAAGTCACAATCTGGGTGCCTTCCAGCCACCCAAACCTCATCTCCTACGGTGTCTCCCGAATCAGTTTTGCGAGGTCTGAAGATGATCCCTCACGGTCTGACCCCTTCCTTGTAAGCGTCCAGAAATAGGTCCATCATATCCCGCCAGTTTCCCTCTGGCCCGCGTCTATCCATGCAGCTTGCTGAAGCTGAAACCGTTCACACACCCTGCTGAACCTCAAACCAGCCTGTCACTCCGTCTTCTAGCTAAACACCACTGAAATCTGAAATCAGCCCGTCGTGGAAAGTTGTCCAGTCCTCCGAGTCACGGATGTAACTGATCTTACCTCACAAGGTTGGTCAACACAAGGTTTTGAGCCTGTTACAAAGGCTCTAGCTGCTCCCAAGAGTGGTGAGTACAAATGGTTCCCAACCCGAGCTCACACAATAGCTCTCAAAGCATCAAAATGGGGTAGCATTAACTTTTACAAGAACATACAAGTCATTGCCCTGTTAGACATCCAACCACTAACTTCACTAAATAAACATAGAAACATTCATATTACATGTTATTAAATTTTAATTGAGAAAAAAAATCATATATGAAATGCCCACAATTTTTTTATAATAAAAATACACTATAAAAACTTATAGCTTGACCTACTCGAATGAATGTGGAGTCAAACTCGTTGATTCAGTGACTCAGCTGTCGGCCTATCCGAGTCCGAGTCATGAGATTGGCAACTATGGGCAGTTGCAGATGCCCTGTCTTAAATGCCTTAAGGGAATGTTTGAGTGATTGATTTTTTTGTCTGCAGTTTTGACCAATCTCCATTTTCGTTACAAATGTGTTGTATGCTTGTCTAGAAAGATTGAAGAAGTCAGTCGTAAGTTTTAGAGAGAGCATCTCAGGACTGGTTATCGTGTCCAATCAAACACGACCTAAAGGAATGCAGTTGGTGCATCTGGGCAACGTGTGATCCCGCTTTGGCGTCCTGAACTCAATCTAATGGAGCATTAATAGTTGGATCATGTTCTGTTCCCACAAGAACGGCCGCACATGACTGGGGCTGTCTATGAGCTATCCTTGTGCTATTGTTCACGTGTCCAGCCGAATACCAGCTGCCCATTTTCAGTTCTTCTTCCAATAATTGCTGCCGGATAGCAGGCCATACACCATAAGTCATGGAAAATGTTATTTGGCAATTTACTTTGCATCTCAATCCAAATCCAAGACTTAACTTCAAAATGAATCCACATTATTCTAGAAACTCGAACATGAGAATATCTAAATTTATCAGTTGCAAAGTCATGATAAAGTTTTAGCCACAAAACCTCGGTACAAGTAGATTGGATGATTGGTTAAAAAGAAAAAAAAGCCCTGTTCATAATGTTTACCAAGAAAAATCTTAGAACATTTACATATGTATATATATATATATATATATATATATATATATATATATATATATATATGGCTTTGGAACAGATGAAAAGTGCTTGGTAGGACTAAAGGCATGTAGAAGTCAGATTTTCTAGATGTTTGCTCACCCAAAAACAGACTAAAAAGGGACCAAAATAAACTGTCAAACGAAAGTGTTTGAAACTTAAAGTGAATTTCTCGTCTCATTTTGTCGTAAGGGAGTGTCTGATTACGAGGATAAATGCATTCTAGGGTCACATTTTATATATGAGTTTAGGTAAAGCCCTTCAAATGAGTGAAAATTTGGATTTTTTCAGCCAAGTTGTCAAGTAAAAAGACCGGCAGAGTGGAGATATTTCAACTTCTTAGTAGAAAAGCTTTTACCTGTTTTTTTTTTTTAACCACGGTATGCAAACATGCCTTAGGATTAAAAAAGAAAAAGCAAACTTCAATGTAAGAAGTACAGTGAATTGTTAACCATGGTGAAGATCAAGGCAACCTAACCCCTCGTTTTGTCCCAACGGACCAAATTGGAAGGACCACTGTCGACAAAACCAGTAAAAAGGGGTTGGGAGGAGGAGATGTTCTCAAGGAACCTTGGAAAAAAATAAAGAGAAGCAGGAAATGCCCAAGAACGGCAAGCAATAAATGTCCATGCGGCAACTCCAGCGTTTCAAGGCACATTGGAAGGAAAATAATGTTGAATGGAGGATGTCAGATTTTTATGAACTCTGTTCGTGATTTGGTTTTCATAAAATCCCTCGACAGCTATCAAACCATGATGATTGATTGAGTGTCCTTGCCGGAACTCCAAAAGTTTCAAGCACACTGAAAGGCAACAATGATGAATGGAAGGCGACAGGTTTCTTATGACCTTTGGTTTCATTAAAATCCGTTGATAGCTTTCGCTGCTTCTGTTACAAAGATGATTGATTGTTCTTCATGAATGTCTTACAGCATCAAAATGAACAAGAACCAAGACACCCAAAAAAAAAAAAAAAGATAGAAGCAGAGATAACATGGAAAGAGAAAAGGAAACCGCAGATTGATTACTTACATGGAGAGAAAGAAGAAAATGGAACTCGAAACCAACAGAAAGAAAGAAATAACAGTTAACAATGAAGCCCCCATCAATCACATCTTTCACCTCTGTTCCATCTGTCTGCCTCCCTCTCTCTCTCCCCCTCCCCAAAACCAGAATCACCACCACCCACCACCATTCCATTGAAGAAGAGGAAAAGGGGAAAAAGAAAAGGTGTTCATGGAGTGTCAGAGGCTGCAGCCGCAGCAGAGGAAGTAGAAAGAAAGCAGGGAGAGGAGGGCGATGAGCTCCAAGGTGGAGACGATCTTGAAAAGGACGTCGTCGACGATGGAGAAGTGGAGGAGGCGCTCCGGCCACTGCAGCTCCCACCGCTTCCACGCGCGGCCGAGGCTCAACTTGGACGCCAACTGCTTCCTCGTCCTTCTCAAGAACCCGCCGCCACCTGCTCCTGCTCCTGCTGCTGCACCCGCCATTTCCTTGCTCTTGCCGCTTCCTTCCGCAATTCCCTTGCTTCTTCTACGACTTCACCGAGAGATCAAGGAGAGGTGGGGAGGGGGAGAGAAGGTTCTTGAAGCTTGATGGAGGTGGAAGAGGAAAGCAGGAGCCCTTTTAAGGAGGGTGGTGGTGGTCGGATGGATTTCTTCCCCTACAAGGCTTGAAGGTCGCAGCTGGGCTGTGGCTGGTTCACCATGGCATACGGTTGGGATCCCCTTTTTGTCGGCTCTCCTTTCTCTCCCCACCGTAGCTCTAGTGTTTCAGTCTTAATTTATACAAGAAAATTAAATCCGGTGTGTACACATCTAAGAAAAATAAATCCTAGATATGAGTTTACAAGGAAGCAGAAATTGATCAAGTTGAAAGAGAATTAGATTCAGAAGCCAATGTTGTCTTAAATAAATCTAATAACCTTGAGCATTAGATAGAAAAGAGATAATGTCTAAGATGCCTTCAAAAGGAAAACAAATCAATGAGTTAGGTACTTTTTAGAAAATGAAGCACCATGATGGGAGGCATATAATGACTAAGATGCCTCCCATAAAAAAAAAAAAAAAAATTAAGGAGCTAGGTACTTTATGGCAAATAAAGCACCATGAAGAAAAAAAGGCAAGTGTACACAAGTGGTGAAACCAGCCTCCAAATGGAATGGGTTGAAAACATATAACACAAAAACACACACACACAAACACATATTCTTGAAATAGAAATAGTTGTTTGAATTGTCCCAATAGTTTGCGTGTACATATAAGAGTTATGCATTCAACAAGTTTGAAATTGTTGTTACTAAGTAACCCTTTTATTTAAATGTTTTAAACTCATTCATTTCTGAAATCCATCTTATAGATGTGATGTTACATCCAAGTGGATATTAACATGAAAGTGATGCCATAAAATTGGGCAGACAAAATTTTATACGGGGTAATGGACGCCACTCTTTCCGCTGATGCCTCTAAACCTTTTTCACATCATCAATCGCTTGAAATGATGTTAGCTTTGAGCTTCTTAAGTTGATAGCTAGCAAGTTCTACAAGATGTTTCATTTGATTGGTAAATAGGAAGAAAAGCTAAGGATTCATTTCCCTTACAAATCTGATCTGATCTAATGATTCTTGATCTTGGGGGGATCCCATTCTCACTCACATTGGAATATCTCTGATCATTCATAAGGGGTTTCATTTCAATTTTCTGATGCTTCTAAGACTCGAATGTCACCTTGGGCAGGTGGAAAGCTAATCTTTTTCGTGACACAGATTTAATAACATTCATATTTTTTCGAATTGCAAACTTCCTAATATTTAGAAAAGGTTTAGCCCAATGAACTAACTTTGCTGAGTCGCATGTATACTCTAGGGACACAACATACAAATGCATGAGTGACCTAAGTATTTAAAAAATTGACCGTAACATGGCCAAATTCCAAATTTATACATATAAATTCTTTGCATGTTGGAACAACTCCTATTATTGCTATTACATTGCCCTTAAAAGCATAGCATAGCTGGTTGAATTAGTGGACTGACAAAAGTTTGCTCATCAGTTCGATTCCCATATGGGTTACTCCTTTTGGTCGCAAACAATGGAAACATGATGCTTAGTTGATCGATGTCTCGCTGTCCACTTGAGTCACGAAACAACCCTAAAACTAGAGACAAAAAGAAAGGGCTTCGGCCTCTACATGTATATTTCCCTCCCCCCATTATTGGGGTCAAACCAAACAGCGATCAGTACATGTTAATTCTTAACCACTTTATTTAAGACATCTTATTCAAGACAAGATGTCACTGTATCGCACTTTGTTTATTTCATAAAGAGGAAATGTAGGAATAAAGATATTGACTAAAATATGGTTTGAGTGTCGTTAACATTTAGTTTGATGTTTGCGTAAACAACTATACAATGTGAACAAAATGACGAGCAGTACACGAGTGGAAAGCCAAACAAAAATGGCCACATCACACGGCAGAACCAACTTAAAGACGGCACTTTGACAAAATATAACATTGTGTTATTCAAACATGTATTCCCAAAATATATCATCCAAAAACTCCACGTTTTTGTTCCAAAAAATGAAATGTGGTCATAAATGCCATTAACATAACAAAGTATCAAATTAGTAACATTGTTCATAAATCCAAATATCAAACAATGGGCATAATCATACCATAAGTTTTGAACCAAGAAAAATAAGATTTTCAAAAACATCTCGTCCTTTCATAAACAAATGATACTATATCGAATTTGAGCCAAACATGTGAGGACGGAGCATTCATAAATACTTGAACAAATCATTCTTTTAAAATACATATGAACCTCGCAACAAGCGTTTGCACTATTGGGCTCTGGAGAAAAGCATGAAAGACGGTTGTCCGACCCTCTTCCTCCTTTATTCCCTCATCGAAATCCCCGTCGAGGAGTACTTGTTCAAGACACTCCGTTCGACGGCACCAACTCCACCTTTGGTTGGTCGCCGCTGATATGTTCGGTCGCCGGAGAACGCGCCAACATCGAGCAATAACTTCACGAATTCCAGCAGTTTAAGAGCAGTCAGATTCATGGGCAATCTTGCAGAGTACTCCAAAGTGTTCAGGTGGGAGGCCAGAGCTCCAAACACAGAGATTCAGGAACCAGAAAGACAGATTTGATTCTCTGAGATCTTTCCTTTCTTCTGAAGGAACCAATGGAGAGATGAAAACGGATTGATTTTGGGGAGAAGCCATCTGCAATCTCTTGATTCCAGGAAGTGAAAAGCAGATGATGTGCTGTTGATCAGCACGAGCTTCTTTAGGTCTGCCTCGATAATTATGGAAGAAGCGTACGCTTTCTGTGATTCAACATGACGGCCATGATTATGAATGATATCCTGCCACCTCCCTGCAGCCATGCAACTTCTTGAGTTTCTCCTTTTCTGAGAAAAAAGGCAATTTCGTTCAAGATCCTACCATTTCACCAGAGTTTCAAAAAGACCGCCCTGCTTTTGGTTTCAACTTCGTTGTGCCAATTAATAAGCAAGAACTAAAGCTGACAATGGGTTGTCAACCGCTTACTTACTAAAAGAAACAAAAGATTTTTGACCTGAAAACAATTTTTTTTAGCAAATTATCAGCAAGTGTGACACTCTTTAAAAAAGATACAGGCTGTATGTCGCTAAAGCTGAGAGTGGATTTGACTTTTCAAAGGAACAAATGTACTTGTGAACGTTTCTGTTTCCCATTGGCTGTTCTCTGCTTTTGCTTTCACATTTTTTATGCACAAATGATTAGTCGCGCTAAAATGTCTCTCATGCGGATGACATTTTTTGCATACAAAGTTGGAGTCTACTAATTTAAGACCTTTACGTTAAAGGATGTTAAAAATTCAATTGTGACAAGTCCTTGGAGTCTATAATAAAAAAAACATCATGTATTTTGTTTAGATTCAACAACTAAAAACTGCTTTGATTGATTTCAAGTGGATCCTGTGCTTAGACTCTGGAATTCCCGTTTCTTCATGTGAGGTAACTAAAGCGTGGTGAAACGTAATTGGGCATATATATATATATATATATATATATATATATATATATATATATATATATATATATATATATATATATATAGACGCATATTGTGTCATTGGGAAAGCAAAGTTTGTCAGTTGATCAGCTGTCGTTTAGGAAATGATAATGTCACCTCTATGTCCGGATAGTGTGGGTACGATCGTGTCCGTAAAAAGAAGTGAGCATAAATAAATTGTAGGGGATTGTACAATCATCTTCCATGACTGGTCCACTAACCAAGGGCTCGGCTTGTGTGCGTGTGTATATATATATATATATATATATATATATATATATATATATATATATATATATATATATATATATATATATATATATATATATATATATATATATATATATATATATATATATATATATATATATAGAGAGAGAGAGAGAGAGAGAGAGAGAGAGAGAGAGAGAGTGGCAAATACTAGATTGTTTTATTAAGAAATAAAAGCCAAATTCAGTAAAAATAATCATTAAAGTGTTTTTTAGTAATCTAGCTTTGTATTAATATAATTTTGAGATGATTTGTTGAGGAACATATAATAAATTAGGCATTTTTTTACTTTAATAAGGTTTTCTTTTATAATAAAAAATGAATGACTCTTATAACATCAAAATTGTAATAGTAGAAAAATCAAATATTTTATAAAATTAACAAAAAATACAATATGATTTATATTAAATTGGTTTTCATGGACACATTATCATGTTTACGTTTCCTTTAAAATAATTTTCAATACCAATTTAAGTATTCTATTTTTGTATGTTGTCCACGTGGTTTGACATTTACCAATTACTCTCTCTTCTTTCTCTCTCTTTCTCTTTATATATATATATATATATATATATATATATATATATATATATATATATATATATATATATATATATATAAACACTCACATACACACATAAAAATTAGATGTTCTAGAGTCACTTAACTCACGAAAATCTATCTTAATTGAAAAAACAATGAAACAAATGGTATGAACTAAAATAAGAAAAAAAAGAAGTGATGTACATTTTCATTATCTACTATTACTTCACATTTTTTCCTTTTTATTTTCTTTCAACCATCATTGAGTAAACCATTCAATATATATATATATATATATATATATATATATATATATAAAGAAAATTGATTTTTATTTCCCACTTATCAGGAGCCAGTTTCGAGGTAGAGGACATTTGTTTAATTTGGAAAAATAAATGAAAAAAAAGATAAGAAATAGGCAAAAAGGTAAGAGAGAATGAGGGTGAAAAAACTAAATTCCATTTTGAAACCAGTTAAAATCATCGTCATTGCCGTGAAGGGTTTGATGTACCTGGGTAGGTCAGCGACTGAGCAATTGTTCAAGTCTTAGAGGCATTGTCAGTTTCTTCTTCTTCTTACCAACGATGCTATGACCCTAGTAGCGGGTGAGTAACCTTGAAGCTTTATATACATTGCTCGGCAGTCTTGAAGCTCTCTATATTGCTGATCCAGCAGCCTTGAAACTTTTTATAATGCTAAACCAGAAATGAGGGTAGTTTCCTCAAGTAAAACCCCAAAGGCATGGCCCAATGTGGCACATCTGGGTTTGTCTAGGTTCTCTATACTATACTTAGGTGCTACAGTTGAATGATGAATTCTCCTCATGGCTTTCAAACTTGGTAACCAAAGGGCATTATTTGCTTCTCTTGCATTTTTTTTCTTTTGTTTTTATTTTCATCACTATTATCTTTTCTACACGAAAACTGCACCAATTTAGAGTAAGCGGTACTTCGAGGTCTCAGAGTATCAACTTTGTGTGCGGCAAAAAAGAAGGGGGAGGCAAAGAGGAGCACTGATATGCAAGTTCAAGCATGATATGTGTGTCACCCTAATACACTGAAAGCATGCTCGATATCATAGGGGTATGAGGGGAAGAGTGGAGACTTTGGCTCTCTTTTATACTCATCCACCTCACTCAACATGTTAGAATAAGCGGTCGAGACATGATTCTCTTTTATTTTTATTTTCCACATAAAACTTTGATATCTGTGACGGATCTTTTCTTTTTGATAAGCAAGTGGAAGCTATGTGGCCCCTGATATTGACCTAAATGTTTCTAAATGCACACTCTTTGTAAGGTGGTAGTAACCCTTAACAGGTTCTGTTTATACAAAATCTGTATAAAGAACCTTAATTTCCCTATTATTGGCGCATTATTGTTTATTGTATATAGACAGTTAATTCACTTGAATTCCTTCAAGTTGGTGTTTTCACATGAGACTTTTTTCTCTTTCTGGTTGGATTGGCAAGATTACATCTAGTTAGGCGGGCGGCCAATTGATATATTGGCTTTTGCTATTTTCTCGGAAAGAAAAAAAAAATATTGTTTTCTTGAAACATGTGTTCGAAAAGGACCATGTTCTTATTTCAAGAAATATAGTATGATTATGCCTACCATTTGATTATTGAACTTAGGAAAAATATTTATGCTTACATCACATGTTGTGAAATAAAAGTACATGCACATAAATCATTGAATTGAATTGAGATTTTGGACTTCAACATGAAAACTTAGTCTGTCCTCCATTTTTAAGAAGGTGTTTGGATGACACTCTCGTCTAACCCAGTTTGCAAAAACTTGGCGACTTTTGAAAATCTTATTTTCTTTGTTTGAGTTACACACGCAAAACCTAATGACGCCAAGTTTTTTACTCCCTTTTATACAATCAAGTTTTGTCAAAATTGGGTTTTCCTCAAACCCAGTTTTCATGGCACCCAAACACTCCAAAATCTTGGTTTTAGAAGCAAAACCAGGTGTTACAGGAGGCAGCTTTTGCCTCTAAAATCTGGTTTCTGGGGTGTCATCCAAACACTTTAATATTTTCGTATATCCTTCTCCTCACATTCCAAGTAGAACCATTGTAATGTTTCTATGAGTGAGGTTAGTTTTCTTCCTTCATTTTGTTGTTGTTCTTCTTCTTCATCTCTGTCTTTTTCTTTTTTGTCAATTAATTAGATTATCTTATTATGTTCATCGATCAAACCATTTAATTGGATCTGGTAAAAAACTGAATCCCATTATTAATTGAAACTAAACTCAGCATGTGGAATCCCATTCTGGACCAAAATCCGTGTCTGTAAACGTCAGATCTTATGTCACAGTTAAGTTCTGTTTAAGTAGTAAAAACTGAAGTCCTGATCCGAGTCCACATTTGGGTCTTGTTGATTACTTGAGATCCAATTTAGGTCCGATTCAATCTCTTCCCGTCATTACCCACACATTCAAACAGTAAGACACCACATAAGAACAAGAAAAAGAGACGGGTAGCCTTTTTGAAGATGGAGACGAAAAAGAACCCGTGTATCGCGCATGGGATTGGGCTCAGGTTTGTTTTTTGCTTCAATGACTCATCTTTATTCCATTCCAAAGATTCCTGTATGAACATGGACCCATTCATCATCTTTGTGTTGAATATTGTTTATAATAATCATATACATGACAGATTATACAACTCCTACTAAGTATATTAATAACAATATATAGAGCAATCATCAAGTATCGTGAGGGCCACATTGTCAGATCCTCTCCAACAAGTAATTAAAATGTATCATTAATGTATTAATAGCACCAAAAATTTCACTCTTGGAAGAACATGAATGTAGAAATATCACCAAATTAAGCAATCAATTTTTATTTTTCATCTTTCCCTCTACTCCGAATCTTTTTAGTCTCCCTTTCGGTCATTGATCTGCCAAAGTAAAGGGAGAAGGGTGCAGAAAGATGAGAGGAATCATATTCGTAAAGCACAAGGCCTTTGTGCTTTACTTTACTTGGTGTAAAGAACTTCCCCGAGAAGATTTGTTGTATGATTGAAAGAGAGTGGAAACTCTGAATTTCGAATTTAACAACTCATCTTCTTTTAACTTACGTTTTTTTTTTAATATTAAAAGCAGAACCACACCAGGTTGATTAGTTTGGAAAATGGATCATTAATATTGTTTTTAAGTTGGGTGATCTTATAACCATGCCAGAAACCTGACTCTGGTGTCTAAAATCAGTTCTTTTGTAGTCTGATTTGATGCTAAAATGAAGTCATAAAGGGGTCGTTTGGTAACAATAATACATTGTTACCAATCTTCATTAAGAAATGGAATAAATTTATGGAACTCTTGTAACGGTGTTGTACGAATTTGCTGCATTTTTTTTATGTAGGTTCATGAGTTAGCAACATAATGTTACTATTGCCAAACTGCCCTAAGGTGTCGTTTGACAACAATATATGTACATACTTGTTCAATGTATTTACCCCAAATCTTGGGGGCAGATTCATGAATACACTTTGTTGCAGTATCTTATGAATCTGTTTTGATATTTGGGGTAGATGCATGAAGCAGTAACATATTGTTCCTGTTACTAAACGGCCCCTAACATGACCTTATTTGTTAGTAACACTGGTTGTTTATCAAACAATGAGATTCATAATTATGGTTGTACACTTTGACTCGAAGTTTGTTTGCCCGGTTCAGGTAGCGTCGTTAGTGTCGTTTCTAGGGATGTCAGGGATGAGATTCAAATTGGATGTATTCTTTGCAATAGCCACTTTATTGCATGTTCACATATTTTGAGTCAAATTCAGGTATAAATACGAATGAAAAAAAAAATCTAATACCATATCCAAAATCTGATTTTTGAATTCCAATTCCAAATCCAATCTGAATCAACTTTTGAATACACAATTGAATCCGCACCACATTGATCTGACCAGACTTTCTGTATGATTATTGGGTACAAGACATTTATTTGAAACTGAATTGGAATTCAAATTTGAACGGGAATTCTTTTGGTTGTCATTCTTCAATTCCGAATCCGGTTGAATTTCTTAATCAGATGTTAAAGTTTTGTTCTATATTCACCTTTTTTGAGCCATTTCACTTAAATATCGGGTTCGAATAGCTAGATGTAAGCTGGATCCATTAGTCTATGCTGATTTGTTTTCCTGTTGAACTCTAAGTCCAATTAACCAATACCTGATTAGTTGATAATCTCTAGACCCAAAGCCAAATTCAAGCCCCTTGGAAAGAAAAAAGTGAGACACAAAACAGTAAAAAGAGAAACTAAGATCTCTTGTCACTTTGCACCTAAACACTTTCCTTGCATCACATATTGAATGGGACTATGGAATTGTCCCTTTACAGAGAATCCTTTGAAACTAAAAAGTAGTCTTTAAGATATGGTTTCATATCTTATTAAAATTGCTAGGAACCAATCCTAAACCAAAAAAGGCATTTCATTTTGGAAGCCATATTTTCAAGATAGGAGCCAATTTCCATATCGTCTGAACAAAGTAGTTTAACTTGAAAACCTTAAGCTATTATTGCTATTGTTCTACAACTAACAATCATTCAATTTGAACTACGAAGTACGTAGAAATTGGTTATCTATTTAAAAATATATTTTTAAAAGGCACAAAAGTTTATACGCATGTTGAGAAATGGGATAATTAAATTGGGAACTGTATTTAGCAATTTCGAGAAAACCTACACCACCTTATCTAGAAAACCAGAAACTTGAGCCTCATTTTCTATGTTATGGCCAATTTGAGGCTTCCATTGGAAGAAAATTAAGTTGCTTTCATTTACAATCGTCCCGAAGTTCTCGGCTAATATTCTTCTTCTTTTCTTCAAGCCACTTGAAAACAATGGTGATATGAGAATACAAATCCCCAGTTGTTGACTCCTAATCTCTCCAAAACTAAACGTAGTGTTTCTTATGGCTAGAACTCAACCTGGTTAGGACCATGATATTTATCGCCGGCTCTTAACTTTGCCAGCCAGATTTCATGCCAATTATGCATATATAAAAGTGTTTCACTTGGGTAGAAGAATTAATTAAATAAACGGGTTACAATTATGTTATTAAATAAAGGTGGTTCCTGTATGGAAGTTAGAAGTTGAATTCTTGTTAGGTTTTCCACCATTTTTTTGTTTATTTAGATCACTGGTTGATCACAAATACAGTTTTTGATTAACTTAAATCAGGTAAGATAATGCTACTGCCAGCAAATGCTCCCTACACCTGGTCAGGGAGTTGGGTTTAATAGTTTAATTATAATTAGGAGCATGTTTTCACTCTTTGCATAATGAGATAGGAATCCGTGTAACCCTTATATTATTATTAAAAAGAAAGTTAAATCAAACAATCACAAGTTGTCAAATAGATCTCCATGCATCAACCTTCTGTGCTGCAAAAGGAAGGCCACCAATGTGCATGGTGAAGCACCGCAGCGGTAGCATCCTGAGACACCGAAAGCATGTCATGTACTTTAAGGGGATAAAAGGTTGGGTGGAGGCTTCGGCCTTATACCGGGCTCTGAGAAACCCTGCTCACGGGAAAGTTGTGAGATGCATCCACAGAGGCACATATGAGCTCATGTAGGCAAGTGCCTAGAAAAACCTAACCTAAGATAATGTGGCGAAAGCAGAACCACGTGTTGGCTGGTGTGGGCAATTGTAAAATTCAGTTTATTTGTATATGGAAACCTCCCAACTTTTTATTTGTTTCCATATGGGTGCCCCTCATGGGATCGAGTCTTCTATTATTTCATGTGCGTTTCTGACTAATGTCTGCAAATAAATTTCGAGCTCTGCCAACTCTTAAGAACACTAGTGTCGCCGCATTCAAACATGGCCCTAGTGCTAGATCTAGGTTTTACAGGGTCAAAAGTATAGCTAAGTCTGATCACTACCCGATGGAGTGCAGTTTCTTTTTCTCAAGGTAAGGAGCAAAGAATCTGTGAAACCACTTGGAAGAGTTTATATTCTTTCACCAGTACGACCTCTTGGAATGATAAATTCGGGCATGTCTTCAATTTCTATAAGATCAAAGCCAATGGGCAGAGTTCGAGACGAATAATTAAAGAGTTCTTCATCGACATCTGCCAATTATATGGTCAGCAACGAGGGGCCTTCTTTTGTTACAATCTAATTTAAAAAAGGAAAAAGTGACAAGTGTAAGACAAAAATCATCGCCAAATTAATGCCTAATCCTTTACCAAAAGAGGCCATCAGTAGAAAAGGTCAAGAGGTATGCTTTGAAATGTGCTTCATACTTGCGAGAAAAGGACTACAGAGAATCATCCCAAAACCTCGTCAAAGTCTGCAATGTTTATTAATTATGTTTGGTCCAAGAGCATGCATGTTCTTTTCTTTTTCCCCTCTTTGTTTTTCTGAGCTGATTACTGTTCTTCAATGGAGATGGTATCAAGACATGCAATGGATGTGAAACTCTATTGCTTCAAATGCATACGAATTGCCTAAAATGTTCTTATTGACAATCAATTTCTGAGAGATGAGGCTGTACCTTTATCTTTCCTCTAAGATCAATTCTTTTTCTAATTCTCTTTATTCTTAAACCCAAACTTCTGATTCTGCTCATGCTCTTGATTTAGATCTTAGTTGGGAGATGAGCTACAGTATGTTTCTGTTGCAGCAGGCAACTGTGAGAGAGAAATCGGTTTTTGGACTTCAATGAGGGGAAAAGCAAAAAAGAATCGAGTTCCAATGATACTCTATACATGTACCAAACAAGGTGAAAACCACTGGAAAAATTGGATGGGTAAAATAAGTTGATCCAATTAATACCCATTGTTATTGTTTCATGAATCTGTAAAAAAAAAATGCATATTACCCCAATTTTTTATGAAAGTTTCATAATGTATAGTAACAATGTGTTACTATGGCTAAAGGGCTCCTAACTGATCTTGTAACTCTTGGTGCCCGTGGAGACTTCAGCTGTGGCCTCAGTCAAGCAGCAAGCAGATACATCTGGTGGCCCAGTATGGAATATTTTGGATATCAAGAAGAGGTTGGATCAAATAATCTGAAGAACCAATTACTGATGGTGGGTATCTGAGTAAAAACAATATTTGACTCGTGAAATTCAAAGGCTCCTTGACTTACTTCTCTCAAAGCAGTTAATCTTATGATCAAGACCTTCTGCACAATCATCTCTATATCGATCACAAGCTTCCTTTTTTCTTGCCTTTTTAATGAAATGACCTATCATACTCAACAAGAAAGAGGGAGATCACTTTTGAACAAGGGACGTGTCGCCCAAGCATGTCCATTGCTGGTTATTAAGGTCCAACAGTACAAGTTCTTCAGCAAAAGGAGTGCAAAAGGGATCATATTCTGATCAGGGGAATAAGTTTATGGATCTCAAACTCGTCCACATCCCTGCTATGAACATCTACTCAACTCATAAATAACAAAAACTGCATATTGGCTGAGTACTTCACATGGGGACGCTTGGATGAACTAACAAATCAAAGAAGATAGACACATAAATAACATCTTTTGAAGGTTAAGCATGTTGAATACTTTACTCGATGGAACATTTTCTGATAAGATACTTTGTAGCCATTCTACAGTTCGCTATGCTCAAGATCAGGTGGAGCCACAATGCTAAAAAATAGAGTACTGAAGGACTGGATCCAAGTAATGGGGATCCCCCCAACCTAGATTTCTAACTCTATCATTGGCTGTGGGGATCAATTCAACCAATTATTTACTAGGCTGGCCTTTGAGTATGATAAGCTAAGCTTGGATATGACACGGTCCCATTCGTTACCTTATAATGCATTCGAAGACAAAGGCAAAGAGTTAGGATAAAAGTGGCTTCGCATAGAGAAATTATTGACTAGTACATCCTAGCTAGCAAATAATGCCAACCATATATGTCGATTATGCAATTTTAGGTACTACTGATATGGCAACACGGCTCAAGATGAGTCCATTCATTTGGCGGGTCCACTTATTTAATGTCACCAAGTCAAGTCAAGTAGAATGCTTCGGCCGGAGGAGGGTTAAAGGGGTTGCTTTGGGACTTGGGTGGAGAGTGAGACACCCATTAAGTAGAATGTCGTGTATAAGGGTGGGCATCGGGCCGGCTCGACGCCCAGGCCTAGTCGTGTATCTACCATTTGCAGACTGAATTTTCATCTGACCAAGACCCTTGTAACTTTTCTTATAAAACATTGTGATCGGAGAGAAAAGTACTCCAACTACTTGGCTACAGAACCAATGTAACTTCGCTCATAGAATTTCATGAGTTGAAAGGGTAAAGGGTCAAAGATTTAGAAAACCGGAAAGAACCTTTAGATGGACAGAGGGGATGGGATCGATATTGTGTTCAGTAATCTGCTGAACGGCAGGAAACAGACTTTGAGTTTCCAACTCTTCACTTCCTTCGGTTTAGATGGTTTTAAGTCTTGTGGTTGTGTGCACACAAACATGTTCTATGTACGCTTCCATATATATCATGACATCTTCTAGTAGTGTACGCTCGCTATTGTATCAATTTAGGCATCAAATATTCGATTCAACCCTACAGATCAGAAAAAAAAGAGAAAAAATTTATGTAAAAATTAATATAAATATTATGAATTTATCTCTTTGGCATCTTCAACTAAAAATTTACACGCAAGTTCTTCCTGAGACCTTGCTGGCGAACCAACTAAAGCAGAGATCTTTCATATTTGAAGCTCCCATTCTGAAATGTCGCTAGCAGTACTGAGCTTTTCTCCTTTCTTCTATACGGCAGCGCAGGTGATTCCTCTATCTTCAAGCTCTTACATTTTTCGTTTCCTTTCTTTTCCGTTGCTATTCTAAGCAGTTAACAGTCCAATCGATGTCAAATCAAGGCCTTATCTCCTACCCATCGTAATAGAAAGCCTTTTTTTTTAATGATGGAAACAGCTATACATAAAAGATGGAAGCCTACCCACCACCAAAAACTAGATAAGAAGCACAAAGAAACATATTCTCTGGACCAATTAGGCAAATTTGGTTTGGTCTTCACAAAAATGACTTTGAAGAAAGGCATTGGAAATGGATATACGCCATTGAGATATTTACAGATTTAGTTCTTTGTTTTTGGTGTCGGGTAACAATTTACATAATAGTACTGACTAGTTGGGCACACTGTAAGATACAAGGCTAAATAGTGTGGTTGTAATGCCTTCTTTAATTTGCCAATAATTGAAATAATCAGCATATGAGTATAAAAAATCAGTAGTTTCTGAATAAGCATATTTTCCACCATCAAGGGTAAGCTAATGTGGACCCATAACATGGGCTTTCCAGGTCAGTCTAGGACCTAATTAACTTATGTCCACGGTTTAGCTTACTAGCAAATTAATTATGCAAAGAAGGTGTCACAATTAACTAGATCATTCTTGACTTGAATTCATTAAATCAATCTATTTCATAGTTTGACTACCTACGATCTTTGTACCCATGCACCTCTCTATCAATGATAGTTGATCTTGAACATGTTTGAGTGAAATTATTATTTCTTTACAGTTAATTCCTAATTCAGGAAAAGGTGTAAGAGGCGGTCAATAACACATAAATTCAATGATCAGGTCAAAATCAAAGAGCCAGCTCTTAAATGCCGCTGGTGCAGTTACATATATATATATATATACACACACGAATTTGTCAACCTAAATGCATTAATGGAGGGCAAGAAGAAGGAGATTGAAGAGCCATCTGGCGGAAAACTAAGGCTTAGGTCACCACCCTCTTTGAAACTGTGTGTCAATGACAGGGGAAGGGGAAAGAGACTGTCGTTGAATAGCAGGACTGACTTAATTGAAAGCGACCTTGGTCCTCCTGGTTTGAACCTCTCCACGCCATGACTCAAGAGATTTTGTGTTGTGTGCTTCGCGAATAATATTTGTGAAAGTAGAACGGATGAAAAGTTGCTAACTGGTGCGAATCAAGTTGGAAAAGATAGTAGCAGTTGGCAGGCTTCATTTATTACGGCCACCGTCTGTTCAAAGTCGCGTGTCTCAATCCCCATTCACATCTCCGCACTTGTGTTGCATCTCTCTCTCTCTCTCTCTCTCTTTCACCAACCGGCGTGTATAGCTGGTTCGCCATGTGGATCGTGAATGACACTTCTTCGGTTTGTTTCTTGTGGGTGTTACCTTGGTCTGCCTTAAAAGTTAAGGGCTGAGGGTGAAGCCTTACGGGCTTTCAGGACAAGGATTATGGTTGCGTTCCGTCTCCCCCTTCCTTCACGCACTCTCCCAATCCCAGCATAAATATAATGCGCACTGCATCTTTTGTTTGATTCTTATAAGTCTGATTCTCCTACTAGCTTTGAGGATTGAATTGGATTCAAGGTTGTTGCGTGGTTTAAGATGATGAGTATTTTCACTCTACCCCTCTCCTCTCTCTCTCTCTCTCTCTCTCTCTCTCTCTCTCTCTCTCTCTCTCTCTGTGTGTGTGTGTGTTATATATTGTGTGCGTGTGAAATGGTTAAAACGAGATGCCACCTAGAATTCACAAATCTTAGATAGAAGGATGGGTAGAAAAAATAAATAAATAAATAAAAGAAAAAAGTAGGTAAGAAAGTGACAGAGAAAATTGAAAGAAAATAGTCCACAATGTAGGAACTGGTGGAAATCTCATTTGGGTTCACACACCTGCAGGCGGATTATTCATGCCAATGCATCTGCCCTTATTTCTGTGTAGATGATGGAGCTGACTTCACTCACATGTGGATTGCGTATCCAAATGGAGCGCACATATATATATATATATATCCAAGGAAGATGGTATGACACAGTTGAAATTTTAGCGCTGAAAACAAGGCTTGAATAAAACATTCTCAGGCGATCACCATTTATTTTCACTTTACTCAGTTGTTAGACCTCCCAACGCCCTATTACTTGAACGTCATTAGACTCCCATCAGTATGTTTACGTTGACGTTAGTGCTGATGACAGAATCAAATATGTGACTTGTCTTGCTAGGCTAATCAATTGGAGTAATGTTCACTGTATCTCACAAACTCTTTGGTTATTCAGGTGCTAAAGTAGCTTTGGACCTCCAGAGAAGAGAAAGGAAAGACGGGCTTCTGCATTTTCAGGGTATCCCTGGTTGAATATGCCGTGGAGGAGGGACTTCTTCATCTTCTGGGTATCTTACAATTCTTAGGCTACAACACAACCATTTTCAACTTAACAACGAATTACCTCTAAGAAAGGGGTCCCTCAAATGAGTAACTTAATTTGAACAAATATTTGCGCTAATATTTTAAAACAATTGTAGCGGAGGTTAAAGATGAGGCGTTAGTGCAGCAAGTCCATTTGATGATGAAAGTGGATCCTTATGACACATGCTCTGCAATATTATTGACGTCTTTATGGAATTCTGGAAGATTTCCCTCCCTCTCTCTCTCCCTCTCTCTCTCTCTCTCTCTCTCTCTCTATATATATATATATATATATATATATATATATATATATATATATATATAACAATCTTATTTAGCATCTTTTTGCTACGTACATAACCAGTTAGGCTCTTCAAAGAACCCTTTATTACAAAGTGATGCACGGACGGTGTGCTTCAATTGAATTTTTGTAGGTCTGTCCAAAAGCGATGGCTTGACCTATTATCCAATTAATCTTTCGAGCTGCATTTCTTGGCATACTAAATACTGTTGTTATTATATTGAAAAATTCAACCTGCTAATATAATATAGTCAGTGATAATTGCTACATATCTTAGTGCAGGTCGTATCTAACAGTTAGCTGTCGATCAAAAAAAAAAAAAAAACAGCCTGTATCCACAAAATAAAACCAACAGGAATTGTTGACGGTAAAAGATGATGTAAAATCCCTTATTTTATAGGATTAATAGAAAAAAAGCTCGTGTCTCTGTAGATTGAATTTTATATATTGAGTCTTTAAAACTAACTATTTATAATACAACCCTCCTTAATTAACTGACACCCAATGGTAGGCTCTACTGAGACCCGCATATTAATGGAGGCCTCCATTTAATGCACCTTGCCTACATCTGCAGTCCTTAGAACATGGTTCTTCTTAGAGTGGAAGAAGTTTGAGTAAGATTTCAGAAATAGAAGTCGATCATTTCATTGAATCCTCAACTGGGTGTAAGGAATAAAGAGAGATTGCTATGTATACGTCAAAAAGATATCAGAATTTAATGCTATGTCCTCACGCCTAGTACCAATTAAAGACTATGTTATTACAGGCCTATACATGGTCAAGAAAGAGAGAAAATTTGAAGCGGAAAGGATAATGGAAGCTCGGGCTTCACAGTTCACTGTTCTCTGCCATTGAAAGAGGGAATGATGTCCTGGAGGAGGCCGTAGTCAGGCAGCTGGCCGAGTTGCTGAGCTTGGTGAAAAAGAGGGTTACTAGCGGTCTGCTGCATGAGGAAGTGGTTGGCGTTTAGTTGGTTGCTCGTGTCAGGGAGATGCACCGGCAGCTCCGCCGGAAAAAAGCGGTATCCGGCCGTAGAGTTGGTTGATGCAAATGGGTGCATCCCCATAATGCCGCCTCCTCCTCCAATTCCTGTGCTGGTCCCTCTCATCGTTGCTGGGCTCTGGTGCGTGTGCTGGCCTTCATATGTAGTGATCACTATGGTAGGATCTTGAAAGGATCTCTCCACCCGCTTCTTCACCGAGCATTTTTGGCTGGTGCACCTGTAATAGCTCCTGCAATATCAAACACAAGCATGAGTTTTGCTGGACATCTATTCACATACACTTGAATTTTCCTTTTCTTCTTCCCCTTTCGTTTGTTTCATTCTTGTTCAAAGAAATTTTAGACACCCAGTATTACCCATGTTGGTGTTGCATTCTTGTTGGTGTTTGTTTTCCCTGTTAAAAGCTATCCTAGCTTTTGCCATAGATTTAGAAAGAGAGAAAGAAACAGATTACGTATGTTGGTACATATCATCTCATCATCTTCCTTCTTTATTACTGTCAGGGAGACTGTTCATCCATCGACCACAGCCTCTAAAGTGGAAAGTGTTAGATCGCTAGGGCCTTATAGGATGATTGGTTGCATCTATGGCAGCTTCCATCACAACAAAGGCTCAACAAGATCTCTACGCGTATTGCCATTGCCGTGTACTTCTCTTTCTCAGCCGTCATAAATTGGAAATTTTTGGGGTGCAACAAGGGAAAATTTCATCCCCAAAAGATACTTTGATATCAATGTCAATTCATGGACGGCAGACCCGATTCTTACGCCAAGCGACAAAACCTCAAGAGTCCACAATGAAATTTTCCTCTACATCGAATATTTACGGCCACATAGGGCAGGACCAACTCAGAGGTGCAACTCTAAGTATCCTCATAGTTACCTTAGGTGTGAACAGAAGAACTGAGTAGGGAGCTTGGGATTTGGTCATATCAATTAAAAAGACGACTGTCCTGACGTTTAATCTAATTCTACATCACAACTCAGATCAAATTCAACTCTACTCTTCCATCGATGCATCCGAGTAGAGATAGGTCTGCTTTTTACGGTATATAGAACCTACGGCTTAGCCCCACTGAGAGCTTAGGTTTCCATCTCTTCACCTTCTTTTCGTCACGGTCACTGAGAGTTTTTAATGGAATGAAAGATTGGAGGTTCTCCTTCATCACGGCATGTTCATGATGCCATAAAATGACACATGGAAGGTGAAATCAGAGTCATCGTCGAGGGTGGTTGGGGAGAGGAGACGGGTGCGCGCACACACACACAGAGACACGATACACACCTCGGATAGGGACTGTTCTTCACAGCTTTTTGGCCGTATTTCCTCCATCTGTAACCATCTTCTAGATGATCCACCTCGCTTTTGGTCATGAAAGCAAAGCGCGGTTGCCGTTGCTTTTTCTCTCCTTTCTTCCTTGCCTTGTTCCTGCGGGAAAGCCACGCCGAAGATTGAGACTTAGCAACCACAAATTAACCAAAAAAGATTTGAAAAGGTCTAAAATCAATGTGAACAAAGAAAGCCCAAAAGGAGGAAAAAGAAAAAGACATGAGAAAGAGAGAGAGAGAGGTATAGAAAGATTTAAAAGGACTAAAAGGAAGTAAGGAATTTTTCTGACTTCAAAGCATTGTTGCACTGCTGCACTAATTAGGAACTGATAGTAGAGTTTTTGCTTCTTGGTGTGAATTAAGCATCTGTCGGAAGCAATTGCATGCACATATCAACCATACCCACATGCCGAAAACATCTTCTGTAGTGCCGTGATCCGGCAAGCAATCAACTGCCAGGCTGCTCAAACGGCAAGGTTCTAGCAATAACGAGAACTGAACGAAAATAGAGGAAAGAAACTCACGTTTTCTTACTCTTTTCCTGTCCATCATCGACTGCACTTGACTGATCCTTCGTGCTCTTGCCCGAATCTTCATCGACTGCCTCGGTGGTTGAAGAAGAATCCGATGACTGCTGCGTGGTTGCTGCCTCTGGCACCGGATCAGCGACCTCGCCGGAATTCAAGACCTCCGACCCGCAAGACACGTCCAGGTGAGAACCCTTCAGGTAATCAGCGGGGATCTTGGTCTGCAGGAACTGTGTGAAGCTCATGTAGGACGTATCGAACCCTGGAAAATCATTTACCCCCATGAATTCGCCGGCCAATGGGCACGAGAAGTGCTCAGAAAACGGAAATCCGGCATCAAAGTTCATAGATTCCTTCTTCAGATGATGAGTCTGGCCTTCCCTCCCGAAGAGCTCTCCTCCCTCCGCCATTAGAGCTGCAGACCGGGAACTCCACTCACAGAGAATGAAAGAGAGAGAAAGAGAGAGAGAGAGAGGGGGAGTGAAAGAGATGATGAGGCCGTAAGTGTTAGCGTGTGATTTGTATACTCTTCGTGGGTCCCGCAGCCTACCGGATGTAGGCTGGTGACGTGGCGCACTGACGGTCAAACTCCCAAAAGGCCAGCGTCCTCGCCTTCTTAGTCTCCACCACGTGGCTCCGTCCTTCCTCCGGCGCCTGATACCGGTCGGTCGCGCCCCACCAGGCGCCAGGAAGTTTCCGGTCAAGGAATCACCTCCTTTTGAGAACTAATTAAAAAATAATTATTTTAATATATATATATTTTTTGTATTTGCATAAATCTGAATTTGGTTTGAATTGAATTGGACTCGAATCTAGATCCAAAGTTTAAAATCATAAATGACACTCAAGAATTCAAGAATTCAAATATGATTCATTCACATCCCTAATAACACTTAGAATCAAATGGCTGTGGGCATAAAGAGCCTACACTGGCAAGAACCTAAAGAAAATTTGTTTTACATGTATCTCGACAATTAAGGACCTAGGTCACATGGGCACATTATTTTGTACATTATTATATTATATTTCAAAGCTCTTTAATTATACGATTGGAGTATGAGTTTCATTTTTGTTGACCTGACATTGTCTGGAACGCTGTACTAAGCCTGACTGGTTGTCATTTGTGTAGATGTGAAAGACTGTGATCCAGTGCACACCGAACCCGTTGACAACCATGATGTGCACCTTCAACTTCGTTGCACTCTAGCTAGCTTAGTAGATGTGCACATTCATGACTGTTGTTTTCATATAAACCTAACCACATGATGCAATCTTCGTGTCTAACAACCCAATAGCAGTCTTAAACAATATAAAATTTGAATGTTTTTTCTTTGAGAAACATGTTTGAACTTTGGACCCATTAAAGTTTTGTACAAGAAAATCGATTTTCTTAGGCCAATTTCAAGTGATTAAGAGTAGTATTGAGACTCCGATCTCGCAATGGTGTTTGTCTGGAAACCCAATTTACATCAGTTAGTATGTTAGTCTTACATAAGTATATGAACATGGCCGATGTCATTGCAGTCGATCGGATAAGTGATCGACCTCCTACTAGCCACTAGTATGAGCGAGTGCCCCAAATCTGCACAAGGCTTTTCGGGTCGATTTCACATAAAAACAAACTTATGGAATAGCAGCTTGATTTGAATATAAACTGAAATTGGATCTTACTTTAGTGAGTATAAAGATATTCTTAATGATTTTGAAATGTTATTTTATTGTGCTATTTAATATGTTTTTTTTGCCAACCTTTGGAACAATTAGGATCCATTAAAGTGATGAAATGTCCTTAAAATTCAACCCTGTAAGTTGTTCCTCCACCTACCAATTAAGATGTGATGATTCGTGGTTGAACTGTTAAGAATCCACTCTTGAGTTGTGTTTTCTTCCTCCGTCAAGCTGTTGGCATTTTTTTGGCCGTTGACTATTGGGGAGCCATAGATTTCGATTATACGTGCTGCGCTTTGATGGGCAGGATATTTCCTTTATCCATATAAATAAAATTCAAATTTTTAAAAAATATTTCTTGCCCATCAAACTTGGGATGAAAAAAGTGAACGTTGGGTTGGTTTTCAAAAAGTTTTTTTCAGAAATTTCTTTTCATTTTAAGAGGTGGAAAAAAAATTTCAGGATGAAAAAATTTATGTTGGATTCTCAAGCAATGCTTAATCCAACCATATTGTTTTTTCTTTTTAATTCTTATCAAACTGAAAAATTTGTTTCTTGTAACATAAACCCAATACAACAAACATAAAGAGGGTTTGGAAACTTGGATTTTGTTTTCGTTTCTTTAATTCATGAAATAAGTTTATGAAAACTTCTTTTCAACTTCATATTTCCAATGCATCAAACGGTCCTTTCCTTTAGTGAAAATTGGTTTATTTTAAATATACATTATGGATTATAACCACAGAGCAAAAGCAGGATTTGTGCCATAGATGCCTTGTATATAACTTTGAAAAGTTCTAGGAATCGAACCTAAGTTGAGTCAACCAAGTCATGCTGCAACCTAACGCACCGAGTCAATGAAAACTTCGCCGGTATCCTGAGCTAATCGAGCTCACGAGGTTCGGCTAGACCCACAGATGTTTAGTGGGTCTGTGCTTTTGGCTGCAGATGACCTGATCCAATTTGAATCAAATTTCTTATACAGCTAACCGAGCTGAATTGGACCCACCAACATCCCCAGTCTCATCTACCACAAAGATCGAACCTGGCCCGCGGACCTAGCTGCTTGCAAGGTGGGCTTCGTGGCTTTAGAGAAATCGAGACGTTTAAATGCAATTTTCAACTAAATTGAAGCACCTGAACGTCATTTTAAAGAAGTTGAAGAACCCTGTGAAATCTAATCTCCAATTACCACGGTCCAAGGCTGCCACAAGGCAACGTTCTAGAATAACTTCCTAAATGACCAAAATACCCTTCAAAATTTTTGTTGACTTACGCCTAGTCAAGGTCACCGCGCATTTAATATAGGCCCGACCTCAGCCTCTTTGACTTTGTCAGGACAGGCCGAACGGAACCAAAGACCTACAATTAGAAGTCTTCACATCAGCTTCTTTTTTTTTTTAAAGAAAAAAAAATATTCGCTCACAGATGAGGGCATTTTGGTCATTTCACTACCCATATTTAACTAAATTCAAAGTAAAAGCGTCGAACTTAGAACATTGTGCATTAATGTTAGGCAGCCCTAAAACCGAAGAGGAAGTCGTCCGGGCCCTAACGGCTGCACCCATTGTTTTTGGTCTATTTCATATCTACGTTACAATTTTGACTTGAATTATATATATATATATATATATATATATATATATATATATATATATAAAGAGAGAGAGAGAGAGAATGGTGACTCTGGTTTTTTTTATAATCACTTATCTATTTAATCAAAACCATTTTGATATATTCATCATGATGAAAATAAAAACAAGTAGGAAAAGTAAAAAAAACAAGTAGAAAAAGTGTTGTGCATTTTCTTCACAATATTTTTTTTCTTTCAACCATCTAATTAATTACACTCTAATTAAATAGTTGGGTGATTTTATATATATATATATATATATATATATATATATATATATATATAAAATCCAGTTTGCAGCCAGGGTTCGTGCCACTATACCAACTCCTTTGAGTTTATGAAGCCTCCGGCGGCAAAAGAGGAGTCAATTATTCAGCCGTGTTTCATGGCAGGCGGTCTTTATCCTTTTCTCGATGTTAAAGTTACCGTAATGGCCTTGATCCGGTCACCTCGTGAGCGGCTCGGCTGTTCCTTTCTTTGGCCGCAACTCTGGAGAGCTTTCCGGTGACGGCCGACTTTGGCCGGATCCACCCGCCGGTGTACCCCACGAATAACATTAAGGGCCCATGCCATGTCACAAGTAAGCAATTATTGGCTTCATAAGAAAAATTCATCAACCAAATTATTATTTGTAATTTTGTCTAAGAGCACAAGTGTGAAATCTTTGGAGGATAAAGCCATCCAGACTCAAAACATGCTTCGGCTTTGCGCAAGTGAATGACATAAGCTACTTTAAGGGCAAATGTCGACAAACTTTTGATGAGAAGAGCCAAAATTAAAGTTTTTAAATTTTAGTAGGAGCCGAAATATTATTTTTTAAAGTTTTTATGTAGGACACCTAAAAATTTTCTAAAATTTACATGTAATTTTTTTTTTCAATTTGAGATGGGGCCAGGGCCCATGCAGGCCCCCTTTGGCTCCGCCCCTCCTCCTTCTATCTTGCCGGAGTGAGCGCATTTAGAAGGTGTTTGATTGTCTCTAATATAAGATCTTTCAAATTTGAGATTCGTGGATTTAAGATCAGACACCTTCAAAAATCTACTTCAGTAAGTTGTTAAGGCAAATACCCTTATCTTTCCGGAGTGAGTTCACTTAGAGGGTGTTTGATTGGCTCTAACATAAGATCATCAAGATTTGATATTCATGGATTTAAGATCAAAGCACCTCAAAAAGCTGCAAATTGCACAAGGAGATGACATAAGCTGCCTTAAAGCAAATACTTCTTGTTAGGGGTGTTTGATTTTCCTTAATGTAAGTAAGATGCTCAGGATTTGAGATTTATGGATTTAAGATCAAAGTCTACTATCTTTAATCGTAAATCAGACAATTTATCGATGCAAAAAAAGTAAAATAAGGTTTTCGATTGTAGACGTAAGATCTAAGTTTGATCAATCATGGAGTTCACCGTAAATCTTTTACCATATAGTAAAAACATGCTACATTATACCCACATAAGAACCATGGAACTCAAATATGAAGTAATCAAACACTCCTTCTAATCGGCTGTTTTGAATCCCTAGAGTTTAATTCTTAAGAAGAAACGATAACATTTTTTGAAGTAGAAATTCCTATACACAATACCGGAGCCAAAAATTTTTGATACGGGACGTGCGCTAGGTAATACATATAAGTTAACTCAATTTCGTAGTCTTATAAAAAGCTTAAATCTCTCAAATATATGCCAAAATATTGAAGAGCAATATTATGTAGTAAGCCGCATTATATGGTTCTGTGTGGGCAACTGCCACCGATTGTATGGTCTGATTGTAAAAAACAGAGTTTTACAAGCAAGAAGTAAGACATGAAGAACATCCTTATCTTAACTTACAAATCCTTCTTTGGGTATGATGGAACATTTTATCATATATATATATATATATATATATATATATATATATATATATATATATATATATATATCAACTCTCCTAATGAACTAAGCCCTACAACCAACCCTTTCTCAATTTGCAATTTATTCTTGAAGATGACACAAGAATTTTGCAGAAATTGGAAAATGTTGGTTGTCATTTTGCTCGATTTATTAGGGGCTGATGCTAATGAGATATATTTTGGCGAAAACAAAACAAATTGAAGTTTCAAACCGAAGCAGAAGGTTAACTGAGGAACTAGCTAAGAAACACGTTTTATGTACGAATTTTTTCTTTTTACAAAAGCAACAAATGTATCATCATACATAATGACAAAAATCGGCAGGGCATTGAAAATTTTCATTTTCATCACGAGATTTCCTATAATGCTGAGCCAACGAACATTATTTGACAAAAATCTGTCATGTGAACATCATATCACTAGTAGTCATACACACCACATAAAACTGCATCTAGCCTTGCTCTCTTATTTTTCTTTTCAATTTTATCCATATTCATATACTTCAGTCTTATTTTACCTAATACATAGATTGTTTTTTTGCTAGAAAAGTCAGAATTTGTGAAATCATGACTTTCATTTAAATATTATTTTCTGTTAAGAATTGTACATAAAGGGCACATATGGACCTAAATCTATCCGGATGCGCGGGGGAGACCCACTACTTGGTTGGGGAGACACTACGTGATTGAAGGCCAAAGGTCCCACACAATCCTTCGCCCCTCTATGGTACATGACCTGCTTTTGGTGTGTCGAGAACACTTCTGTCGCTTTTTAGCAGTGTCTCGAAGATTTGAAACAGAGACTAGCCACCTACCAACCCTTGCTTACCTAATATGAACCTAAATCAAATATAGTAATTAAATTAAGTAAACTCGGCCCCTTCTCTACAAATAGCAGTTGAGTAATGCGCTGGTAAATCCCATCAAATATTGCATACTTGGTTCAATTTTTCCCGAGGCACATGTCAAGATGCTGTTGCTTTCATTGGAAACTTAATTTAGTAATAAACTGAAGTCATGTTGTTTTGAGATTTAAAATAGATGCTTAACATGTACCATTTGAAATCCTCTCCAAATTCATTTTTTTGAATTCCACCCCCGAAAGGTTGTACAAGGTGACCGGTAGGTGGCCCAGTTGCTGGTTCAAATTTTAATAGCATCTGTTATTTGCAAAAGCCATGCATCACATGCCTCATCGTAGCGGAAGAGGAGTGAGCTTGGAGATTTTATGCTTCATGCATGCAAGAAGACTCTCAAACAAAATTATATATACAAAGGAATGCCCATTTTTTGAACTAAACCAACATCCTGACACAAACTCGGGGTAGCCAGTCCGTCAGGGTACCAGTGGCGGAGCCAGCGTGGGGCAGGTGTGGGCGCATGCCCACGCCAGCTCAAGAAAACTCCATGTGAAATGGAGTCTCAACCCAGCTTCACGCCTGTGTTGCCCACGCCAATATTTGCTTTATTTTTAAAATAACAGAAAAATTTTTCACAAACTATGTACTAGTGCCCCATAGCCAAAAATTTCTGGCTCCGCCACTGCAGGGTACATGAGATAAGGTGTGCCACTTGTTGTTCGATTCTTGTGGGCACTAATCATTTTGTGTCGTTAAAATAGACTGGACACACACACACACTCTCTCTCTCTCTCTCTCTCTCTTTCTCTCTCTCTCTAACAAATAGGTAGTGGATTCTTCACCACAACAAGTGGGGGCTCTTTAGAATCCAAACCGAGACCCTAACACGCATACAAACATTGTTCATATAGAGTCTACCATCTTGCGAGGATTATGTTAAAACAGCACATTTTTCTTGTTTTCTTCACTATCTTCCACACACACACACACACACACATACACACACACACACACACATATATATATATATATATATATATATATATATATATATATATATTCGTGAACTGACAGCAACATCTATATACAAATGTTTGTTGAATATAATATACATAAACCTTTCAAACATATTTGTTCCCACAAGCATCCTAATTTAAGCTTGTGAGAATATAGATCACAAACTTTAACATCAAACCAACAACTTATATTTTAAGCAAGCTTTAAATACCATAAGGTAAAAGCAATATCATAATCATCTAAAAGAAGATAAGAACAAAATCCTTTTTTTTTTTTTTCTGTAGCCATAAAATGGCGATGAAGGTATAATTGATCATATAGAGGAAGTATGAGGTGGAGGCATATTTGAAAAGGTTGAAATTGATGGTTGGGTTGTTGGTTGTGGAGGAGGAAGAGGAAAAAGAAAGATTTCTAGAGTTGGGTTGGGACCAGAGGGTATGAATGTGGAGAAGGGAAGCATGACATTGTTGACCCACAAAGCCAAGTTTGTGATTAAAAAAAAAAAAGGGGAAGATGAAAAAGGCCTGTTGCTTCTGCTACTGCATGTCCCTATCAATGGGGGGCGAGCAGGTTTTGTTGGTTAGGTCCAAAGCATTAGAAAGAAAAAGAATCTGCATGACAAGGACTGGAGCTCACATGCCATGGAATACAAAAGGCCCAACACACCCACTACTTGCTTGCTCAACATGCCACCAGGCCACATGCACATGCACATGTATGTGTGCTTTTCTTGACCAAATCAAAGGGGTTGTAAATGACTTGGGTCATGTGAGTGGTGCATTGGAATTACAGGGCTTGATAATTTGTTTGATGGTTGTGTTTGAACCTGAATATCCGTGGACTTGGCGTCGGACCCTCTTGGTTCAACTTGGAAGGTCAATTCGAATTGGTCAGCATAGAACACAATTGGTAGCTGTTCATGATATGTGTGAACGGAGGCCATAATCAAAGGATTAGGAAGGCTGAAGGGTCGTTTGGTAGCAGGAGCATTTTGTGAGTATCTTATGAATCTACCTCGAATATTGAGGCATACTTATGAAACAATAGTTCTAATGTTTTATAAATATGTTTCAATCTTTGTGGTAGATTCATGAAACAACCCCTAAAGGTTTAGAATATGAGGTACCCACTTGCTATAAACTGATCATTCTAACTAGAAATTGCTCCCCAAGGAGAGAGAGAGAGTTCATCTTGGGGGCTCAGTTTTTAGTTATGAGCCTAAAATTTAGAAGGATAGATGGGGAGAGAGCTGCTTGATGGAATTTACATAACATCTCTGTAGAGAAGGTGCTACATAATTTGTTAAAGATAAATTAATTTTCATGATAACTTCTCTTTGTTAATTACTTTTGAAGTTCATATTTCTTTATGAGTTTTTCTTCATCTATATACTCAACCTGTGCCAATTATATGCATTAATTGGGTTATCCACCACTAGAGGGGTCGAAGAATATTTCTTTTCTGAATAGGAAGCAAAATAAAAGGAAGAGAACAACTTTGAAATTGTAAGAATATAGTCACAATGACGCTAAATCATCAATAAGCAACGGTAGAGGGACCGCCAACATGACTGTATGATCCAAGAGAGGGAGATTCCTTGCTTCTCAACTATGAAATCTCTCTTACAGCTGTAGAGGAGATCAAAGCGAGGAACGCCGAATCCTCTTGCTTTCAACCGCCTTCACAGTCGCTTCTTACTATTTCATTAATTTGAACGAACCAACATATAGAATATATGCCACTTTATATATATAGTTGAAATCTATCTGTGGGGATGTTGCAAGATAGCTACAAGTTAAAAATCTTGTCACACCAACATTAGCAACTCTTATGGTGCAATAATGATTCATTATGTTTCTAACCATGGTTTGTGGTACTTAATTTGATGTAAATCTTATTTTTTATTACTATCTAAATTTTGATGTTATATCAGTGTTCATTTTCAGATTATTAAACGTTGTTTACCAATCTCTCTCTCTCTCTCTCTATATATATATATATATATATATATATATAGAGAGAGAGAGAGAGAGAGGCCTGAAATAATAATTAATGTGGGCAAATCCGTAGCTTTTAGACATGTTCAATAAAAAGGATGAAGGGAGCAGCTATAAAGGTGGAAACTGATAATATGGAAAGTATTGATTTTATGCACAGTGGGTGGAGGCATGACGCTTACGCTTGCTTTTCAAGTTTTTGTGAGAACGATTAGATTTAGGTATGCTCCACCTGTATTTCAATTATATGTACCCACTGATGCTTTTTAAAGCATTCTTCATGTCTTCCTTTTATCTGACTCACATTCTTGCCAGAAATGGTAGCTATAGATGATTTTTATATTAAAATTATGTAGTGAGTTTGCTTATATAAAGGTGTTCAAGTTGTGGTCGCATGAAGAGGCACATCTCTAATTTCATTATGGGGTGTGGTGCATAGGTTAAAAGGGTGCACTGTTGCCATCATTAACGCTAAAATCACAGCTCAGTAGTGCACAACTACCATCAGCAGAGACAGAGTCAGGGTAGGGCTTGCAAGGGCCATGAACCCACCTCAAAAAAAAATATATTACATGTAAAATTTTAAAAAAATTCATTTATTGTATATAAAAATTTCAAAAAATTAATATTTCAGTCCAAGTCAAAATATTAAAAGTTTAAGTCAAGATCTCTCATCAAAAATTTCAGGCTCTGACCATCACTGACGTCAACGCTTAGGACTAGATACAATGGAAATGAGGGGCCTTGCTGATAGGTTGTAATTCTCTATATATGTCTCTCCGTAAATAAATATTATTGTTGGTATATAGTTTCAATTTTCGTAACTTACAGAACAAGGCATTTTCCTGATATCTGCAGGAAAAGGGAAAGCTACGCGATCGATCGAATCCAAACTTTTCGGTTCTTGTTTATTCTTCGCCGGATTCGTAGAAAGGAGTTCAGACAGTGAATCGGTCAAACTAATTAATTGTATCGTGCCCTCACAAGAATGGCAGCTCCTTCAATCTTTCACCTTCACTGTCTGAACACGAAGGATTCCCCACCGCGTCGGTGATGAGGACCAAGTCGTTCAAAACTTTGACGAGAGAAAAGGCAGCATTTGTTGTGCATGCACTTTTATTTGTTTAATGAAAAGAGTAATTTCCACTATTTTATCAACTACTATTATTTCTAAAACTAGCTAACATTTTATTATGATTGTTTTTTGAGTGTTTGGTATGTGCACGGAAATGGTCCACCTGTTTGAACTGGGAATGATCAAACTGGCTGGGTACCTTTCAATCCCCATTAAAGATCACGATCAAACAATGTCTTCTTCTTAGGTGAACTGCATTTCTTGGAGGAGTTCAACTGCAGGCTCTGAATCCAAGTCTGGCTGCTGTTGGGAAACGATAACACTGCCATAATTCATTTCACCGAATCCCCCTGTCCGTTTGGGACCTCCTGAGACTTGACCAAGTTTGTGAACTAGCAGATATTTTCCCCTTCATTTCGTTTCTGCAATTATATATATATATATATATATAAAGAGAGAGAAAGAGAGAGTTTATCATGAACCTGGTCTTCGCTAGACAAGAAATTGGCCTACTTGCTTGACATTGGCCAGACAACGACAAATAAGTTTCTCTCTTCCTCGCTCTCTGCCGCTTGATCATTTGCTTGTCACTTGAGTCTCATGTGGTTGCATTCTGATTGAAAGGATCCATCGACCACAAATTTGGTTGGATTCTACCGACATTTTCTGCTTCCCATCCGGTAGGTTTGGACCAAATTAAGGGCCTTCAACGATAAAAACTTAGACTATATGCATATGGGCCAAATTGGTCATCTTCTATCTGTCGTCCTCATGCTTGGTTCTTCTTAGGAGCCACCAGAACCATCGAAATCGTTTCATAAGATGCCCACATAATATGTTTATATGTATATATATATATATATATGACCAGCAGTACGTCAACTGCGCCCCAACGCATAAGTAGACATGGGTGCTTGAGCATGCACCCCACACACACATATAGAAACATGCACATATTCATGCATGCATGCATGCACTTATTCCGAGAAACATAAGCTGACATATGCACATGCACACATCCACACTTATTTTGAATGAGTTCTGTGTGCATGGTACTTAGAACCAGTTGGACCTGCAAGATCTTGGTCAGCAAAATGCAGCCGCAGGGGAGACATGATCAGGAGAATGTACATGTACAGTGGTAATGCTGAAGACGAAAGATTCCAGCTGCTGGGCTTTATGAGAGAGGGACAGACAGAGAAAGAGTTGATACATCTAAATTTTGTATGTGATCTTTTCGTGGATATAAAATATATGGATCCTACCAACTTTATGCGAGTTGGCCGGACTTGACTGGCTCTCCGTCACATGGCCAGGTACGAAAGGTGATACGGTATAGGTACTTACATACATGTAGCTACATCTTCGTGTTCTATCAATTACTAACTACAAATAACAAATGTGAGGAAGATCTATAACTAAGTAGAGAAAGACATGCAAGTAGAGAAATCACGACTATGTTAGTTGCACGTTAGAATGCAAACTCACTATATTCTCTCTCTAGATCCTTCTTACACATAGAGGCATCAAAAGAGCTCGTCTAGTTGGTAATTAATGTCGAAAAATCCAATGTGACCCCTTGACTGACTGAAATTTTCAGTTTGAATGGCTGTTGGTCTGTCTCACACCGAGTCTTTCTGGTTACAATCAAGAAGACCGACCATGGGAGGACCGGAAGGTGCTTGGTTTTCCTGTATATTATATTGCATACAATAAAGATGTCGCTAGTGATAATGACTGGAATGGTCGCATGAGCGACGAGTCGTTTCTCTCCTCATAAAAGGATAAAGTAGGAGTCCACTTTACCAACAGGTGGAACTGAGGACCTTTGAACATATGAAAATTGAGATTTTAATGCATGGACGTACATTCACTGAGATATTTAGTAGGAATCTGTCCAACATGTGTGTGTGTGTGTGTGCATGCGAGCGCGTTTGTATGTTAATTTTCCATGCACAAGTTTTGGTGGTATAACAAAAAGAGGCTTTATAATAACTAAGCGTTAAAGCAAAGAAATCGAAACATAAGCATGCTTTGTAAATCTCTTTCTCTCTCTATATATATATCTATATATATATAATTGTTGGATAAGCTTGGTGCTGTGGCCGATGCTTTTTGTCCATTTTGCTTTAGCCGGTAGCCTGAGTAGGAGGAGAAAGAATATTCTAAGAAGGCATGTAGGCTTTGTTGTGTAGTTTGGGGTGGTCGAATAAATCCTCCCATTCATATTCATCAAACAAACAGCATGCGCGCGTGCACATTTTGGTTGCTATGGAGTATGGACCGCTTTTGAACGGCCATTATACAATGACCACCACGGCCCCCAGTCAACATTCTCATGCCACCAACCATTTTTATCCCCGGTAGGTGCGGTCGGTCGGATGATCCCTAGGCCTGGGCATCGGGCCGGGCCACCGCCTGGCCTGCGTGGCTCAGCCCAGCTCGATCGGTGCCTAGGCCTGGGCCGGGCCCAAGCCCTCAAGTGGGCCTGGTCTCAAACCTTTAAGATGAGTTAAAAGATGCATCCAAGCTGGTTATATTATGTACACACAAGATTGCGTAAGGATCAAAATAATACTCTTATTATTATTATTATTATTTTAAAGATGAAAGAGGCAGAAAAATTTTTAAAAAAAAAGTCTAAAATGTCCATTTCTTTATACCAAAATTCGAAAATGCCCGCATCCCCCTGTTCTGGTGGACAGAGGTATGTGCACGCAACTTAATCTGTCTAGGTCGAGCCGCCGAGTCACTAAGCCGAGCTCCATTCAAACTTCTGGCTTGCATATGCGATCCATGCACGAGCAAGAGACGAATTGGCTTGTCCATTTCCTTTTCCAAAGATATACCATTATGGCTCCAAATTTAATTATATATCCATATATTTAATATTTATATAATATTATAATTAGTGATATGTACAGTAATTTATCTGAAACTTATAAGAGTCCACTCCATGATCTCATGAATGTCCGGATACGTATAAAAATACGTGATTTATTGTGGTTTTTTTGGTGTCTATTTCAAGTAGCTGTGCTGCATGATAGGTACTTTTGTTTAAGTACTTAAGTACACTTTATCCCTTGAGATCTATGTGCATCTATTAGTTCCAAAAAGACCCTATTTTAATTGAAATTTTGCAAAAGCAGGGTCAACTTTTTGAAGGGGTGACGAGAAAAACACACTCAAGTTTTGGAAAAGATTCTGATTCAATTGGTCTCGGGTCTGGTCCGGTCTTAAGGTTGTGTTTGTTTCATCGTGGATCTAAGGATCTCACATTCATGGATTTAAGGTTGGAACCCTTCCCTCCCCAAAATCCTGACTTTAAATCCATGGTTTTTAACATGTAGAATATGGATTTAAAATCCAAGCTAAGCACCTTTTTATACAGCCTTAGATCTCGGATATGGGACCCTCAAATACAACCTAAATGAATCCAGTTTGGGTTCAGTTCAGTACTGGTACCAAAAACCATTGATCGGATCGGTAGATGGAGAGCGGTACTTCAGCATGTGAGCTTAATGAACCTGCTTCATTATGTTGTTTTCAATCCAGGCAATAAACTTTTATTAGATAAAAATAAAAAATTGAATCCACAAGAACATGAATCTGGATTCGAATTCAATTACCCAGAACATAACTTGCTTTGTTTTTCTTTCTGACTTTGGCCTACTAAGCTTCTTAGGTTGATGCCACCACTGAGACTAATTTGGCCAAAAACATCCTTAATCGCTATCAAATGACAATCTTTTCCCAAGAAGAAAAGTCCCGCGGATAATTTGCAACCTTTTAATGATTTAGAAGGGATCATTATCTTTTGCCGCTAAGTCCACACATACACACATACATACACGCAAAAAGCGGAGCAATATATGGCTCAGTGTGACACTCAACTATATATACCTGGCCCACAAATTCCAACAAGAGATAAAGTTTTGGAATGGGCAGCTCAAAGCCTTACCTCATGTTTACAGGCTAGGCTTTTCTCAACTTTTCGCCTAACTCTAAATTCTCTTTTTTAGGCTGATAACATTTACATATATACACATACACACGTACACCAAATGAAAATAGACTACTCGTCATAGAAACTGTTTGCTTGAGACTGTTTCTCGAGTGCGATAAACTCTGATACAAGCCATTATCTTTTCTTATCACTCCACGCCACGAAATTCAAACATGAATGCTACTGCTCACCATGATTTAGATTTTTAACTTTTGATTGCTAGGGCGGAGGTAAGGTAGGGCCCGCATGGGCCTTGGCCCCACCTCAACAATTTTTTTAAAAAAAATTTGCATGTAAATTTTATAAAACTTCACTTATTTTATATAAAAAATTTGAAAAATGATATTTTGGCCATAGTCAAAATTTGGAAACTTTAATTTGGCCCTCCTCATAAAAAATTTCTGGCTTCACCCCTGATTGTAAGATAAGACTCATGTATCTTCCATTTAACTCTTTCATAGTGCCTTTTTTTTTTTTGTTTCTTTTGCAAGTTGTGGCCCATAGTGGCCTAGGATCCTTTCATCTGGCAAAAGCAATAAGCAAGGACAATGAATGATTTTCAACATTATTTAGTGGCATTGCTAATGGTGCCTCATTTGGCGTGCTAGGCCGCAAAGGCTGTGATTGATATATAAGATCTAACGAAACATATGTTGGATTGCGTTTGATTACCCACGGACCTCAGTGTCGAGTGAATCTCAATTCTATGATAGTTGAAATTTACAGTTGTATCAAACTATGGATTTCAGCATCCACCCTAACGTGGATTTCAAATCCATACTTTTAGAGTAAGAAGCAATGATTTGAAATTGTATTTTTTGTTGGGGAGATATAAGGGAGGACGGGTCGGACTTAAGGGTGAACACGAGTCGAGTTGAGCCCGAGTTCAGTCAGCTTGAGCTCGACTCGACTAATGAAACCTCAAGCTTGACTCGGCTCGAGCTCGAGAATAGCTTGACGGAAGCAGCTCTAGCTCGACTAAGCAGTTACGTGTTGAGCTCGAACACGACTCGATTAAAGCTCGACAAACTCTTAAACTCCTTTGAATATATCGACTTGATTAAGGCTCGAGGTCGACTCAGTAGTTGCGTATTGAGCTCGAACTAAGCTCAGTTATTTGAACGAGTCGACTCATGAACTCGAACTCGACTCGTTAAGCAAATGACTCGGCTCAAACTCATTCACGAGCCGAGCTTTAACGAGTCGAGCTTCTTCACCTCTTGTCGGACTTGAAAACCATAGATTTGCATGAACTAAGAGTTCTATAGTTGCAGGTTTTTTCGGTTCTATTTGACTACGTGGACACAGTTTACATAATTACATAAGAATCATAATAAGCATATAGAGATTATCTTATGACAAATAACATCAAAGGCGTTGGTTTCATGTGATTTTCTAAAACCACAGGAATTGACTTGATTACGCGGATTTTGTTGGCTCAAGCACCTATTTGTTTGGAAAAAATGAAAATGATAAGTTTAGTCAAAATATTATTAGGCTCTATACAAAATTTGTATAGAAAAATACTCTTCGGCCTCTCTCTCACAAAAAAAAAAAAAAAAAAAAACCTGACTCTTCAGATTTGACAAGCGACCGACATAATGATTTTATCACAGAATATTTTAATTTTTGTTCATATTTAACAATGAAACCAAATTAGTTCAAGTCTAGAAGCATTTTCATCATAAGAACGAGACTTCTAGATATCTGAAAGCGGCATGAGCTAATTTATTTTATTAACCAATGTGTGACCACTAAATAGGATCTTATCCTTTTCTCTGCTCAAATAATTTTTAAAAAATAAAATAAATGAGGGAGTTGGCTGATTCTTTTTTCTTGCAAAATCTGAAAATTAAAGCAGAAAGAAATGATTATTTCGAAAAAACAAAACAAAAGATGGAAGTTGGCTGTAGAGAAATTTTTTCAGATAACACTTGTAAACCAGTCAAGTCTGTCGACTGCATGCGGACAATTAGACCCATCAAGATTCGGACTGTCAGGAGGAAAGTCATCAGTCATGGATTGACCTAAACCCACCTTTTTGCTCAACCCAAAGCAAGGACATTCTTGTCGTGAGGGTTCGAGTCCAACGTTTTCCCTTGACTAGACAATTAAATATTAAAAAAAAAAACTTATTTTAAAATCATTATTCTAAAATTTATTCAACAATTACCATATTTTTAATATATTATCAACGGTGTGATATTATTAACAATTTGACTGGCAACATTGATTTCAACTCTCCTATTTAACCATGTTTCTTAGCATACTAGCCTTGACATTTAGTTGTAGATGCATATTAGCAGTCCAAGTTCGTTTATGACCTTGAGGACACAACAAAAATTTAAAATTTAAATTTAAATATGAACAGCATGACCATGAAGACAAAGATGATGCTTAAAAAATCATGTCCAACTTAAGATTTTTAGTATACAGAAGTGGACATGCCATTCATGTTAAATTTTTTTAATGTAAATCAAAGATAAATCATGTATGTTTGCGTGCTTAACATCGACAAAGAAGATGGTTTTAGTGGAAATGACTGCTTTAATTGATAAACATGTTTAATTCAAAGAACGAATGTGGGGAACAAGTCCAGTTTAGTTACGTACATAGTCAAGCCCCTTGTATATATTTATATTTGAAAAGTAAGTTTATAGGTAAAGGATACCGGAACATGAATCGATCTATATATATTTTTTATGTATACTGTACTAAACGTAGACTTAAATTGTTTCCATGACAAAATTTTCAAAGTAAATCGATTAAACAAATGAAAAAGTGGATGCCCAAGAATAATTAACCTTCTGTAATAGAGAACATTTGGAATCCTCGAGAGTTTGGTGCAAAAAGCATGGGCTGGTGGGCAGCCAATTTCCATTTCAAATTTCAGGGTGTCAACTCTCTTCTCTTGTACAACAAAATTACAAACATGGGCCACCGACATGCAAACTGAAGAATGGCGAGGCGGCATTCTTGAGGCACTAACACAGAACCCTATAAAGGGGACAGTAGGATGAAATACTTCTCCTTCTCATCCAAATAAAAAACATTTGAATGAAAAAGACTAAAGTGTCGTAGACAACCTATGTATGAACTTAACTTAGCGCAGGTTTGGTTTTTGCATCCGAAGGCCATTTTCCGTTGATCTCCTCCAGGAGTGAAACTCGCATTATGTAGCCACCATTTTAAGTTTTTCTTTTTTAATTAATATAACCACATAAATGGTGAGTTAATAAAGATGAAAGAGTTGACTCTTTAAAAGCGCTTAAAATTTTCATGCATCATCGTTTTCTTTTCTGATTTTATGATTTTTTATAGTTCACTTCAATCTACATGATTGGACTTAACAAACGAAGAAAAAATCCATGCGGAGACAAAAATTGTGGACAACATGCAAAAGGAGAATATATATATATATATATATAAGAGAGAGAGAGATTGCACATAATAAAGATGTAATGAACACGAAGATTCTCTGCTTGACACCGACATCCACTACATGTTCCTTCTTGCATTATTTCCGGTTCATGAACACGCGCGCCCCAAAACTTTGGTCCAAACCTCCATCATTTTCCCGTTTTTAAATCTCAACTGTGTGCTTTGCTCCAGTATTTCATCATGCACACCTCATATTTCAATCTAAAATAAGAGTGACAGAATCAACTTTCGGCGATATTTTAATATAGTTCTTTGAAAGCAACAACTAGTTCAACAAAGAAATAATTGTCCAGAAGAAACGGCAGCGGAAGGGGAGCAGAATTTAATGCTTTGAACTGTTTCAGATGGCAGAAAAGCTTTCTCGTGGCTCCCCTTAATTGATCGCACTAATTTGCAGCTTTCATGGCCATGGAGGACCGATGGGCCATCTTACTTGCCCCCACAAACCAACAAAAATGCATTAGAAATGATGTGTTAGATTATCAGGAAAAAAAATCAAAGTTCAGTGAGAGATATCGCGCTCAACAGAAGTCAGTGACGAGTTGCCAACTTGAAAAATCACGAGCTTAACAGGGTTTGAAGAGAGACCGCTTGTGAATAACCTCATCATATGCTTAGACTTGGCCGGGCCCTGGCCGTGGAAACTTGGGGGTCAGATCACAAGTTGATAGATATATTCGATCCAATAATTGTCAAAGGCAAGCGAGAAGTGGCAGAGATAAGAGATCTAAGTCAAGATGCACTCATGTCCCCATGATTCTTAAAGAATAAGTGAATAAGTTATTTTTAGTTACCTATATGAAGAATAGTAGAGAAAACAGTTACCAAGAAGAAAACGTTTTGAGAAATAAAACATGTATAGGTCCTGGTCTAAACATGATCCGACCATGGCGACAGCAACTAGATCCATCGCACAAATAATAATGGAAAGGTGAAGTGGAACAGAGGATCACCTCGACTGAAAACACTTACTGCTAATAAAACTTTGTGCATCTAAGACATTCTATCAGAAAACTAAAATAACTTTAGAAACCTTGAAAGCGCAGATTGGAATTCTGCAAACATCATTATTCAAGTCAGTGAGTTCGCCTATTAGCCATCCGTATATTCACCTTGCTTGGTACAAACCAACTAGGTGAAAAAGATTTTTGCTCTCTAATGCCCAAGTTTTATGTGCAAAATTTATGAGTGCATGCATTTCTTTATGACATGCATATCTCTAAGATAGTACCCATTGGACACAAAGCCGGTAGTAAGGAGTCTAACAAACAGAGTGTAGATTATGAAGCTAGATTGCCATTAAGGTATATGAGAATTGTAATCGACGTTTACAACTGCAGAAACATAAGGTGAAGTCATCCCCGATCGTCAAAAATAAATAGTCAGTGCATGAGTAATACAACAGCTGGGCATCAGGAGACGAGTTGTTTCATGTAGGAATGATTCTGAGAAGCAGCTAGCACACAGCAAGCTCCCAACCACTAGAACTCCCATATCACTTCCAGCTCGGATGGGCCAACAAGAAAATGCAGCACCATAAACATCGGACAGAAAATTAAGGGCTCCCACAAACAAATTTAAATCACATTTATGACTGTAAAGAAGCTTGCAATTAATAAACTGTCATGCTAGACTTAGTAAAGCTAGCATCTAAAGCAGCCACGTTCAGGTCATACAGAAATCAATGGGAGGAACCAAGCCAACCTGACTACTAAACTCTTCGGTTGGTTGGAGAAAATTCAGGAGAATGACAGTAGCAAGTCCAGTATCAAGACTTGAACAAGATAAAGATTTGAGATGATTGGCAACATGAAATCATACCAACTCAGGCACAAAAGATGTGAGGGTGTCATTTAGCACCAAATGCAGGTCAAGTTCAGGATGGTGACTAAAGCCTCCACGGGTTATGATTAACTGGGCCCCAGATGAGGTCCCAAAGTAGGCAGCTCCCTTTCTTTCTTCCCCGTTTGGAGCTGAAAACCACCAACCTCCTTGAAGATCAATGTAGAGAAAGAAGCAAATAATTGCATTGAGCTTTAGTCATGTTGTTCTAAGATTAACTGCTGAGATAATCTGGTACAAGGATAGTCCTCATTAAGATGATTTGATGCACAAAAATGATTCACAATAATAAAACCTAACAGCATCAGCGCCAAGGATGTCCCCATATTACTAGAATAATGTCCTTATCATTTATTTGAAAAATTGTTCCAAACCCAGCTGCACCATTACAGGGTCTGAAGACATTAAAATGGTTATATACAGAATAATTGTTGCAAATAAACTTGAAGGAAGAAAGAAACCAAGAAGTCTGCAATAACAAAGAACAGGACCTGTTTGGACCTAAAATTAGCATCTCACTTTTTTCTAGCCCAGATGCCTCTTAGTCCCATGAATCAGCAGGATTTGGCGTGCATAAGTTTGACAAAGTTGATATCTTTCAATAATTTGTTGTTCAAAAAAATTGCTTCCAGTAAAGAGGTATTTTGTTCTGGAGCTCTACTTAGAAGTTAGAACATATTTCTTACATCAAAATCACTAAAGAATCGGCACACCACAGCATAGGCACATCATTCCCAGCTCCTTGGACTTGTGGGTGGAAAGAGGCCATATTCACTGCAAACCACATAGGAGAACACAAAGGAAATTGGCACTTGCTCGCATTCAGATAAGCCTGACAATGTCTAGCTTCAAGTATAGGTCTACATCACCAATACTTTTCAAAATATTAAGTGTGAAACATTTTCTAGCAAGTCAATATTGGCAAAAATAGTCATAGCAAGTCACCATGATACATTGAATTATTCATCAAAAAATAGTCTTCCACATATCCTAGCTGTTCTTTCATCATTTCCCTTCTACCTTTTAAATGTTTCCAGTCATTCCTTCATAGTTTTTTGAAAGAATGAAAGTTTGAGATTATCCTAAAAGTTGTGAACATTTGGCAAACAAAACTTATGCATGTCTCAGTCATCAATAAGAGTATAATCGCCATTTTAACAAAAATGCCAATTGTACTTTGTTGGTTATTTGATATCCAAATCCTAACCTCACAGTGTTATAATTAGTCACATCATACTAAGACGAAAGACAAGATTTACATTCTTTTAACTTTTTCTTCACAGGCATGTCTGCTAAAGGAAGAAAAGCTAACACCAACAATCGTTAATGGATATTGAGTATGAGAAAAGCAGTCAGGGCTTATAATGGAATTTCATGTTGGACTCTCAACGCATCCATTATTTCACATTAGAACTGATTTCTGCATACTCTAAATATCTCAGTCCACAAAAATCTCACATGTCAAGCATATAAATAACAGGAAAAGAATATGATCCAAGGTACTCTGTCCACTTGTTACCTTTGAGATATGACCCTCACTAATCTCCTTGTCCCAATGATCCAAAGCCATCAACTGGCCATATCTAACCGGGGCAGCAGAAGACAAACACAACACATTATTTTGGATTTTAAAACAGCAGATGGAAAAAGAAAAGACCAAATATACAGAAGATGAGAAATAAATATAAATATAGATATTTGTGAATAATGGTATTGTTCATAATATGTTAAGCTGTTCAACCAGTCCAAATATCCAAAGTGCTGAACTTGGAGACTGTTAGCACGAGTTCCTCATCACATGTCTGTTACTAAGAAAAACTAAAGAAAGTTACTAAGAAAAACTAAAGAAAGTGAAACATGTCTCAAACAAGCAGGAGTACATATTTCTACAATCAGAAACTTTTGTATTATTATTTAGCTAGCTAAACCACATTCCCATAACATCTTGGAAAGCAACAGCAGAGATAACAAAGATACGTATATTCCTTTCTCTACTACATTTTAAAGTTAACTGCTAACCTCTTGTAGAAATGCAAGAAAGACCATGAAATAAGGTACTTACAAATAACATGGCAAAATCAAGTGCTTGTAGTGACAGGAATACCATACAAACACAATAATCAGAAAAATTTCTCTACCAAAGACAATAATATTTCAGTCTACAAGCATCATTTTTTTTTTTTTTTCAATTTTGAGCATAGGATGTCTAATCAAACAAAGCATCTATTACAACTAGAAAACTAAGCATTCCCCCATACAGGAAATCATGAATTATGAACAAAAAGAAAGAACGGGAGATTTCTGATCTTACTAGTAAAGATTTCCATTCATCTCGCTTTCAAAAGTATCCTATGGAGCTCTTTCTTACCTTTCTCTCCTAGATGTGCGAGTCTCATTTACCACATTTTAGAGTCATCATTCATTTTATCATCAGAAAATACCATTGTTGCAGTTCCACCTATCATAGTGCTTCCTATTAATGCATATAAAGTGCCCTTTTGTTGTGGCTTCATTACAACTAATATTCCCTTTGACAATTTAATTGGACCATTTGATGTTGTTAATTGTATCCAGCAACATTTAGGCACCCTAAAGATATTAAAGTTTCTTTAAATTTTGGACATGTTGTACCTCACAATGCTTCATTGCTACTCCACAAAACATCTTAATTTTTAGAATTTCAATGCTAATAACTTTGAATTTAGCATTATTATCCACAAAATAGTTCCTCCATCACAAGAAATATAGGAATTAAACCATTATCAATGTGGACACATATGATATGATTCACCTGCATCCAAAATCTAGTAATCTGTTAAAGATAGACATTCATGATATGCTGAACATAAATACTCATTAGCATCTATTTCTAACAAGCTCTTGCAACACCAATAGAGGAAGAGGTTGATATAGATATCGTCTTCTTTTGATTCTTATGATCACCTAAGTTCATTAATGTTTTGAAAAATCTTGAAGTATGACTCTCATGGCAGTAAACACATCGACATCACTATTATCTTTCCTAGATCCTCCTGATTTAAATCGATAGTTCTTTTTAGAAAATTTTTTTCTTTGGTTTTCATATGACCTCTATTCTCCATATCCACGACTAGTCCTTCTGCTTACATTTCACTAGTACCATAGTTTTTCATATTCTTTTCATAAAATAAAGAGCACTAGTTGCATTATCTAACCTAACTGTCTTTCTTCCAAAGAGTATTGTGGTTACTAAATAATCATACGACCTAGCTAACATCTTAATCAAGAATGCTGCCTTTTTTTATCATCTATTTTACACTCTTACTCAGAAGTTGAGAAATAAGTAAATTCATTAAGATGCACAAGAATATTTTCTCCCTCTTTCATGTGAAGGCAATAAAGTCACTGCTTCAAATGTAGTTTGTTTATGTGATTCTTACCCATATTCATGTTTTCTAGGTTGTTCCTAATTGCTCTTGCCATTTTTTCGTGGATAATGTTGTGGATGTCATTGTTTCCTAAGTGTTGTTGGATTGCACTTGCAACTGGCCTTTGCATCTGCCATGTTACATTGCTTGCCTGCCATCCATTCCTGCCACTTATCACACCCATTAGATTAGCAAGTCCAGCATATGTTGTTGATATAAGCAGAAGTTATTTTTCCCCTTAAACTTCTCAATCTATGCTTTGTTACTCGACATCTGTCACTAAGCTCTGATACCACTTGTTATATCTCTCTAATGAACAAAATAAGGGTTTCAACTAGCAACATATCTGAAAAGAATAAAAGGAAGAAAAAAAGCACACAATGTTTAAGGTCGTTCTGTGTCTACCATCCAACAAGTGAGAGAGTCTTCTCTCTCTCTCTCTCTCTCTCTCTCTATCTATCTTTCTTTCACTATTTTGGAAGCACACAGTACAAGCCTGCCTGAATTGTGAGCCTTTTATATGCAAGGCTTTACATCAGATTAGTTCTTAGCCGATATTCAAAAGTAATGATGGGGTAGGGATATACAAAAACAGTGCATGTCTTCCTAGTTATCCATTTCTATATTCATCCTTTGCCTAAAGGAAAGACTTCAAGCTGAAGCAATCCACCATCCATATTTGATTAACTACTTAATCTTTTCATCTTTTCCAACTTTCTCTAGCTCCCACCAACCTAACACACGGCTCCTTCACCAACCTCAACAATTAATAATTCCTTTTTACATAGATGGTGTCAACATGATGCAACCACTTATGTATATGGATCTGATACTACCACAATCTTATGTAAAATTAACAAAGACTTATATGGCCTAAGGCAATTATTTCTAGAATGGTTTTGGCAGACTCAAAGGCTATTTACTCAACCATGGTTTTTAAGTCTAGTTTTAATTTATTTTATTTATTTTTCCTAAAAAAGGCAAGAATTACTAGGATTAATTTATGTGGATAATATCATAGTTTAGATTATCCGTCAAAGGTTAGCATTCACAAAATTGACTATCCACCTCATATAAATGATTTCTGTTGATCGGTTCTCTTGACATTGAGTACAAAAATCTAATTGCCCTTAAGAAATAGGACTTTTAAGGTATTAGGAAATCATCAGATTCCTGAGGAATTACAGGAGAGGTAGGTGAAAATGCTTTTGGTTTGTTATCTCCACACCATGTAAATGAAGCTCCCTCAGCAACATTCACAAAGAGGGTTTTAAAGTAAATATTATAGACGATCAAATGGATCATGCAATGACTATTTCTTTAACTGTGATTTATAAATGCTCCCATATATAAGTCAGACATGATTAACTAGGCTAGGAGCAGCATATTGTAGGTAGAAGTAAGGCATCTTCAACATGAAATGAAATCAAAGACAGGACTACACAGACAAAGCCAAGCTGGATCAGTGGCCGTGAAAGAGCATAAATGAAAAAGATGATTATTTATCAGTGGATACATGGTCAGGCAGACAGACCTACATCCTGTGCCAAATGGCTGCTAGTGTCAAACTGTCAATCAACCGCAGCAAAGTAGGCAGAACATAAAACATGGCAATTTCCAAAATTTTGGGTGATATGTCAAATAGGAATGAGAGTTGACGACAACCAACGTTCATCATGATCAGAAAATCATGATGATCAGAAAAGCATAACTATCAAAAAATAGATTCACTAGCCAACTAGCAATTGTTATTTACTGAACAATAAAAGGTAGCCCAATTCATGAAGGGTGAACAGTAATGCAGCTTAAGCCTAGCTTTAATCAAGAAAGTTGGAATTGGTCACAGTCAACCAAGCCCAATTCTGGACAGCTTTAGACATGGTCGCTTCACGTCAAAATGAGAGGGCCGACATTGTGTCATTGCTATTATCTGTTGAGATACATGGTACCATAAGCAATGCAACCTTTAGCCACATGCAGCAAATCTTCAGTAAAATATGGAATATCTTTCATTTCATCCGGCAAAGAGTCAGGCATCTCAAATACGAATTGAATTTTCCATTTTAGATGTCTACTCTGTATGGGTCATCGGCCAAAAAATGACACAACATGATCAATTTCTAGCATGTGGTACACCACCTAAATGTTCAATTAATCCACAAATAAGATAAAATCAAAATTTACCCGGCAAAACACCCTTCCAGTAACAAGGCCATATGGAACTGAGCCAAAATGCCTTGAATCATTTGAAGCATATAAGTTGTCACCTTGAATCCATACATGTCCCTTTGGCACCTACAATAATGAAGCAGAAAATACAATAAATAACTACTAAAAGCTTACACTTAGTTTACTGAAAGGCCCATCAGTCATACAGACATCTTAAAAAACTGAACATGAAAATTTATGCCTTCAACAGAACAAAAGTACTATTTATTTTTTCAATGACGTCTTAAACCATTTAATAACAAACATATTTCATGCCTTAAATCAAGTTTCTCATTAGAGTACTTAACAATTTTCAGAAACTTCAATAAATGAAGTAGAATGAAATTTAACCGAATGGGCAAGTCCCCAACTTAAAATTTACAGTCAGTTGATGACCACACAGCCAATACTTAGTAAGTTAAAACCACTAACAGATAATAGAATGAGAAAGCAATGGCCATAAGCAGAAAAATAGCAATTCATACAGTAACAGTCCGGCTGCCATGATCGCCAATGTTGGTGGCAAGAAAAGTGACCTCATCCCCCTCTAGCCCCGTTATTCTCTTGGTGACGATCTTTCTTGGGTTCTCAGGAGAACGAACGAGAACGATGTCCCCGCGCTTAATCTTCTCCAACCTAACAGATATCTTCTCAACCAGAAGAATATCGCCCGTTAAATTGATGGTGGGCAGCATGCTAGGCCCATAAACCTACACCAGAAAAGAAAGAGCAGGTAAGTGAGAGCAATGTGAACAGTGTGAAGTAGCTACAGTGTAGAAACTACAGAGGACTTGTTCTTGATCGCTTGCTAAAAGCAGAGAATGCAATCATTCTCTAAGCATCTGTTGTTAGTTTCAAGCTATTGTGGGACAACCAATTACCCGTCTCTTCTCTTAACAGAGAAAAATAGAGAGAGAGAGAGAGAGAGTGTGTCGTACCAGGGCGAGGCCACCGACGTAGGTGTTGGCGACGTGGAGGCAGCAGAGGAACTTGGCGACGAAGAAGGCCCTGTCTAGCGCCTCCCAGGTGATCGTCCGCCATGGAAGGCCTCCCAACCCTCTCAGCAACCCACCACCTAGCCGCATCTCTCTCTCTCTCTCTCAACCCTAACCAAGAACAGAGGGCTCCATCTTGTTTGATTGCAAGAACGGGCGTGTTCTGCGAACGTACAGGTTCCAGCAAGCAGTGGGCGCCCCAAAACGTCTGCTAGTGAGCGACGCGTAACAAGCGTTCTTCGCGTTAAAGATTCAATGGGACCCAACGCCCTCCGTCCCGGTATACGGAACGAACGGAGCGGATAATATGCAAAGCCGTGACTCGGACTCGTTGGTTGTTGACTCAGCGACTTAACCGGTTCATTTCGCAAATTTTTATAGTATTTCTTTCATAAATAAAAAACTTAAGTTTGTCACTTCATATTTGATTTTTTTTTCAGCTAAAACTAAATAACATGCTATTTGTGTATACTAAGTAATGTTTGTGACATTTCTAAACGAGCTAATTTTTCTTAATTACTTTTAAGAACTTAAAATTTCCAATAATGTGAAAAACAAATACCCAAAACCCATTCTTCTCTATTTATTTTAACCTGTCTCGTTCAGCTTTTACCGTTACGATTCTCAATCGAAAATGAGTTTTTAATGCATTGCTTTAAAAATGAGCATTTGTATATAACAAATGACTTGGAGAAAGTATGAAAGATTCAACGGAATAAATTTCATTTTTTAAAAGATCATTGTTGTGAGTACAAAATCATTTCTAAATTGCCTCAAATAGTAATAAAATAACTTTTAAAATTGCACCCCACGTGTCACTCAAAACATTTTGTGTTTTTTATAAATGAAATATTTTGCGAGACTTTAGAGATTGAAGCAAATTCAGATTCATGAATCTAATTCAATTTTTGAAATAAATTCATAGAAATTTTTGTAGGTGTTCCAATTGCGATACATTTTTTTGCACAAACAAAAGTGGTCGATGATGAATCGGGTTTCGATAATTGAGTCAGGTTTCCTGCAGGAGACAAATGGTTCAGGTAGGTCGGGCGGAGGCCAAACAGGAGCATGATTTGGTTCCTCGTTGGCCTGTAGTTGGGATGTTGCGGTCCGAGACTCCAAGGCTCCATTTGGAAGCGCTGCCGGCTGGCTCGAACACATTGAGCCGGCACGATTTTGTTATTAATTATAGCGATCAAGTGTCCGGCACCGGTTTACAGTGTGCACAGAGAGAGGAGGAGGAGGAGGAGGAGAGCCCGACCCGACCTAGCTCCGGTCTCATCCCTCTCGCTTTTCCGCTCTTTTGACTCTGGGTTCTCTGGTGAGAACCCTTCTCCTTCTCGTATACCTCCGTCCTTATGGAAGTTTTCTGCTGCACCCGTTCGATGTTACGCTGCTTAGTAGCTTGTTTGATTATGCAATTTGCTTTATGTTTCCGTGGTTTTTTAATGCTTCTGTGCCAAACTTATTGCGCGGCGCGGTGGTGAGTATGGGGGGAACATCATTGGCAGTGCAATCTGCCTCTGAACATAGTCTTTTTTTGGATATTGCTCTCAATTGGATGAAAAAATTTCGTAACTTGGATGGATAAGAACTACAATGACGTTTGCGTACAATAAAAAAAACATGCTTTTATGGCGTCAATGTTGTCCCTTGTCAGGCATTGGCTCTTTGCTTTGATGGGTTCTTTTTTGTGTTTGGGGATAATTTTGCTATACAAATTCTTGTGTACTATGTTACACTATGCTGACATTATTGCCTTTATTTAAAGTGCATGCTTCTCCGTCCAATATATTTTGAGTTTTTGACTAGTAATGATCTTTTACAACTTACTGTTTCTTCAACTAAGTGAGGTCTTGCAGTGGTTATAGACTTCTGTTATTCAAAAAGATAGAAGAATTTTTTTTTAACTTTTTGCTTGTTTTGATATTTTAGCTATATAACGTTTCATGTCTTGTGTTGCATTTCAACTATTACATTTTTGTTATGGACAATCATGCTTTCCATCGTTATCTTGCCTGATGAACATGATAATGTTGAACTACTTTGTGAAAACATTAAGCCTGAAACGTGTCAACACTTTTTAGGAGTACATGGGATGGAGATTTTTGAGAGGGTCCGGTACTTCACATGTGAAAGAACTTGCTAAGGAGTCATGGAATCATTTCACCATTCTGACCAAGTCCCTTTGCTTGGTGCATGTTGTTGCAACTTATGTTGTTTCAACAGAAGTGGTTGGTGACTTATCCTTATTTCTTCCTGTCTATTTACTGCTCATTGTTCCTGCTATAATTTAGTGAAGCAATCAAATCTATCTTCTATATGACCTTTTGCTGAGAAGATCAATGCACCTAGGCAATGCTTTGTACATGCAGACATGTATGTATAGTCATCGTTTATCACAATTGCAGTCATTCAGGAGATTATACTCTTCATTGCCCAATTAATCTACTTTGCAGGTTACCTTTTTCCCTCGTCTTTACCAAAGCTGGTTGAAGCTCGAGCTCATAACTGGATTCTGAACCTTAAGCTCAAAATGTCATCTTGCTTAAAATAAGTTTTCATTAAGATCCCTTTCACTTCTTTCAATTCTTTGCTTGTTGATCTCAGTTCAAACCTTATTACACATGAGTATGTTTGTACTGGTATTTCTTGATCAACATTTCATAAAGCAGCAAAGACATTGTCTTCGGTCTTAGAGTGATCTGCTTGGATGCACAAGATTGGGGCCCTTAAAATGGAGTGATTTTTGGAGATTATCTTACTAAGTTACTATAACTATATTTAGCCTTTTGTGACAGTTCTTGCGTCATTCTTTTGTACTATTCAATTTTCTCTTTATTGTTAAATATATATTTATAATGATTTATTAGTTTCACCTTTTCTTCACGAGATTGATGACTTTTTTGGTCCCTTATCATTTTTAATTGGTGCATTTTTCTTATGTAATAATCCAGCCAAATCCTGATTTTCATAGTTTAGCAAACTAAGCTCTCTCTCTCTCTCTCTCTCTCTCTCTCTCTCTCTCTCCCACTCCCCTTCTTCTTTTTTTAAATTCTACAGACAACAGGACCCAGCATGCTGCCTACTTTAAGTATTTCTGGAGACATCCTATTAGTTGAACACTTGTCTTCGAGGTTTGGAAGGATCAAAGTTGGTGATGTGGTGGTTGCCACTTCCCCATTGAATCCACAGATTCGAGTCTGTAAGCGAGTTATTGGCTTGGAAGGTGATCGAATCGGCTACTGTCCAAATTCTCATGGCATATTTGCGACGTCAGTGACCGTATGTGCCTGTTTTGTTTGACTTTTTGAGCTTTTGAACCAAGGCTGTAGCTTCCCTTCAATCTAGGTGTTTGGTCAGTTATGTTGACATTTTCAGGTGCCTAAAGGTCACGTGTGGCTTCAAGGTGATAATTCTCTCCGGTCCCAAGATTCTAGGCATTATGGCCCTGTTCCATTTGGACTCCTTCAAGGCAGAGTGTGGCTGAGGGTAAGTTTGATATGATTTTACATCATTTTTATGCATGCTATGTATTCTGTCGGATGGGCATTTCTTGGAAGTTACATAGTCAGGCAGTTGCACATGCAGTTTTGTTCTCAAGGTTATTTGCATATCATCTCCAAGCTCCAATTTGTAGGTCGTATGGCTTATATAGCAAATGGATTCAGTTGATGAGGATCCTAATTCTTCGTTATCTTATTATTTTCATGTTACTTTCCTCTCCCCGTGTGTGTGTTACTGTGCTTTAATTTTTTTCATCTCTTTGGCCTGTGTCATTTTTTTATTTGAGGATTGGATCATATTGCTGATTAACCTGTCTATAACAGGTTTGGCCGCTGCAGGGTTTTGGGAGGTTAAACTGATGTTTTACCAGGTAAACAGATTTTCAAGTGTTAGCTTCAAGGTGAGTTTGACTGTACTCGTACATTGCTGTTTAGCCGGAGAATATTGTTCTAAATTTTGTTTAGGCGTTTCCCCCCTTTTTCTGATCCCTATTCATTGGCAACCACAAGGACATTTTTATTGGGATGGGCTTGCTGAAGAACATATCCTTGCAAAAGGTTATGGATAAATCTTGGCTAGCCACTTAATTGTAGTCATTTTTTGTTTCCTTAAACATGAGATACATTGTAAAGGAACTTTTACTTTCAAAGTCCTCTAGCACCCTCTTCTTTTGGCTGTCTAATGTCTCTCCCTTTCTTCTCCTTTGTTTCTTTTCTTATTCTTGCTCTTCCAGTGTTTCTTGCATCTAAGGGTGTTCACTGCTCCATCAACACTATCCAGCCTGCAATGGAAGTGCCTGACCATCTGTGCAGCTGAATCAGAAGTATCAGAGTGGCTAGTTGAGAGTCTTGAGACTGGGTGATGTCAGATAAAGAAACCATGTTTGGCCAGCCTAGTGGGGATAAAGGGTTGAGAGATATGGGTTAATGGAGAAGTCAAGATGATTATGATCAATTTCTGAAGATTCTTTTGTAGATTTTCCTTTGCCTTTTGGATTTTCTTCTCTTCATATTTTTTGATAACTTATCTGGAATTTTCCTTGACAATGCTGAATTTGTTTTCTGGATTTGTTAACCATTGTATGTTGGGAACACCTTGCAGGAAAAGGAAAGTGATAAACTTTCAAAATGAATTGTATTCATTCATGGGAAAGTAGTTTTGAAGTGTTGTTTGATTAATGAAAGCAGTAATTGTACAGTGCTTCTTCTTGCTTGGTCTGTTGTCAAATTTGTGACCCCAAGTAGGTGAGAGGCCAGAGATTTTCAGCCTTGGCCTTGGTTGCATGTGTGATCATAACATTTGTTCTAGGTACAATTAACAGAAATAACCATAAAACATATCAAGGATTAAACAGCTATATGCTAGAGGGTTATGCCCTTAGATGCCACAGTAGATTTGAATGATCTGATACCTTAGTCTTTCTTTATCCTTGTCAAAAAATTTTGCAGCTGTTGCGCCTGTAGTACTCTATTCCAACTGTGGTGTCAGCTTTATTCTCTGTGTGGTTGCAGTATGGATTTACAATGGTACATTGTATTTGTGCAATTTTTCCTTCTTAAAAGTTGATGTCAATCTTGCTTCTGCAACACTGAGATACCATTCCTCTCAGCATGTAGGCATTCTTGAAGACACAGAGACCAGTTTTTTCTTTTTTGGCTTTTCTTCACATTCCTAACACTTGGGTACCAGGAGGTGCTTAGGCACGGAGTATATTTTTCAGCCTAGGTAGAGAGGCTATAAAATAATGATAATTAAGAAATTGGTTTTTGCCTTTTTGGACTTGGGCTTGTTTGTTTGACATAATGAATGGCTATTCAAAGTTATGTGACTGAAATAATAGATTAGTTAAACTTTTTAATTATATTCCCCATAAATTATTCTTGAAAACGTTGCTTGTTCTCCAGTAATAAGCTCTGGCATGTGTCAGTGAAGAGGTGAAGGAAAGATCCTGTAACATTGGATTAAAGTTGCCCGGTAGATACTGCAGGTGGCTAGTCCATGTTATGCGTCAGGATATGATGACATCCTTACTCATCTGAGACCTCATGTTATCCATTTTTTACTGTGAAATTTTATGTTTATAGTTGTACTTTTCAATTTTATTTCTTTTTAAGCTGGATTTTGAACATATGTGCTGCATATAGAGATGTATTTGGAAGACACAGCCACACTAGTGCAATCTTTCCATGCCCTTGTCCTCTATAGATATGCATGTTTGAATGGCTTGCATGTTGCTTCCTATGATATTGTTGTGCTTTAAGCATTATCTATCAACTTCTAAGTAACACAGGCTCTTCAAAAAGGTTGCCACACCCGGGTCTTATTGAGTGCAGCTTGGGTGTGGCTGGGGTGCAGCAATAAACAAATTGCTTTCTTTTCCATTGAATCGTTGATAAAATCATAGTTTATTAATCCTTTCAGAATAATTTTGCCGCACAATCTTGTTTGTGTTTCTATGCTAAATTCTGTAGGTGATCCACATCAGTGGGTTATGGCCTATGGCAGACCAAGTTCTTTTGAAACATCGAGTGGTATCTGAAAATATGATATCATCTGTGGCTTTGTTGTTTCTGTCACCAGGATCTTTCTGCCCTGCATTCTAACAGAGAGCATTGGATTTCTGACAATTCTACGATGTTGTAGATGGCCGAGAATCATCTATATGATTACATGTTCTGAATATCTTTTGCAAGCAGGTGTTTTAGGATCTCTGAAAACAACCAACACTCTAATGAATCAAAATTGATGACTGACAAAAGATGTGAACCCACTTTCCATTATATCTCTTGATGAACAAGTCATGGGCACATTCCTCATAATAATCCTTGTACCCATGATCACCAAGCTCGAGACTAGTAACATTTCTAAAGGCTAACTTTAGTTCGTTCACCATCTTGAGAGATTCTTTCTTGCCTATGATTTACGGGAGGAGGTCTTTTTGTTACAGCGAAGGCCGTAGATGATATACAGATAAGGCTGCTGCGCTGGGTTTATTGGTTTATAGTATCAAAACTGGAAGAAGTCTACACTCTACGGTCGTTGCTCAGGGTGTCCTTTGCCTTAGGACTAAAAAAATAGGGACTGGTGATGAGCAAAGGGAAGGGTGAAATGATAAAAGTTGGCAAGCAGAATCTCAGATGGCAACGGTAACTTGGGATTCAACCCTGCACAATTTTCTTCACATCTACGAAGTAAATCAGCCATGCTGCTCCATACGAAGCTCCTTACCAGTCAACTTGGTGCCCAAATAACCATCCACCGATGAGTCCGGACGCTGCATTCAGTTTTGAACCTAATGAAATTATTTAGATCTAAATATCAAAGTTGAGGGGTGATAATTTGTTTTCCCCCTCTTTTCATGATTAGAACTCTTTCCAATTGATTAAAAATTGTAAATGCCTATTTAATTTCCACAATCTTTTGACAAAAATTAAGATAAGGTCTTTCTTAAGCTTAACTTCTTAAAAATTCCGCCTGCTGCAAATCAAAATGATTGAATATGATTACGCCCACCCTAAATAAAAAAGATTGAATATAATTCACCCCAATTTCCTAACAATGTTCTGCAAAACAATTCCGTTGTAAAAATTTAGCAAACGTGGTGGTGGTAAAAGGGGGGTAATCCAGCTTCTCCTTGTTAAGTTATCGCAGCAGATGGAGAGCAAATGGTAAGGAGGAAGATGTGAAAGGTACTAAGGTAAAGACACAAGATCAAGCCTTAACAAAGATATAAACAACTCAGATTCATCAGTTAGATATATAAAAAATCTAATGCAAATAAGAGAAAAGAATACAAACTTTCAAACCCTAACCAAATCAAGATTGTTGTCCTCGGGCTCACTCAAGATTTCTGGGAACCATTGACTGCTCGGGTTGTTAAAGGTTCATGATTAGGAAGAAAATTGGAGTGCTCTTCTTTCCTTTTAATCACATTTGGTTTGCATGCGTCCAGACGAGCCACTTGATCCCAGCTTACTGTCGAAATGGACGATTAGGACGGCAACAACAAGTTCGATGAAATGCCACGGAGAGGAGAGTCTTGCACAGAGACCACGATGGCAAGGCATTGTTTGTCGCGTTCATTCAAGAGGCCGGCGGCTCTTGCGAAAAGAATTCTTGTGCTGTTTCTGGAAACTCAATGCAGCCGCTGCCACCAATCCCTTCTGAAGCAGCTTTTGCTAGAAGCAAATGAGCCAGCCTAAGCGGCTCCTTTGTCTTTCCCGTGTCGCAATCGGCCTCCGCGAAATAATTAATCCACCCTTCCAATCTTCTCTTCTCTCCGTCGCACTTGGGACCCTTCACGCCAACTTTTGAGAGGAACCCACCAGAGCAGAGACCACAAAAGCACCTTTCCTTCTGTCCACCCTCCTTCCTTTCCCTGCCACAACTCAAATCTTGAAGGCCCAACAGATCACACAACTGATCAATTTCATCGCCAGAGGCATCCACGTCCAGCAAGTCAAAACCCTCTGGAGGTATAGGAGGGCTGCTTTCCGGCGACAAGTCGAAATCTGGCGAGTAGGAGAGGAATTCAGGAGGTGGGTCACTTCCTTGGAGGGAAAGAAGCTTTGGGCTTTCATTGTTGATATAGATAAGTGATGAGCTAAAAGGAGAGAGCGGTTGCTGGTCTATAGATATTGTAAGGTTGTGTTTGCTCTCTGAGGCTGTCTTGTTCGTGCTTTTGCTTGATTCTGAGAGATGGGTTTTGCTCTCTTGGATCGCCTTATTGATTACTGTATCTGCTTCCAAGTGAGGGGTGTTGGATTTAGAGGTGGATTTGTTGGTGTTTTCCGATGCCAATCTTCTTTCCACCTGCAATCAGAGAAGGGGTCTCAGACCAACTTTCAGAGAAGCAATCATCGAGATAGAAAGGGAACAAGCGAAAGGAAGATAAACCTGTTACCTGTTTCAGTGAAGCAAAAAAAGCAACATGGGGGTTCATTTTTGTTTTCGTATGAACAAAGTCGTGACCGAAGGGACGTCGCCTCCTAGAGCACGCCGTGGATCCTACCCCGGTCCTCTGGTCGAGCGCAACCTGTTGGGATCGGATCAGGACCTTTCTTGGAGAACTTATATTAGTTCATAGAATTCAATCCATGGGAACCCTTAAAACGATTTATCGTGGCTCACTTGCTTTCGACTGTCATTTGAATCACTCAAACCTGAACCCCGCAGATAATTTACAACAAATGAAAAATGGACTGCTGCTGCTGCATGGACAAGTAATTGATCGACCCATTTTGTGATTCTTCTAATAAATCCAACACTCTTTGTGATAACTTTCATGAAGTGAACTTCTGTTAACATGAGAAGCAAAAAAATACATTAGCTGCTGTTTCGTTCAGTGCTATGGAGGGAGGGACCCCTCTCATGCTTTTCCCCTTAAGTTCTTCCCTGTATATTCAAAATTCATGTGCAACTTTTCAAGGGAATGCATACCTGCCACTAAAAGTACTAACTTCCGGTTGATATGCAAACTAGAGACAGCGACTAGGAAATCTTCCTGTAGATTTGTCATGGTCATAATTTTTCGGAACAGAAGCCATGTTTCACAAAAAGAAAGAATTCAGACTTTGTTTTATGCAGGTAGCCATAAGAAAACCTGAACGGTTCTACTTATTGAAGCTCATTGAAGAAGCAGCAGCTATGACAACAAGCACCATCGCCACACGGCTGCCCATCGCCACACGGCTGCTGCAATATATTACAGCTGAACTAATCCTGTCCGAATCCAGACAACTAACTTCTTAAAACAAGAATATTTCTTATAGGTGCATATGGAAAGGCATCCAAGAAGGTACCGTCAGATGCGTTTCAAGATTATTTGAGCTCCACATTAAGGATTAGAATTGATATGATATGCAGAGCACAAGTACACGACGGCTACAGCTTCAAGGAGAAATACTACAGAATCTCAACTAGAGCTAATTTTGCCTCAATCATGGCAAATGCTTGTCCAATGCGGATCCGGGTCGTGTTCGGAGAGTCTTGTAGCTCGAATTCCATCAGTTCATCACCCGAAAGTAAGCAGCTGCAATGGTAAAATAGTGCTGGTAAAACCAGCCAAGTGCCTGATGGCACAAAGACGTCTCCTAGTCCCATCTTCTTTGAAGTCTTTCTGATTATAGATGCTACTTGGGTGTACAACCGTGGAACATAACGAATCACAGTAACCTGCAAGGATAATTTGTATATCACATGGGTGCTGATATGAATTCAGACACCAGTAAGCTTGCAGTTATTTACAACATTGCAGTTTCCAAAAGCGCAGGGGCATTGCTCCTCGTGTGAGCATGTTTGTCAAGGAGAAAACATGAGAACCACCAATGCCAATATGAACTATTTCACACTAACTTACAAGTTTCATATGCCAAGTAACTTTTCAAATAAGTAGATGATATCTGTTATTAATTCTGTAAAATGGGCTTAAACTTGGCAACCGTGCACCTGCAGTCGCTTTCTAATTCTACATCCTCTTGAAACAAGTATGTTTTCTTATATTGGATAAGTGGATGCATGCTGACACCATATTCAAACCCAAAAATTCAGCATAGGCGGATGGGCAGCTACCCTTATGTGTTCTCCTTTGGAGAGAAACTGAGCATTGTTACACTCGCCTAAGTAAAGGTTCTTGGGGATTGAAGGAGTCTTCACCTTCAAGAGAGAATTTACCAAAAACGCTAGCTTACTTCAGAAACTTCCTTTACACATATACCAGCATAAAGAATTCAAAGCCATGAATATATTCAGGTGCAAATGGGCAAATTTCGTGCACTGCGCATTAATCTATTCTTCAGTTAAATTGGTGTCGGAGATGTAAGTAAATGAGATTTCTGTAATGTAAACCGAAAAGAAGGGCAACGACGGTTGAGAACTAATATCTCATCATCTTCACAACTTCAACAAAGAAAGGCATGAACTTGGAGCTATGCCATTAGACAATTCCGTGGCCCTTGACCAGGCTTGCTCTTGCATGGCCCAAATATCCTTGTTGGTCCCATGGAAGAGCTTGAAAAATGGCCATCAGCCGTCCAGTATGCAACACTCAAGACATATTAGTGCAGACAATGGCAGCAATCTCATGTAGAGAAGAAACATCTTCATTCTTATTCTCCATGGTGCACAGGAACAGACTAAGGACGAAGCAGAAAATGGTAAGCATTGCCAATTAGCTTTGGGAATTACAAAGATTGCAATTCCCGTGTTTGGTAGTTGGAACACTACTACAATGTGGGTATCACATGTATACAGTGATAGCTAGCCACCAGTACTGCACTTCATATTTAACATTTATTATGGAAATTTCAGTAAATTTATGCAGAATAGTTTCTGTAATCACATGGGAATCTGGTGTCAGCCAATTTGCAGTCTCCAAGAAAGAAAATTCTTTACCAAGGCCAGAGGAGCTTTTTCCTGTTACTAATTAACTTCATTGCTTCCTGTTACTTTCATGTCATCTGCATATATCTTTATATTATATTGGCACAGTATTTAGCTAGAGCAGGCTTTTGTGATATTCTCCAAAGTAAACCTTAGTCAAAGGAATAATGATAATAACTTCATCATCACGCCTTCCCACGGTTGGAACACGACAAAAATGGCACGTTTAGTTGAGAAGGAACTGAAGACATGTTAACGGAGACGGAAGCGCTGGTTAATTTTAGAATCCCACCGTTTCTGTAAGAGCTTCTTCTATGAGTGAGACTTTGAAAATCTGCCCTATGCACCATCCTTTTCCACTCAAACATGACATAGTTTTACCGTTGAAAATCTCATCCCCTTTCTCTCGTTTCTACTTGAAAAGCAGGGGAAAAAAAAAAAGTCAAGCCTGTAGTTTCCCCCAAAGTGAAAGTACCGTGAAATATTGGCTTCTAGGGGAACGTTTGAGTTGTGCCACAACGCCCAGTGGAAGAGTTCCCTACTGTTGCGGCTGAACACTGATTTTCCTTGTGAAATATCCTCTAAAAATTATAAGTTGACAAAGACCGAGTTTGTCATATGAGCTTTTGTCTCCTATGATGCTAATGCTGCACCTGAAAAAAGCAGCTTTTAGTGGAACACAGGAACGCGAACATAGTGGAGTTGCTGGAGATTACTGAGAAGGTAGGAACAGATCTAGTTCACGTGGAATCCATCAATACCCTACGCATCGATTTCCTTATGAAGTTTACGATCCTAAGCCATCTCCTTGGGCAAACCAGCAAGAACTTGCAGTATTTGAAAAGCCTACCTTTGGTACTGTTCAGTGATATGAAAGCTACCCAACCCGAGTTTCAGCCTTAAGGGTTCAACAGTTAAGCCACTTAAACTGTATTACTTCCATTGTTCTAGAAGAAATTTCAGTTCCTAACATTTAGTTTTATTGAATGTAACTCGAGAAGCAGACAGAAATGCAATACATGATAGTAGAGTAAGTAGAAACAGGGGCTACAAACATATCGCTTCCTATTCGACAAAAATGCAATACATGGTAGTAGACTTAAAGTAGAAACAGAGGGGCAACATTCATATTGCTTCCTATTTGTACTAAACCAAGCACAAGTGATGTGCTTTTCGAACTCAGTCAGGCAAAGGTGTGGAGGAAACTCTGACATAGTTATAATTTTCTTAGCTTAGATAGAATGCAGGATTATTTGAGCTCCATACTGAGGTTGAAGGGTTATGATCTGGTGTGGAGCATGAACATAGGTCGATGACAGTTCGAAGGAGAAGCGCTGTAGAATCATGGCAAGTGCCATCTTGGCCTCAATCAGTGCAAATGTCTGTCCAATGCAGACTCGGGGACCCCAACCAAATGGAAAGAATGCCAATTGATTCTTCGATGCACTTGCAATTCCTTCTGAGAACCTCTCTGGTTTGAATTCCTCAGCATCGTCGCCCCAGAGCTTGCTATCATGGTGGATCAGGAGCAGTGGCAGAACCAGGCGAACTCCTTCTGGAAGGGTGAGGTCTCCCAATTTCATAGTTTTGTAAGCGTGTCTAATCATAAAAGTTGCAGGTGGATATAGCCTTAAAACTTCGTTTAGAATCATAGTGACCTGCATTAATATTGGATCAATATATGAAATGTACGTACATCTTTGACCCGAACATTCAAAATAGGCTCAATGGGATATTTCTAAAGAAGCATAAGCTTAGTAATTTCCAACTTGAATTTAGTGATGGCACAACCAATTATTCAAATCAGAGTGCACTTACAGTCTTCAGGTGGCTTAAGCTGTCAAAAGAAGGGATGTCTTTTCCACACACTTGAAGAACCTCTTCCCTCGCACGCATCTGCCAACTTGTGTACTTGGCGAGCAGAACCATGGTCCATGTTAATAACACTGAAGTTGTCTCCTGACCAGCAAAGTAGAAAAGCTTGCACTCCTCTATGACTTCATCTCTTGTCATTCCCTTCTCGCCATCCTCATGGTGTTTCTTGTTTGATTCCAACAATATGCCCAGCAGATCGTCATTTTTGGCGATCCCCAACTGTATTTCCTTCTCTCGTTTCTCAATTATATTATTAAGCAGGGATTCTACCTTTCTGTTTAGCTCCTTCCGCCTCTTGTTGTCCTTTGTAGGCAGAAACCTGTTTTAAATGTTGGCATATGTTAAAGTGTTCATTGCATTCTCCTGAAAATATGTCACTACATTCTGGAAAAATGCTGCCCAGGTCACTGTATCTTGTGATCTTGAATTATTTGGCATATCATACTTTACCTTAACCCTGGGATATAAAGTTTTGCGAAGGCTTGAAGCACTAGCCCCGCCTGTTCCTTCTGCATTTGGAATATCTGCCTCCCCTCTTCATAGTTACTGCCAAAGGCAGTCCTAGAGATGACATCTCCAGTAAGATTCTGAAACTCCTTCCATACATCTAATTCACCCGATCCTTGGGGACTTATTGATTTTTCCCACCTTTGAACCAGCTCATTGCAACAAGCGGAAAATGATGGCAGCATTCCCTGCTCACTCGAAACCAAAGGCGAAATAGATGAGCAAAAGGCGCATAGTTGTAAAACCGTGGAATGAAAACTTTACCTCAGAAGAGGATCATTTGCATGTAGCTACTTTCCTGTATATATATATATATATATATATTGAATTATGAGTCCCACATCCAGTGGGCTCCACTTTTTTATAATCAAGAATGAACTAATAAAAATAATATTATCTTCTGCATATGCGCAACAAGCATCAGTAGCGACTCAAATAAGACATGCATGTTTGACAAGAAATGTGTGGTCAGCAAAATAACTTGTCCAAGTGTCATAACAAAGAAAATTCCATTTTGAAGGACCATTATCTGCCTCAGTTCCAACAAGCATTGCAGAGAAAATCCTAAAGGCCCACATAGACAGAAAAAATGGCTTCTGATAATCTGTTTTATGACCCGATAGATGTAAGGACGTGATTTCTTGAAAGTCCTTTTCAAAAAGCAGCTACCCTCTTTTCTTTCTTAAATAAATGAGGAAGAACTTAATTTCCTTTCCTGTCTTTTTCCTCAGCAAAAATTTTTGCTCCCTTTCTTTTTCTTTCCTTTTCAACTTTTAAAATCCATCCTTCCATCCAAACATAGGCTTAAGACGTGGAACACCTCAACCAGTTGCCGACCCTATATTGCAGAAATTGATCCACAGAAAAGGTTACTCTCTTTGAGTTGCTTAGCAATCTAGGCCACTCAAAAGCTGGGGCCATGACTTGTCGTTGTATTAATGAAAGTATACTGACAACCAAGTAAACGGGCGAAATGGTTGGCCAACATCATCCTATCTTCATTACGAGTTTACTACACACTTTACAACTCTTATATTTCCATTAAAATTGTTTGCTTAGACTTAGTGGGTAGGCAACTGAATGTATACTAATTTTGATTATAAATACTACTACCATTGGTTGCTAAACTGTGATAAATTAAGCTCATCTCTTCTTTTCTTCTGAGCATGGGCTTAGGTCCACTGTCGATTAATTTGCCCATGTAGGATCACTCCAGATACTGAACTTCCGAAACTTCTTCAACTTTAAGGTCTTCAGTTCAACGCGGAGGGAGCTGTTATTGACATTTTCTGAAGCTAATTAACCACCAAATTTGATGCGTTCACAAGAAATTGACTTAAGCACTCTGAAAATTTGAGACATGCCCCTAATATATACGTTTTCTATGACAAAGGAATTTTTCTGCTAAAGAAGGAGAATGAGATAGACAGACATATTAGATGGTTCTAACCTTGAGTTTTTCCAAATGGAAAACAGGATTGATGCGCCTTCTCTGGACTGCCCATTCTTCACCTTCCATGTTGGCGAGGCCCCTCGCCAGCACCTTCACCTGCGCCGGCTGAGGGGGCTTCGAGAAATGCCCAAATTTGTTGGAGAGAACTTCTTTCACCAGCTCCGGATCCATGAGTATTATCTGCGGAATGTTCCCAAACCAAAAGAGGGAAATTCTACCTGCACTCGTTCCACAATCACAAAAAGTTATATAACAGGAGCAAATCAAAAACAAGAACAAGATTAAAAAGACCAAGTTGGTGTCAAATATATTGGAGCCTTTTAAAAGGTAAGTAAAATATCAGAAAAATAACATAAGTCACAGATCTGACTACTGAAGACGAACTTCATTTTTTTTCAAGTTCCTTGTAGATGTCCAGTCAACTTGGTGAAGTTCGCCGCCGCAGGTCATACATAGCTAAAGAGTAAGAAGACTGAGGCCAGGGGGAGTTATGGCATACCGTATTTATCAACACAGTCCCTAAATATGGGCCATATTCGTGGAGTTAACTCATGAGAGAAGGCCATGGGCTTGGCCAATGCTTTCGCTTGCAGAGTCGCTACATCCCTCGAGTTGCCGATTAAGAGTTTGTAAGGGTAGCCATGGATTCCTTGCCTCTTGAAGGCCTCTGCGTACTGCCTGGGCTTCCACCAGAAAGAGTATACTGTCTTGACCACCACCCACGAGAGGAAGAGAGCCACAGAAGCAACGAGGAGGAACACGGCAGCTGCCATTAATGGTGTTCTTCCTTCCTGTCACGGCAGAGAAAAATGTAATATGGAAGTGGACGATCACATGGTATTTATCGAAGTCATCGGTTTGCTTTACGTAGTCACCAAGTGACGCTGACGGTAGGGACGGAGTTAAGAAGACCGCATGACGCCTTGGTCCTACTGTAAAAATTATTTTTGTAATAAATTTTTAAAAAATTCACTGAAAATTTCAAAAAATAATATTTCTACCACAATTAAAATTTTAAAACTTTAATTCGATCTCCTACATAAAAAATTTAAAACTTCACTCCTACTTGACACAGCATGCTAATGCGGCCAAGAAATTTTGTAGATGTGTATGCTTGTCTTGTTTTCCTTCCAAACATCATTTTTTCTGGAATCCAAATGGTTATTGCATAGTTCTGGATTTTGACACTCAGAAAGTCTGAATATTGTGTGATTCTCCTTGCATTTGGCAAAACTAAGCAGGTGATGTAGTCAGTGAAAAGTGAGAAAACTAGGATTTGGGTTTATTTGCTGTGACAGTTGGAGAATCTGGAATAATTAATCTAGTGTTTGGTTTATTATTTTTTCACCTTAGTTCAATGAAGTGGGCACAAAGCTGTTGGCACATAGGAGCACATGTGTGTATATTAATATTGTGGAATATGTAGTATGTATCACTAAGAAGGTAAGTTATTATCGAGGGAAGGATTTATTTACTGGGTAAATGACATCCCCACATGTTTGGCAATGTTTGAAATTCGGATCGTGCTTTTTCTCATGCAAACGTCAACCTTGAGACATTGCTTTCTGGTCTTTTGCCGATACAAAGAAACCCCGTCCTGTTTTTTGCAAATGCCTCGTAACTTGATAAATGCAACACAGTAGTTGTGATTTCCATCTAAATTATACTCTTATCATTTTACTTTTAGTTTCTAAAGGTTAACAAAAGAATATATACATATACCTTTCTCGGCCTTTTGCAGCTTTCATTCGATAGATCTACCAATCTACAATATAGCTTGCCTTAAGACAGTTCCTTCCTTACAAAAAATTTGATTATAGTTATAAGGCATTTTTGCAGGAGCAACCTATTAATTGGTAGAGAGTCGAAGCTTTCACTCAACCTCTTGTTCTTCTTTTACAATATAATGTATGTTTTTGGTGCCTCGAGGTGTTCTTCATGCACTTCAAATTGTATATCGGTGACCTTTCTTTTGTAATACATATAGTTACTCAAAATCGAAACTGATCACCTACTAGCCTGTCTCTCAATCCATTCTTCTCATAGTTATAAGACATTTCACAAAAAAAGATTGAACGTGTAGTAAGAGGAGGACACAGGTGTTCATGTATGAGCCCTTTCATAAAGTGCCTCGTGCGAATTTTTGTTTTTATTTGAGCATTTTTTCTCTTCTATATTTTGATCGAAAAAGTGAAAAGCCGAGTTGTTACGAATCGGTTTTTGAATTAAACGAGACATTAAAAGTCCAGTATATGGATTTACTGGACCAGACATCACCAACTTTTGTCAGTGTGTATCGTCGATCTGTGATCATTCTTTTTCTTTTTTCTTTTTTTCTTTTTCAAGTGAAATTGTTCGGACTATATATTATTTTGCATGCGGGTCGGTTTGTCCTCTTCAAAAATTTCAACTTGGAAGCGTTTGCAAGTTGAGGAATTTGAGTTTCCATCCTATTTCTCTTAATGAATTTGTGAGCAGTGGTCAAACAGCGGCGCCACTTTCTTCGACACCACGTTTCAGCTGTTCGGCACCTCCTGTCACTTTACATATTACATGAATTCATCTTAATTTTTTAAATAAGGTCTTTCATATATATAATATAATATTCGTAGCTGTCTCGATCCAAATGCAAATCAAGCTCCAAATCGACTAACGATTAATTTTTATATTTTTTTTATAAGATGTATACCAGCTTGGTTGGCAAATAAACTCAATTTGTTCAAAAAGGTTGAGGTAGTTTCACAAAAACATTTTTATGGTGTTTGATGAATTTGTTTTAATTTTTGAATCATATTCATGAAAGAAGAGTTACATATTACATAAGTGCTCAATTTTCATAAAAAAATAAGAGATCTTAATTAACTTTAATTTTTGAATCATATTCATGAAACAGTTACATAAGTGCTCAATTTTCATAAAAAAGTACGAGATCTTACGTCTCTTTGATTCAGTTACCTCACTTGATCACATATTAGCTAATCACATATTGGCTAATCAGTTTTGAGGATTGGTTCCAATTTGGAATCAGGAAGATCAATAGTTCAATAACACGAACCGACTTTCACATTTACACTTTGAGGAAGACCACAAGTCCATAACAAAACCTTAGAACGCGCGCGCATGTTTGTAAACCATCTAAATTTTACTGCCAACGTGAACGTTGTCATAGAAGCTAGCACTAGCAGCAGAGTTGGATGCATCCTTTAGATATGAGCAACCAATTATTTTTACAATTAATGCGCCCTCTTTTTTGGAATACATTTTTTCTAATTATTTTAAGAATTTTCTTATTTTTGATTATTTTCAAATAAATTTTCACTTATTTTGTTAAAGATTTTTTTAAAGACTTTTTACTGATTTTCAACGGAGTCAGTAGAACAGGCCACTTCATGCATAGGCTAATGCATGAACCAGCAGCTTGATTCGACAGCTAAATCGACTTTGTCAACGCATAAACCACCGTACGACCTATTTTTTTCAATTGAAATATTTTTTTTCATAGACAATATTACAAAGAACTCCTTAAAGTGTGAGCAATTTTAAAAAACACCCTTAATTTTTGAAACGTTTCATTTTGGTGCTCAACTGAGTGTGTTAAGCATTTGATCTGCGACAGTAAAATGTCTCATATACTACATAAAATTCAGCTATTGTAGGTGCAATGCCTGCTCCAAAAAGAGTTCGGGTCTGACTAGTGGGAGAGCTAAAATTTTTTTGCAATGGAGGCATTTTTGTCAAAATTTTCATTTCTAAAAGGATACAACATACATAAATAAGTAAATAATTTTAAAACATCTATCTAAAAATAAATAAAAATTTTGTTGTTGGCATGAGCAATTTGTCACACCAGCTTATATGTAGACCCCTCGTGACTTTGAGCTTTTAGATTTAAAAGGTTGGCATGGTAATATCTCACATTTGATGCTAGAGGTTTTGTCCACAAAGGGGATGGTGGCAAAGTTGAGTGATTTTTTTTTTTTGTAAATCTTTTTTTATGTTGGGTGGGTAGAATGAGTTTCTCATCCTACCACTCAACAAAAAAGCCCCCCCTTAAGATGTGAGACTTATTTTTAGTGTTAAAATAACACTCTCACTATGCTTCAACTTCTATATCGATGCTTTTGTTTTTTTCATCCGTGAAGTTGATGTCTCCAAAACTCCATACAAAAACTAAGCTGGGGGATTTGTAAATTCTTAATGGTAGAGATGTTCTTTATAAATTTTTTTTTTGACGCCTTGCCTTGCATGAATCGATCAATTTGGGGAAAGATGGAACCTTGTTGTTTGACTTTCGGGCAGAGCGAGTGGACCTAGCTTGGCTCTAGATTGATGATGTGCGTATTTTGTGAGGCTCGAGAATCAACGAAGGAAGGGGCCAATGTGGAGGGTCACATCAAAACACAACAATATCCATTCTGACCATTGGCTCTTAACCAACGTCATCAGACAAAGCACTTGCAAAGTGTAGGGCTTTGCTAATATGGCGACGACTCAAGGGAAGCCAAAGCAAAGCGAGCTTTTGGAATGCTTAAGCTTTTGATGAGCTAATGCCATTCAAAGTTGTCCCTAACGCTTTGCGAATGCTTTGACAGTCTCTTTCGTCGCAAACTTCCCCGTTCAAGAAGAACTGTTTTCGTGATCGAATTATGAAAGAGATATACTAATTGTATATGATCATTCGCTGAAATGGTATAAGTAATTCTTTGATAGGATCCGGAAGGGATATTCGAATCCACTGAGGATGCAATAGGTATTGGTGATCGATCAGCTTCAATTATGACCGAGGACTTTCTATCTGCATCCATAATTACTGCACAAGATGGTGGTTGGTTCCACCCGAAATGAATCTTCTTCTTTCCTGAATGAATCCTTTTCGGAAACAAATGACTTAAACAATTGGTCAAAAACCCCCACGATCCTCGATTGATCATCATTGATACAGCCGATTCTGGTCGCCATGTGTTCCATTTTCTCATCGAACAACAAATTGGTATTGACAAAGAAGGAACGGCCTTTTTGACGAATGGGATATCCTATAAAATGACAAGCATTTCGTAAACAAATCTGTCTGAATCGATAATAACGATTCCATTTCTGGAACCAAGCCACATGATCTTTGGAACCATTAAGTTCTTAATTTGTTAGCCCAGTGACTGAAAGATCTCCCAAAGCCCCAGTGCCAACTTGCTATTTTCCAGCGTTCACTGCTCATCGCTGCAAGTTGCCCCACGTACATGGAAACATGCAAATTTTTATGTTTTTTATTTATGACGTTGGAAAACTAAACCATGAGACGAGAGGCTTATTTAAATAGAGCCGATAAAATAGGAATGTATACCAAAATTTGAGGACAAGAAGTCCCTTAATTACACAAATTGGGGACAAAAAGTCCTTTAGTTATAGTAACAAACCGCAAGACAGAAGCAAAAAACGAAATGTACATTACAGCTCACAAACAACGAAATAAGAGGGGTGGGGAGAGAGTGGAATGACGGAACGACACCATCATCCAACCGTAGAAGGAGAACGCCGCCGCAGCCGAATGGCAAAATGAACATCTCCCTACACAAATAGAGGCTTATTTAAATAGAGACACAACCAGCAGCTGCTAAAAGGGGAGAGTATCAAAAAATGCCAAATGACCACATAGATCAAAGTTTTAAGCCATCTCATTTTGACATAAGATTATCGTTCCCTTGTGCCTTGGTTGGAGTGTTGTTCTTGCTTATAAAGTTTGGAAAATTTTCAAACTGGATGAGCTTACAGGTAAGCCTAATTACGCTGTTTGCTTGAAGAATGGCAAAAATTTTGACAAAAAAATTGTGGGGCACATTGCCTAATGTCAACAAACGTGGCAACTTTCGTCAAGCATTTGCTTTCTTTCTGACTTCATTCTTTCTGACTTCAAAAAGAGACGCATTATTTCCCTCTAAGAAAAGGAAAAGCTTTGGTAGATCAGCATATAGCACATGCAAAAGATTTGCATAAGCACATATTTTGTATTTGTCAATAAAAAAAAAGGTGGCCATTCAATAAGGGGAGGCAACACCTTCCCTTCTACCACACAACGGACATGATAAGAACTGCTAGGCAATCAGTTTTTGTTTCAAATTCTTACGACGTCAATTCTTTGTATTACAAAAGAGAGTCACTGACATGCAAGTTGAAGCGCGGCGGAAGCGACACCCTGACATAATGAAAACAGACATATGCTTTAAGGGATGAGGGGTTGTGTGGTTATGCACACCAGTTGTTCGATGAAATATTCAAGTGAGGTTTTTATTTTGGAACGTTGCGATTTCAGGGTTTGTCCTCAACAGGAGTTATACAACTGCCCTGGAGTCATCTTTTATTTGAATTGCTGTATTTTACATTGTTTTTCATGTTTTTGATAATTTTTTCATTTTTATTTGATTTTTAAATTTAAAAAAAAAAATACAAACCGATTATTCTGATTCCGGTTTGATTCACTAATTTATTGGGTCATTAGGCTTTCCGATTCGATTCAGGAAACTATTGATAACAGTGACCACAACCGTGGTTGGTCAAAAGAGAAAATCAAGTGCACGAAAGGAAATGAGAAGAAAAGCAAAAGTGTGACGTAAGAAATAACAGCCTCTTTTACAAGAACATAAGAACATAAGAAAACTTCCAACGTAGCATGCTAAAATCATATTTTTCCCTCACAGTTAACTCTTTTTTCCCATTCAAGTAATTCAGCCCCAATTGAGATCCCCCAAATGAAATATTTGTGTTTTTCTATGAAAATGATTACAAACAACGCCTCTCTGTTTTTAGTGCCTTGAACTGACAATCCCACATATCTGCGACTACCTAGGAAGGCACTTCAAACATAGACTGCTCAACAGCCTTGTCCATTCCATTGGACCAACCCTTAGTAGATTTATAAATTTCTTAATGGTTGATATATATATATATATATATATATAGATATATATATACCATGGTTGCTGCATGATATTTGGAAACATTAGATCTTCATTTGATAGCCCTAATGATTCGAAGATCTCCTCCAAGCCAAACTCCCGTTATTTTCTAGCGTTCACTGCTATCTCTACAAGTTTCCCCATGTACATGGGAATATGGCATATTTTAAAATTTTCAATTATAACGTTGGAAAACTAAACCATGGAGACGAGACTTAACTTAAATAGAGACACAACCAACAACAGCTAAAAGGGGAGGTTATCAAAAGATGCACTGGTAAAGACCATAGATCAAAGTAAGATCATCGCATTTAGACATAAGATTATGGTTTCCTTGTGCCTTCGTTGGAGTGTTGTTCTAGCTTACAAACTTTAGAAAATTTTGTCGACAAGCCAACTGTGAGCTTAGAGGTGAGCCTAGTTACGCTGACATTGGCAAATCTTTTGACAAAAAATTGTGGGGCACATTGCCTATTGTTAACAAGCATGGTATCTTTCGTCAAGCATTTGCTTTCTTTCTGCCTTCAAAGTAAGACAAATTTTTTCCTCTAAGAAAAGAAAAAGCTTTGGTACATTACATATAGAACATGTAAAAGATTTGCATAAGCACAGATTTTTTAACCTTTGTCATCAATCAGAAAGGTGGCCATTCAATAATGGGATGCGTCGGTTGCCTATAGGATCCATGCAGCAGAAAGTGGCCTCAATACTTCTTTCATGATCAAAGTGTTTATTCGATTTTCTCAGATAGAATGCAAGATGATTTGAGCTCCATACTGAGGCTGAAGGGTTATGATCTGCTGTGGAGCATGAACATAGGTTGGTGATAGTTCGAAGGAGAAGCGTTGCAGAATCATGGCAAGTGCCATCTTGGCCTCGATTAGTGCAAATGTCTGGCCGATGCAGACCCGAGGACCCCAACTAAATGGAAAGAATGCCAGCTGATTCTTGGATGCACTTGCAATTCCTTCTGAGAACCTCTCTGGTTTGAATTCAACAGCGTCATCACCCCAAAGCTTACGATCGTGGTGGATGAGAAGCAGTGGCAGAATCAGGCGAGCCCCTTCTGGGAGGTTGAGGTCTCCCAATTTTACATTTTTGTAAGTTCGTCTTATCAAAAATGTTACAGGTGGATAGAGTCTTAAAACTTCATTTAGAATCATAGAGACCTGAAACACAAGATCAATATATGAAAAGTAAATCTTTCAGCTGAATAATGCAAATAGGCTCAACCAAAGACTTTTAAAGAAGCTTAAGCTTACTAATTTCCTACTGGAACACAGTTATGGCACAACTAACAGTTCAAATCAGAGTATACTTACAGTCTTCAGGTGGCTTAAGCTGTCAAAAGAGGGGATATTCTTGCCACAAACTTGAAGAACCTCTTCCCTCGCACGCATTTGCCAGCTTGGGTACATGCAGAGCAGAACCATGGTCCATGTTAGCAACACTGAAGTTGTCTCCTGACCAGCAAGGTAGAAGAACTTGCATTCTTCTATGACATCCTCTCTTGTCATTCCCCTGTTCCCATGCTCATGGTCGTTCCTGTTTGATTCCAACAATTTTCCCAACAGATCATCATTTTTTGCAATACCCAACTGCATTTCCTTCTCTCTCTTCTCAATTATGTTATTAAGCAGGGATCTGATCTTTCTGTATATCACATTCTGCCTCTTGTTGTCCTTTGTGGGCAAAAACCTGTTTTAAATGTCAACATGTGTACAAGTTTTCATTACATTCTCCTGAAAATATGGAAAAATGCTGCCAAAGTCACTATATCTTGTGATTTTGAATTATCTGGCATATCATACTTTACCTGAATCCAGGGATATACATTTTTGAGAAGGCTCGAATCACTAGCGCAGCCATTTCCATCTGCATTTGGAATATCTGCCTGCCTTCTTCATAGTTACTGCCAAAGGCAGTCCTAGAGATGACATCTCCAGTAAGATTCTGAAACTCCTTCCATACATCTAATTCACACGATCCTTGGGGACTAATTGATTTTTCCCACCTTTCAACTAGCTCACTGCAACAACTGGAGAATGATGGCAGCATTCCCTGCTCACCCAAAATCAAGGACAAAATATGAAGGCCTAGACATGTAAAAGCTGTAAAACAATTGAAAGCTTGGGGTCAATATCTGCAACTACTTTCCCGTATATATTGCACCATTATGAGCCACAGAGTAAAAAGCTTTTACCGGTGGACTCCACTTTTTTATGATAAAAATCCAAGCAATGGTAATAACAAATAGTATTTGTCTGCATAAGTTCCAGTACCAAGTCAAAGACTTGGACAACATGTTTGGCTAGAAACGTGTGGTCAGTAAAATACCTTCTCAAGTGTTAGACAATGAAAAAGCTGAGGCCAGGCTTGTCGTTGTATTAATTAAAGTACAACGCCATAGTTGGGCAACATATTCGATTGACGGGGGCAAGTTTATCCGAACATTTCAACAGTCAACACCCTTCGTAACTCTTGCATTTATCATCAAAACTGTTTACTCTGCCTCAGTAAGTAGGTAAGTAGGCAACTGTATGTATACCAAGATTAATAAGTATTACTGCTGATTACTAAACTATGATAAACCTCATTCTTCGGTTTCTCTCTTGAAAAAGACAAGGTTTATCTACTATATTTTATGCCCATGTAGGGTCACAGCGGATACCGAACACTGAAACTTCTTCAACTTAAAGGTCTTTTGCTCTAGGTGGACTGATCTCTTTTCGACATCTTTTGGAGCTAAACACCAAAAAGTGAATCATGTACATGAAATTGAGCTAAGCACTCTGACAATTTCGGTTAGAAATAGGGCCCTGCCTTCATCTTTTCGAACAACATGCCTCTAACATGTTTTATATGAGAAAACAAATTTGCTACTAAATAAGTGTTCAGACAAGAAGAAGAAGAAGAAGAAGAAAGATAGACATATCAGATGCTTTAGACCTTGAGTTTTTCCAAATGGAAGACAGGATTGAGGCGCCTTCTCTGGACTGCCCATTGTGTACCTTCCAAGCTGCCGAGGCCCCTTGCCAGCATCTTCCCTTGAGCCGACTGAGGGGACTTGGAGAAGTTCCCAAACTTGTTGGAGAGGACTTCTTTTACCATCTCCGCATCCATGAGGATTAGCTGCGGTGTCTTCCCAAACCAAGAGAATGAAATTTTACCTGCACTCGTTCCACAATCACAAAAGAATTATATAACAGAGCCAAATCAAAAGAAGAACAAGATTAATGAAGAGACTCAATTTGGTTACTGAAGACTGAACGAGAACAGAAAGCTTATAGCATACCGTATTTATCAACGCATTCCTTAAAGAAGGGATTAATTCGTGGAGCTAACTCATGAGAGAAGGCCATGGGCTTGGCCAACGCTTTCACTTGCATGATCGCCGCTTCCCTCGCGTTGCCGATGAAGAACTTGTAAGGGTAGCCATGGATTCCCTGCCTCTTGAAGGTCTCTGCGTACTTCCTGGGCTTCCACCACAGCGAGTAAGCTCCCTTCACCACCACCCACGAGAGGAAGAGAGCTACAGAGGCAAGAATGAGCACGGCAGCTGCCATGGATACTGGAGTTCTTCCTACCTGGAGCGGACGACCACAGGGTTTGCATCTATTAAGACCAAGCGACGAGATCGAGTTGGTGTGTGTGACGCAACATGAAGGAAGAAGGGCGGACGCAACAGATATACGTGGACAAAATAAAAAGTTGGGATATTTTAAGTATTTTTATCGAAAAATATATAATATTGTAACCTTTTAATGGTTTTAATAATAATTTTGATCTGTTGAAAAACCTCTTTTATTTGATCATTATCCACTTATTCCAAAAAAAAAAAGATAGATGTTATGATTTTAAAAAATATTTTTTATCTTTTAATTTTTTAATATCTTGGCATTCGGAAAAGATGACAATATTGTGTGATTTTTCTTGCATTGGTGAAATATAGGCAGGCGTTGTGTTTATTGATAAGTACTGGAAAAATTAGGGTTTGTATTTATTTGTTGTGACAATTAAATGGAGAAACTAGATAATTCTAGGCTTTGGTTTATTATTTTTCAGCTCAATTAATTCAAATTGGCACATAAGAATACTTATGGGTCCTGTCTCCCACGCAAACCTCATCTTTTAAAAGGAGTTTGACGATTTGAAATTTTGATTGAAGAATAAAAATTCTAAGGCCATAATTTCTCCTCAAACTTGGAATGTAAATTCTCAGTTTCCTAATTTTAGAAATAAAATACATTGTTTGTTTAATAATTATAATTTCTTAAAAATTAAGCATTTTGATTTTAAAATTTCATTATTCTTGGTGTGCCCACCTTAATCCCTATATTTGGATGCACATGCTTAATTATAAGGTAAAAAAAAAAAACCACTATAATTTATAGTTTTAACTTCTAATAAATGCCTCAACTACGTGAAATTTGTTTACTTGATAAATAAATAACAATAGCTGAGGGCAATTTGCTATGGTTATTCTTATTGTTATATGGTTCATGAATCTACCTTAATTTTGGAGCAAATTCACTAAACAATTTTTTTTTAAAAAAAAAAATGCCAAACAGCCCCTATAATCACAAAATTACATTCTTATTATTTCATGTTGTATATTTGAATCCTATTTTACATCTGATCTAATGTCGTTTCTTAAATATTTAAATCTGATCTGATTTTTTAATTGAATATTAAATTTTCTTGAAAAGTTTTCATTGTAGTCCGATGCAAATCAAAATATATTGGCTCCGAATGGTAGAAAAAAACCTCTCGCTCACCCGAAATGCATTGGGTGGCAAACCAATTAAATTTGAAGGCCAGTGTAGAGGTACCACAAGGCACATATCAATAGTATTTCTAATGTATTTTGAATTTCTAATTTTTTAATAACTTTTTACATGTTTTTTTTCAATGATTTTCTTAAAACACAACTTTAAATATCTTTGCCTGATCGACAATCGACTCACTCGAATCGGAGTTCTTTATTTTTTTTTTCCTTTCATATCACAGAAAGAAACAAGAAAAGTGATCAGCATGGGACATTGCCTCACCCTATTGAAATATTTATAATTTTTATATGCTCGTGATCTTTACAGTTACTAAAATCTTTATTTAATTATCAACATAATGACTCGATGATATCATATGCGCCAATGCCAAGTTTTTTTTTTTTTTTTTTCCTTTGTTGTAGCCTTTCCGAAGTTATATTTTTTATTTATTGCATGGAGAAATTGCACTGGGACGAGAGACTTATTTAAATAGAGATGTAATGACCGTGAGTAACGGAGAACTGCTGTTGTTGAAGATGATCATGAAAGGAGGAGATTATAAAAAAAATGCTCATTTCATGCCTGCATAAAGTAACACTCCATATATCTGCCTTAGGTTGTGTTTGATCACTTACACCCTCTTTTTGAAATATTAGAATATATATATATATATATATATATATATGTGTGTGTGTATGTGTGTGTGTGTGTACTTTTTACTGGTTTCCAACAGATTCCAATCCATCTGTTTGGAATGTTGCTCTTGCTTGTAAAAGTTCAGAAAATTTTGTTGACAAACCAACTAGATGAGCTTAGAGGTGAGTCCAATTACGATGTTTGCTTCAAGACTGGCAAAACTTTTGACAAAGAATTGTGGGGCAGATTGTTTAATGTTAACAAACATGGGAACTTTCGTCAAGCATTTGCTTTTTCTCTGCCTTCAAAATAACTCAAAAAGTTTTTTCCTCTTAAGAAAAAGAAAAAGCTTTGGTGGATTGACATATAGCACACGCAAAAGAGTTGCATGATCTCAAAGTTTTGAACTTTTGTCATCAATTAGAAAGATACACATTCAATAACGGGTGGGATGCATCGGTTGTCTATAGAATCCATGTGCAGCAGAAAGTCGCCCCGTTACTTCTTCCATGATCTAAGTGTTTGTTCAATTTTCTCAGATAGAATGCAAGATGATTTGAGCTCCATACTGAGGTTGAAGGGTTATGATCGAGTGTGGAGCATGAACATAGGTTGGTGATAGTTCGAAGGAGAAGCGTTGTAGAATCATGGCAAGTGCCATCTTGGCCTCAATCAGTGCAAATGTCTGGCCGATGCAGATCCGAGGACCCCAACTAAATGGAAAGAATGCCAACTGGTTCTTGGACGCGTTTGCAATTCCTTCTGAGAACCTCTCTGGATTGAATTCCTCAGCGTCGTCACCCCAAAGCTTGTGATCATGGTGGATGAGAAGCAGTGGCAGAACCAGACGAACACCTTCTGGGACAGTGAAGTCCCCCAATTTGACAGTATTAGAGGTTCGTCTAGCCGTTGAAACTACAGGTGGATACAGTCTTAAAACTTCATTTAGAATCGTAGAGACCTGCAATATTAGATCAGTTAGCAGTATATGAAACGTTCATCTTTGAGCTGAATATTGCGAATAGGCTTCAACCAGAGATTTCCAAAGAAGCTTAGTAATTTCCTAGTGGAATTCACTTATGGCACATCTCATTGTTCAAAATCAAAGTGTACTTACAGTCTTCAGGTGGCTTAAGCTGTCAAAGGAGGGGAAGCACTTTCCACAGATTTGAAGAACCTCTTCCCTTGCACGTATTTGCCAGTTTGGGTGCATGGAGAGCAGAACCATGGTCCATGTTAGCAACAATGAAGTTGTCTCCTGACCAGCAACATAGAAGAGCCTGCATTCATCTATGACATCCTCTCTTGTCATTCCCTTGTTCCCATTCTCTTGGTGGTTCCTGTTTGATTCCAACAATATGCCCAACAGATCATCATTTTCTGCAATCCCCAACTGCATTTCCTTCTCTCTCTTCTCAACTATGTCATTAAGCAGGGAGATGATCTTTCTGTATATCTCCTTCTGCCTCTTGTTGTCCTTTGTGGGCAAAAACCTGTTTTAAATGTTACGGTTTTCGTTACATTCTCCTGAAAATATGCCATTAGATTCTGGAAAATGCTGCCAAGGTCACTGTATCTTGTGAGCTTGAATTATTTGGCATGTCATACTTTACCTGAATCCAGGGATGTACATTTTTGTGAGTGATCGAAGCACTAGCTCCGCCAGTTCCTTGTGCATCTGGAATATCTGCCTGCCCTCATCAGCGTTAGTGCCGAAGGCAGTTCTAGAGATGACATCTCCGGTAAGATTCTGAAACTCCTTCCATACATCTAATTCACACGATCCTTGGGGACTAATTGATTTTCCCCACCTTTCAACCAGCTCACTGCAACAACTGGAGAATGATGGCAGCATTCCCTGCTCAGCCAAAATCAAGGACAAAATATGAAGGCCTAGACATGTGAAAGATGCAAAACAATTGAAAGCTTTGATTCACTGACAATGGAGTCAAAATCTGCAACTACTCTTTTATGATATAGTATTTGTCTGCATAAGCTCCAGTACCAAGTCATAGACTACGTGTTTGGCTAGAAATGTGTGGCCAGTAAAATGCCTTCTTAAATGTTGGACAATGAAAAAAAAATTCCATATGATTAAGCTTTCATCTCCTCGACTTGCTTAGTAACACACGACACTTTAAAAAAAAATTTTAACAAGCTAAAAATTTTGCCCCGTTGAAGATTGTGAAGGATCTTCAAAAGTTTATAAAAGGGTTATTAAATAGATTGTTGTGCCTTTTTGGGGTTGGAGCCGAAACTACTAAGGGGCAGGTTGGAATCCGCCGAATGAGGAGACCGAGCCTAAAAGTGGGTCGGGTTGTTACAAAAGTTGATCCTAACTTCATTTCAACACCTTTCACAATTACATTTAACATCAAAACTGTTTACTCTGCTAGGAAGCTGTATGTATACCAAGATTAATAAGTATTACTGTTGATTGCTAAACTATGACAAGCTGAGTTTGGCTTATCTACTGTAGATACACAGCGGGATACTGAACACTGAAACTTCTTCAACTTGAAGGTCTTCTGCTTTAGGTGGACTGAGCTCTTTTCGACATCATTTGGAGCTAAACACCAAACAAGTGAATCATTTACATGAAACTCAGATCAGCACTCTGACAATTTCGGTTAGAAATAGGGCCCTACTCTCATCTTTTCAAAGAACATGCCTGTAACATGTTTTATACAAGAAAATAAAGTTGCTGCTAAATAAGTGTTCAGACAAGAAGAAGAAGAAGAAGAAAGACATATCAGATGCTTAGGACCTTGAGTTTTTCCAAATGGAAAACAGGATTGAGGCGCCTTCTCTGGACTGCCCATTGTTCACCTTCCAAGGTGACGATGCCGCTTGCCAGCATCTTCCTCACTGCCGACTGATGGGGCTTTGAGAAATGCCCAGACTTGTTGACGAGGACTTCTTTTACCAACTCCGCATCCGTGAGGATTAGCTGCGGTGCCTTCCCAAACCAAGCGAGAGAAATTCTACCTGCACTCGTTCCACAATCACAAAAATTTGTATAACTGAAGCAAATCAAAAGAAGAACAAGATTTATTAAGAGGCTAAATTGGTGCCAAATATATGGTGCCCTTAAAAAAAAGTAAAATAGGAGAAAACCAACATAAGATATAGATCTGTTACTGAAGACGAAACAAATCTTCATTTCTTTCTCAATTTGCTTTTTCAGATAGTCTAAGGCAAAACAGGCCCCCCTTCCTCCCTCTCTGCGCTTTGAATTGCCAATGAGGGATATCTGCCATGAGTGTCGAGCTTATGGTGTCCACTCAACTTGAAGTTCACATCCACAGGCCGCACATAGTTAATGAACAAAAAAGACTGATCGAGGCCAGAAGGTTTGTAACATACCGTATTTATCAGCAGATTCCTTAAAGAAGGGATCAATTCGTGAAACTAACTCATGAGAGAAGGCCATGGGCTTGGCCAACGCTTTCTCTTGCATGATCGCCGCTTCCCTCGAGTTGCCGACGAAGAACTTATAAGGGTAGCCATGGATTCCCTGCCTCTTGAAGGTCTCTGCGTACTGCCTGGGCTTCCACCACAGCGAGTATGCTGTCTTCACCACCACCCACGAGAGGAAGAGAGCTACAGAGGCAAGAAGGAACATGGCTGCTGCCATCAATGGAGTTCTTCCTACCTGGCATGGCAGACTAATAACGTAGGAGTAGATGATCCCAAAGTTTGTACTCGTGGGACCAAGTGACAGAGCGATGGTGCACAGTCAACGCAACAAATATACAATATGCAGGGTGGGCGCCGACGGCTCTGTACATGCAACAACGGGGTTGAATTATTTTAGATTTTTTTTATAAACAAATATATATATTTTAAACTTTCAATTTTTAAAAACTTTGTCATGGGTGTTCTAGTCATTATACATTCCTATATACAATTTCGTGGTTTGGTACATACATGATTGTCCTTTCCCCATATAATCTTTTTTTTAAAAGATTATTTTATTGGAATTCACATGGTTTGTTCCCCCAAATGTTTCCATATGTAAGTTTGGTAAACAAAAATTTTGTAATTGTTTCACAAATATAACTCAAAAAAAATGAGTCTGATTTATGAAATACTTTAAAAAGTGTTTTATGAATATGATCGAGATTTATGAAACAATGACAAACTGTTTTATTTGCCAAACAAACTCTTAATGTCGTGTTTGATCGAGCAATTCTTGTGCTTAATTATAAGGTTAAAAAAGAAACTAGTGTTATTCTTGTGCTTAATTATAAGGTTAAAAAAGAAACTAGTGTTTGTAGTTCTAATTTCTAGTAAATGCTTCAGTCATATGGACTCGGTTGACTTGATAAATGAAAAAGAGCACCTCCTTGTATTTTGTAAGTTCTAATTAATTTATATTTTATTGTCTAAGATAGTTTTAGCTAGTTAAGATCAATACATAGTCGAATTCGGATCTACTTGTATATAAGCGTGCCACGTGTTGACCTTTAATTTCTCAAATATTAGTTAAAATGTTTTTATTTTTACATTATTTTTATCATTTTTATTTATTTGTTAAAATTACTTTTTGTCATTTTACAACTGATTCTACTCGCTATGGATAAGTGACGGCTTTACCGAATCGGCCTTCAACGTCACTGACGTGATCAAAGAACCGATTTTTGCAACATTATTTGCAGGGGCGAAGCCAGGATTTTTTTCAGGAGCGGGTCAAACGATGACTGCGTTTTGTGAGTTGGATTTGGGTAGGGTCAAACTGAACTACAATTCAAAAAATACATGAAGGTAAAAAAAAAAATTTAATTTTTACATTGTATTTTTTTATTTGGCTGAGGTGGGGCCATGGCCTCAACGGGTCCCCCTCATTGTTTGGGAAGATTATTTTTAATAAAGGATGTCAATGGATCCGGTTTTAACTTTTAACATGTTTTCTGGATGTTCATTCATTCACATTCAAATATGATCAGAGAAAAGACATCTGAGTCTCAATGAATTTACAATTCAAATCTAATTTTGACATTCATATACGAATACAAATCCAAATCCAAATCCAATTTGATGTCATTTCTTAAATCCGAATCTAATCTGATTTCTTAATTAAGCATTAACTTTCTTTTTCATATCCACATTTTTCACAATGCTTTGATGGGATATGTTATCCAAATAAGATATATTGACATCCATATGCATTAACAAACTTTAGAAGACTGCTGTTCAGAAAGTATAAATTTTATTACTAAGGTAAATATATCCAGGATTAAAAGACCCATTAAACTATATGCTTTCAATAACCTACATATCATTTTTCCATTTATTTTCTTGAAACAATTTTTATGTATCTTTGCCTGGTCGACAAATAGGAGTTTTTTTTTTTCCTTCGTATCATAGAAAGAAACAAGAAAAGTGATCAACGTGGGACATGTTGTCTCCTCATTGAAATATTTTAATGCCTTGGTTTAATCTTCATTTAATTATTAATTTAATGACTAGATGATATTTTATGTACCAGTGGCAAATTTTTTTTTTTATTTTGTTGCTTTTGCCAAGTTTTTGCATGCCTTCGTAACATAGTGTTTTATAAATTTACCTTATTTTTACATGAATACTGACAAAATGTATGCCTTGGTAACATAGTGTTTTATAAATTTACCTTATTTTTACATGAATACTGACAAAATATCTAATTCAAGCCAAAAATCAAAGAGTATCAGGAAGGAAAGATTTATGCATTGCACATTGTCAATATATCCGATTTGAATCGGATATCCGACCGATCCGATTCCAAAAAATTGGATATGGAAAAAAAAAAAATATTTGATTAAGAAATCAGATCAGGTTCGGATTTAATAAATGACATCCAATCAGATTCGGATATACATAAATATCTGATTGGATTCTGATCAATATTCATTTTTAAACAAATAACATGTCTCTAATACTATTAAATTTTCAAAATTGGCAAAATCCGGTTCAAAATTCGACAGATATTGACATCCAACCAATCTGACCCATTGACATTTGTAAGGAATAGACATGGACCTTGGCCCCCTCCCTTTATCAGATTTTTAAAAATTCAAAAATTGATATGTAAATTTTAAAAATTTTAAATTTAATCTACATAAAAATTTTGAAAAATCTTGTTTTGGTCGTGGTTAAAATTTTAAAACTATAATTCATCCCTTACAACTACAATAATGAAAAATTCCAACCTCCGCCGGATGCAAAGAAGATCAACTAGTCATAAGAAAGGCAAAGATGATGGTTCTCTTAATACGGCAAATTGATAAACGCCTGAATGCTGTGGTTAAAGTCAATAGAGTTATAGCAGAGAAATAAAGAACGGGACAGGGTGAAAGCACCAAAGGTGAAGAAACGGATGATGCGCAGGTGTATCAAATTCAAATGGATTCAAACGAAGTGGAACTGGTAGATCCCCTGCTCCGTGTAATTGAATAATTCAAATATTTAAGGAAGCCTCTCAATGAAGAAATATGAACAACAGAGAAGAGGAAAACTTTGGAAGAGAAGAAGACGTAGGTGATTGAGCTGGCTTATATCGTCTCTAATTGGGCCTCCTATTCATGCTCAATTTTTTTCCATTTCATCAACTTCCATCTTCACCGTCTCCACCAACCAATACCCATTTGATTCCTTTAGCGCCCATTCAACAATCCATCGATTCCTCAATCTCCTTAACCACTTGGACCGGTTAATCTCTTGGTGCCCATTCATGGTGGTCGGGTTTGAAGTAAAGAGGCCGAAGGTGATGTCCTGGGGAGTTGCTGCGCATACATAACACGTTTCAGGTTTGGTTCCCGTGGTCATCAGGTTGGTGTTGAAGTAAACTAGTAAAGAGCCGAAGTGATGTCCGGCGGATTAAGGACAAGGGTTGTGGTTGCCCCTCCCCTCTTTTCACCTCTCTATACTCAATACTCTCTCATCTCTTTTACCACTTCTTTCTCCCTGGACAAGAAGTCAAGAAGCTCCGCCTGTTACAGTCCCCTGCTGACTGCCCTTTTCTCCTCTTTCCTTCTTTCCGGAGGCTACTGCTCGGAAATCGTTTGATGATATGCCTACACTTTTTTGTAGCCATTGCTTTGGATTTATCTCACCTTATGAACTTCGGCAGGTAAAGCTAATCGTCTCCTATTCTTTCCAGGAAGTCTGCATTAGAGAAATCGAAGGAAAAAAAGAGAGTAATGCAATATAGACGGTCACATAGATTCTCACTAACTTGGGTTCATGATAATTTGCAGTACACATAGCTTTGGGAGGTGAGACAAAAGACGATACGCAGTGAATTCTCGAGTTCTGTTGGTACTTACGTTAGCAATATAAGTAGAAGAGGTTTGATAGCTGAATAACTCGTCTATACTTAGACGCTAGAAAATGAATGCCGCGAAAAGTTGTTAGCTTCGAATTTTGCAAAACATTAGGGAATGCGGGATGTTGAATAAGCAGAAGCAAACTGGCAACCCATGGACCAGTGACGATCCAAGTGACCACCCTTTTTTTTTTTTCTTTCTTTTTTGCTCTCGTCAATAGTCTTCCTTTGTGTTGGTCATATTTTCAAGCCTAAACTGTAACTAGGGAATGTTGGTCCCTCAAAAGTAGAAATTTTAGTTTATATTTTATTTTAGTTTATATTTTATCATTTATGGAATAATAAAAAAACACATCTGTATGCAATTGTTCGATAGGGATCCCCAATTGGTAAACTGATGCTTAATTGCCATGTTCTTGTCAATCTGAATACCAATCAGGAAGAACTAATAGCTCCACTGATGCAATTGTCGCGGTAAAAAATTGGATGGTAATGAACCCAAATCAGAAGAAGGAAATGCATATGATAGCTATACCATTATCTCCTGAAAACAAGCTCCATCTGTGAAAAGTCAAAGCCTCCCGTTCCTTTTCACTTTCATGATCAAAGTTCACAACTGCACTTGCAAAAACTCCTCCATGGTTCCAAAGGAATTGGCCTTGCTTTTAGCCTTTTTGTCCAGTAGACAACAATATGTGCAATACACAGCATAGGTAGAAACAGATACTACAATATTACTTCCTGTCTGAACTGAGCCTAGCACATGTAATGTGCTTCGGGAACTCACTTAGGCAGAACTGTGGAAGAAACTCTGACACGGCTGTACTTCTTCTCTCAGGTAGGATGCAGGATGATTTGAGCTCCATACTGAGGTTGAAGGGTCACAATCTGGTGTGGAGCATGAGCATAGACTGGGGAGAGCTCGAAGGAGAAGCGCTGGATAATCATTGCAAGTGCCATCTTGGCCTCAATTAGTGCAAATGTCTGGCCAATGCAGATCCGAGGACCCCAGCTAAATGGAAAGAATGCCAATTGATTCTTGGATGCACTTGCAATTCCTTCTGAGAACCTCTCTGGTTTGAATTCTTCAGCATCGTCACCCCAAAGCTCGCGATCATGGTGGATCAATAGCAGTGGCATAACCAATCGAACTCCCTCTGGGAGGGTGAGATTTCCCACTTTTACTGTTTTGTAGGTTCGTCTAACCACAACATTTATAGGTGGATATAGTCTTAACACTTCATTTAGAATCATAGTGACCTGCAAAATTAGATCAACATATGAAACGTACGTCTTTGAGTTGAATATTGCAAGTAGGCTGAACCAGATATTTCGAGAGAAACTTAAGGTTAGCAGTTTCCTATTTGAATTGGTTATGGCACAACCAGTTATTCAACTCAAAGTGCACTTACAGTCTTCAGGTGGCTTAAGCTGTCAAAAGAGGGGACGTTCTTTCCACAAACTTGAAGAACTTCTTCCCTCGCATGCATCTGCCAGCTTGGGTACATGGAGAGCAGAACCATGGTCCATGTTAGCAACACTGCAGTTGTCTCCTGACCAGCAAAGTAGAAAAGCTTGCACTCCTCTATGACTTCCTCCCTCGTCATTCCCTTGTCCCCATGCCCATGGTGGTTCTTGTTTGATTCCAACAATATGCCCAACAGATCGTCATTTTTGGCAATGCCCAACTGCATTTCCTTCTCTCTCTTCTCAATTATGTTATTAAGCAGGGATATAATCTTTCTGTTAAGCTCCTTCTGCCTCTTGTTGTCCTTTGTTGGCAAAAACCTGTTCTAACATTAGCATATGTTAAGTTTTCAATATTACATTCTCCTACAAGCATGCCATTACCTTCAAAATAAATGCTATCTAGGTCAGTTTGTCACCTTATTTTACCTTAATCCAGGGATATAAATTTTCCTTAAGGCTCGAATCACTAGCTCCGCCTGTTCCTTCTGCATTTGGAATATCTGTCTGCCTTCTTTATAGTTACTTCCAAAGGCAGTCCTAGAAATTACGTCTCCAGTAAGGTTATTGAACTCCTTCCATACATCTAACTCACACGATCCTTGGAGGCTAAGTGATTTTTCCCACCTTTGAACCAGCTCACTACAGCAAGTGGAGAATGCTGGCAGCATTTCCTGCTCAACCAATAGCGAAAAAGAAATAGGTAAGCAAATCTGTGAATTAACTAAAAGCTTTCACTCACTGACGAGTGGGTCATTATCTGCGACTACTTTCGTGTATAAATTGCTCCAATTGTGAGACCCACAAGAGAATTATTTGCACAGCAGGCTCCACTCTTTATAATAAAAAGCAAAGTAATAATAACCACAAATAGCACTTGTCTGCATCAGCTTCAGTACCATGTCAAATCAAATAGTACATGTTTCATCACTAGAAATGTGTGGTCAGTAAAATACCTTCTCATATGTTAGATAATAAAGAAAAATTTCAGATGTAGGTTGTCACTTCTTGATGGTCATTTTCAAAAAGTGTTCTCTTTTTTCGTTTCAAATAAACCAAGCTATTTAATGGGCACGCCCTTAAGGCGTGCAATCTGATCAACAAATTGCCAACCATATACTGCAATAAATTGATCCATAGGAAAGGTTACCGAGAAGAGTGGATTTGATCTCTAATCTTCCCAAAACTTTGAGTTGCTTAGCAATCTAGGCCACTCAAAAGCTGGCCACGATTTGTCGTTCTATTATAAGCATGCCGACAACCAAGTAAACCCGCCAAATGGTTGGGCAATATCGTCGATCGGTCGGGGACTTGGGCGTGAGTTCTTCCCAACTCCATGGCAACACCCTCTAAAACTCTTATATTTCATGTTACTCAGCCTTTGTAGGTAACTGTATGCATTCCAAAATTAATAAACACTACTATTGGTTACTAAATCCCTATAAATTAACCTCATCCTGTGTAGGCACTTGGCTTACAACGGATACTGAAGCACTGAACCTTCTTCAACTTGAAGGTCTTCAGCTCAAGGTGGATTGGGCTCTTGTTGACATCTTTTGGAACTTAACACTAGCTAAAAGTGATGTTACAAGAGACCATGTGACAAAACAAATTTGCTGCTAAATCAGAGACGAGAAGATGAAGATGAAGAAAGGTGACATATCAGATGCTTCAGACCTTGAGTTTTTCCAGATGAAAGACAGGATTGAGGCGCCTTCGCTGGACTGCCCATTGTGTACCTTCCAAGCTGGCGAGGCCCCTTGCTAGCATCTTCCCTTGGGCAAGCTGAGGAGGCTTCGAGAAGTGCCCAAATTTGTTGGAAAGGACTTCTTTTACCATCTCCGCATCTATAAGGATTAGCTGCGGTGTCTTCCCAAACCAAGAGAGAGAAATTCTACCTGCACTCGTTCCACAATCACAAAAAAGTTTACACAACAAAAGCAAATCAGAAGAAGAACAAGATTAATTAAGAAGCTAAAGTTGGTGCCAAATATATGGCGACTCCAAAAAAAAAAGGCAAAATAGGAGAAAAACAACATAAGAGATAGATCTGTTTCTGCAGACTAAACAAATCTTCATTTCTTTCTCAATTTCTTTTTGAGATGGTGTAAGGAACAACAGGTTCCCCCTTCCTCCTTCTCTGCGAGTTGAATTGCCAATTAGGCATATCGACAGTAGTATCGAGCTCATGATGTCCACTCAACTTGAAGTGCACGGCAACAAGTCATAGATAGCTAAAGAATAAAAAAGACAGATGAAGCCAGAAGGCTTATAAGTTATAACATACCGTATTTATCAACAGATTCCTTAAAGAAGGGATTAATTCGTGAAACTAACTCATGAGAGAAGGCCATGGGCTTAGCCAATGCTTTCTCTTGCAAGATCGCTGCATCCCTTGAGTTGCCGATGAAGAGTTTGTAGGGGTAGCCGAGGATTCCTTGCCTCTTGAAGGTCTCTGCGTACTGCCTGGGCTTCCACCACAGAGAGTATACTGTCTTTACCCCCACCCACGAGAGGAAGACAGCTAGAGAAGCAAGAAGGACCAGGGCAGCTGCCATTGATGGTGTTCTTCCTATCGGGGCCGGCGGAGAATAATAATGGGAGCGGACGACCACATGCCCTGTACTTAAGGGAGCAAGCGACCAGGTGACGCTGATAGCACCAACGAAACAAACCACTGAGGAAGCGAAAGCTTCACCTTGTAGACAATTTCTTCCACTAACAAGTAAAATCGGCTGCTTGCGACCAAATTAGACCAGAGGATTTAACCTTTTGAAGTTGCACATGGGCCTTTATATCATCGGCAAAAATTGGTGGCCACAACACATACACTTTCACTATGGTTTGTCTACCTTTACATTGTCTTGGACTCTTATAAACAGCACTGACCATCTATTGCAAGAAAAGTCATTTGAATGTTCATTTTGGTCTATTTTGAAGCATCTGTTGCAGGTGAGCTAGAGAAGTTGCATCCACTGACGAAACTAAGAGCACTATACAGGAATGAGTTCAAATAGGACATAATTTGTTGAAATGGAGCTCAATCTATTGAACTTAATATGTAGGTTCTGTTATATGGTATGGCTTCATCCTATAGTCCACTAACCTCATAGAGTCAAACTGTGCTGTCCTGGGTTGTGTGTTCATGATAGGTCCTTCACACGCACAGTACCCATTTGTGCTGTGAGATATGTTTATATGTGTGGCAGCAGAAACACCTAGAAGTACTAGCATTCAAATAATTATGATTGATGGATGATTTTTATGTAACGGTTCATGTAATACAGCATGGCATCTTGACATTGGCTTCTACGTCTCATTACTACATTATCTGCTCTCTCTTTACCATCCACTAACGCAACCTTGTGAATCTATAGGAACTGTATACTGTTCATCTTTCACGAATCTCTGCATAGGATGAACAGGACCATCGTGTTGCCTGTAGTTCCTAGATGGGAACTATAATATAAAACCCTAAGATTAATTGAATATTTTTAAGAGCTTATGCTGCATATTTCAGAAGTTATGACTGTTTTCATTTTTCAGTGAACAGATCTACTTCTATGTAAGATATTTTTCTGATAAGACATCATGGTAATGGAATATATTGACATGATTAAGGTTTTAAGAATTTATTGTAATTGCTTTTAGAAAAAAAATGCTGAGCTTACAAGCTTTTTTTTTCCCTTCTTTTGTTTTGATATGGATGCTAGAAAAAAACTTTCACGTGTTTGATGTGCATGTAAAAATTTCCTCGGTAATCTCTCTACAAAATCTCTCTCTCTCTATATATCTCTCGCTAGCTTCCAATGAAAGACTGCTTGCTGCTCGGATCCTTTTTTACATCGACTCCTCAGATGCCTATATGGTATGGATATAACCGGAGATAATTATGCTCAACAAAAGCAAATCCCTTTTGTGCATCACTTCAAACAGAGACCTAGCAAGTTCGAGCAGCCCCGACCTCTAAAATCCACCAAGCATCATATTTCATGGGACCTCATTTCTCTCAAGCATTTCAGCGAACAATTTTTGCGCAATCTTAACCAAATACCCCAAAACACTGCACCTTGTCTATAAATTTGACAAGGGCGACATGCAAATAATCGTCACAGTCTATCTCACTTCTGAAAATCTTCCTGTGAATTATTCTGCCTTTGTGGCGGCTACCCATGAAGGAGTACGTCTTCAGTGTGAAGAGGAAGGCGAATGTGAAGTTGTTCGGTGGACCACCGACGGACCTCATTCTGTACAACTCGATGGCTTTCTTGTTGAGAATTCTTATAGTGTTACAAAGAAGCATGCATGTGCGGGTGCAATTGTTGTTGATACCGGTTACCATTGTCATCGGTGGTTCTATACCAACTCAAACTATCGCCGCTATAAGTGAGATTTACAAACTTCTCCAAAAAAAGAACCTCTTTATATAAAGCTGATAGGAAAAACCACCTTCCATTATACAGACGAAGATAAAAATGCCGACAAAAAGGAATATATATAATTAGTTCCCGACTGTCAGTGGCAGAGCAACATGTATGATGGTGTGGGCACCAGTTTCTAAAAATTTCTTCATTGTTAGATTGGCATCTAGAAAAATTTGTTGTATTTATGTACATAGGGAAGGGAGATATCTAATGGTTTCTTTATTAAATGTGACTTGTACAGTAGACAACAATGCGTGCAATACGCGGTACTACATTGAGTAGAAACCAAGGGTTGGGAACTCAGTCAGGCATAAGTGTGGAAGAAACGAACACAGTGGTGCTACTCAGACAAAATGCAGGACGATTTGAGCTCCATACTGAGGTTGAAGGGTTATGAACTGATGCGGAGCATGAGCATAGTTTGGTGACAGTTCGAAGGAGAAGCGTTGCAGAATCATGGCAAGTGCCATCTTAGCCTCAATTAGTGCAAATGTCTGGCCAATGCAGATCCGAGGACCCCAACTAAACGGAAAGAATGCCCACTGATTCTTAGATGCATTTGCAATTCCTTCTGAGAATCTCTCTGGTTTGAATTCCTCAGCATCGTCACCCCAAAGCTTGTGATCGTGGTGGATCAGGAGCAGTGGCAAAATTAGGCGAACTCCTTCTGGGAGGGTGAGATCTCCCAATTTTACAGTTTTGTAAGTTTGTCTAACCATAGCATTTGCAGGCGGATATAATCTTAAAACTTCATTTAGAACCATAGTGACCTGCAATATTAGATCAATATATGAAACTTAAGTCTTTGAACTGAATATTGAAAAGAGGCCCAACCAGATATTTCGAGAGAACCTTAAGCTTAGTAGTTTCCTATTTGAATTGGTTATGGCGCAACCAATTATTCAACTCAAAGTGGACTTACAGTCTTCAGGTGGCTTAAGCTGTCAAATGAAGGAACGTTCTTTCCGCACACTTGAAGAACCTCTTCCCTTGCACGCGTCTGCCAGCTTGGGTACATAGAGAGCATAACCATGGTCCATGTTAGCAACACTGAAGTTGTCTCCTGCCCAGCAAGGTAAAAAAGTTGGAACTCCTCCAGGACTTCCTCTCTTGTCATTCCCTTGTCTCCATGGTCAAGGTGGTTCTTGTTTGATTCCAATAATATACCCAACAGATCATCATTTTTGGCAATGCCCAACTGCATTTCCTTCTCCCTCTTCTCTATTATGTTCTTAAGCAGTGATATAATCTTTCTGTTCAGCTCCTTCTGCCTCTTGTTCTCCTTTGTGGGCAAAAACCTATTTTACACCCACATAACATTAGCATATGTTAAGTATTCAATATTACATTCTCCTACAAATATGTCATTACATACTGAAAGATGCTATCAAGGTCGGTATGTGTCCTTATTTTACCTTAATCCAGGGATATAATTTTTTCTCAAGGCTCTAATCACTAGCACCGTCTGTTCCTTCTGCATTTGGAATATCTGCCTGCCTTCTTCATAGTTACTGCCAAAGGCAGTCCTAGAGATGACATCTCCAGTAAGGTTTTGAAACTCCTTCCATACATCTAACTCACACAATCCTTGGGAACCAATTGATTTTTCCCACCTTTGAACCAGCTCATTGCAACAAGTGGAGAATGATGGCAGCATCCCCTGCTCACCCAAAACCAAAGAGCAATAGGTAAGCAAAGCTGTAAAATATCTGAAATATTTCACTCGCTGACAAGTTGGTCATTATCTGCAACTACTTTCCTGTATAAATTATTCTGGTTATGACTTATGAGCCCCAAAGAAAAAGACTATACCAGCAGGTTCCACTTTTTTATAATAATAGAAAAGGTAACAGTAACAATAACTAGTACTTGTCTGCATCAGCTCCAGTAACAAGTCAAAACAGCACATGTTTCATCACTAGAAATGTGTGGTCAGAAAAAAATCCTTCTCAAGTGTTAGATAATAAAGCAAAATTCCATATGAAGGATTTGATTTCCTGAAAGTCATAACCAAAAACCAGTTGTCTCTTTTCTTTCTTTTTCAAATAAATGAAGAACAACTTAAAGGACCAAGCTGTTTAATGGGCATGCTCTTAAGGTGTGAAACCTGATCAACAAATTTCCAACCATAGATTTGCAAAAGTTGATCCACAGAAAAGGTTGCCCATAAGAGTGGACTTGATCCCTAACTTTCCCAAACCTTTGAGTTCCTTAGCAATCTAGGCCACTCAAAATCTGGGCCTAGCTGCTTAGCAATCTATTTATTAATTTCTGTATACGGTATTGTATTCCAAAAGTAATAAATATTAAATGCTACTATTGATTTCTAAACTTTGATAAGTTAAGCTCATCCTCGCCTCTCTTTCTTCAAATTAGCAAGCTGGGTTAGGCACATCTAACATAGATTATGCCCATGTAGCTAGGATCAAAGCATATACTGAAAAACAGAGCCTTCTTTAACTTGAAGGCCTTCATCTCAAGGTGGACTGCGCTCTTGTTGACATCTTTTGGAGCTAACCGCTAGCTAAAAGTGATGCGATTACATGACATGGAGTTGAACAAACAAATTTGCTGCTAAACAAGTGTCAAGAAGAAGAAGAAGAAGAAGATGATGATGATGATGATGATGAAGGAAGAGAGACGTATCAGTTGGTAAAAACCTTCAGCTTTTCCAAATGGAAAACTGGATTGAGGCGCCTTCTCTGGACTGCCCATTGTTCACCTTCCAAGCTGGCGAGGCCACTGACCAGCATCTTCCCCTGGGCCAACTGAGGGGGCTTGGAGAAGTGCCCAAACTTGTTGGAGAGGACTTCTTTTACCATCTCCGCATCCATGAGGATTAGCTGCGGTGTCTTCCCAAACCAAGAGAGAGAAATTCTACCTGCACTCGTTCCACAATCACAAAAAAGTTTATACAACAAAAGCAAATCAGAAGAAGAACAATATTAATTAAGAAGCCAAAGTTGGTGCCAAATATATGTTTGGGATATCTTCTATGTGTTTCGAACTCATAATGTCCACTCAACTTGAAGTTCACAGCCACAAGTCATAGATAGCTAAAGAACAAAAAAGGACCGAACGAGGCCAGTAGGCCAACATACCGTATTTATCAACAGCTTCCTTAAAGAAGGGCCAGATTCGTGTGGGTAACTCATGAGAGAAGGCCATGGGCTTGGCCAATGCTTTCTCTTGCATGATCGCCGCTTCCCTCGAGTTGCCAATGAAGAACTTGTAAGGGTAGCCATGGATTCCTTGCCTCTTGAAGGTCTCTGCGTACTGCCTGGGCTTCCACCACAACGAGTATGCTGTCTTCACCACCACCCACGAGAGGAAGAGAGCTATAGAAGCAAGGAGAAGGAACACGGCAGCTGCCATTAATGGTGTACTCCTTCCAACCTGACAAGGCAGGTACTAATACTGTGGGAGCAGACGACCACAAGGTTTGTATTTATAGGACCAGGCGACCAAGTGGCGCCGACAGCATCAATCAAACGACTGCAACTTGGAAATTATCTCCACATTTAGATTTAGGCTCGGCCCTTCGCTTGAGAATGTGTCTCTTTTCTTTTTTCTGAACATTATTTTACTCGACTTGAAATGGTTTATGCATAATCCTATTCACATTCACAAACTGGATTTTGAAATCTAGAGAGGATCTTGCGCGATTTTTGTAATTGGCTTCTCCAAAAATAGGTAGGTTGTCTGTTCATAAGTACATTTAGCCAGTAAGAGGAAAACGTGAAGAACTTGATGACTGTTATCAATTCGATCCAACACTGCCACTTGTTTGGATGGGCTTTTCTACAATGTTATCCTTGTCTGACACTTGGCTACATTTTCATAGGCGTTGGTTTGTCCTCTTCGATCACTTCTGCTAGGAAGCGTTTGCAAGGTGGGGCGTTTGAGCTTTTCCTCTTACCATTTTTGTTGGCGTGGCTGGTCCATCCGACCATAGAAGGTCAGTCCTTGGTTCAATTTGCATGAACAATAATGAGATAAAACACCCACAGACAGTGGGAAGGAGAAAGAGCTTCGGCTTCTCCGTCGTTCATAGACCGAGATAAATTCTGGCTTCTTTTCGTTTCTCAAACTTTTGGCATTTTCGTAAAAATTTCTTTGGACGTGGTCAAACAGGGTTTTCATTTAACGTCAATTTACTGTTTCAATTTTTTAATTATGGTTTGAACTGAAGTCTCATAGTCACAATTAGAGTTTTAAATTGTGAGGGTTTTCTCAAATATAATACAATGGACTTAAAAAAATGAAAAAAAAAATGATATTTAAAAAAAATAAAAAAACTAAAAATGAAAAAAATAAAATAAGTAGATTTGTAATAAATAAAAAATAAAAAACTGTTTGACATTAAAAAAATAAAAAAAGGTGAAAAAACGAGGACATTTTTTTCATTTTTCAAGTTTTTCTCAAAAAATACGTTTTTTTAAAATAAAAAAACTAAAAATGAAGAAAATAAAATAAGTAAAAAATAATAACACAAACATCAAAAGATAAATAGATTTGTAATAAATAAAAAATTAAAAAAACTGCTTGACATTAAAAAAAATAAAAAAAAAGCGAAAAAACGAGGACATTTTTTTTCATTTTTCAAGTTTTTCTCAAAAAACACGTTTTTTTAAGTTTTAAATGGCATTTCATTTTCTCACATTTTTTTTTGCATTTTTTTAAGATAACGTGTTTTTTGTGACTATGAGTTACTTTCAACTATATCAACTCAGTTGCTTCTATATAGTGTAGCTGGATTGTCAATTTGATTTCTATATGAATTGGTTGAATCACGATGTTTTAGTTGATGGGTGTTTCATACCTCACATCCCAAAACAGTTTTTAGAGAGAGGTAAGAGGAAAGGCCGATGGCTCTCGCTTATCTGAGCCTTATCAGCTGGTTAGCCATTTAGATTATATAGATCTAAATCTGCATAGATCCAAACCTATAGTCTTAGATCCAAAGATATTCAAGTTGCCTATTTCACTTGCCCACATTGGTTTCGCATATTCCTAACATAGCGTAGGCAGCCAGATGATCGTTGATCTTTATGAACATCCATGCCTCATAGAAGCTTAGTTTTCATGGAAGAGTATGAGGTCCGCAGAATGGGTGATTGAGGACACTTGACTCATCAGATGCGGGGTTGGATCCGAAGTTGCACTCATGATGATCAATAGTTAAATCTCAATATGATCAGTCGGATCCACTAGTATACAAATTTTCATATTCAGCATGTTTGCTTTTAAGCTTAAATATTTAAGAATTTTTTACTTTAAGAATAACTTTTCATTTGCCTTTTAAAATAATTTTTTTTTAAATACTTTTTTGCCAATTCACAGCCGATTCTTCTGGATCACATATATCCTTCGAGGAGGCAGATTTGACCTGTCCTACAACTTGGTCGACGTATTTCTTATCATATAAAAGTTGGTGCTCAATTGACAAAGTAGAAAATTAAAACCATTTCTATTCAGACTACTGTAAATAACAGTGCCAGATCCGCGGATTCTGAATAGTGAGTTCCTAACCAACAGTTTTGGATGCAACCAACGTTTAATGACATCAGTATACAAATCTGCGAAATAATATGTTTCCCAATTTGAGAACATGTGTAGAAGTGTTCGCAGTTTGCAAAAATCTTAAGTTGTGGACCTATTAATATAACTTAATTAAAAGAAATTACGTGCCAGGCAAACGGTTGTCTTTTTTAAATGTAAATTTCAGATAGTATTAAAAAAAAACCTGTTTAACTAAACTGTGAAGTAGAAAGATAATTGTTTACTATCTAGCTTTTGGTCAGCAGATTCAATGAAATATTTGAGGCACTAGTTAAGCAAAAGCTGAACCAATGTAGCCATCCGTGATTAATTTCAGTTTAACTTCAGTCTCTCTGATTGACTCGATTCAGGCCTGATTTTCATTGTACTTCTAATCCTGTCTTCTGGTTAGATTATCACTCAAAAGTTCCAAATAAATCCCATCTTTATAGAACTGCAGTTTTGTTTATGTTACTCTTCCCCACATAGTATTCACCACTTCTTGTATTCTACAACAAGAAAAGAAAAGTCCAAAAACTATCAAAAGAGCTGTATCTAGGTGCAGCTCAAGCATCTAAAAAGATTACAATTGGTCCACCACCACACTAATTTCTTTGACAGAAAACAAAGGACTGGGTAGTTTCCTACTACTACTATCAAAGCACATTATCCATCTGTTTAGCAAACTAAGGCAGAGAGCAGCAGTTTCCTCAGAGCTTATGCAAGATGATTTGAGCTCCATACTGAGGCTGTAGTGTGAGGATTGTGTGTGGAGCATGAGTGTAGGATGGTGACAGTTCAAACGTGAAACTCTGCAGAATCATGGCGAGAGCCATCTTAGCCTCATTTAGTGCAAATGTTTGGCCAATGCAGATTCGAGGACCCCAACTAAATGGAAGGAACATAAGACGATTCTTGGTGGCGTTTGCAACTCCTTCTGAGAACCTCTCTGGTTTGAATTTGTCGGCATCATCACCCCAAAGGGTGTGATCATGATGAATCAGGAGGATTGGCACCACCAAGCCAACACCTGCTGGGAGAGTAATGTCTCCCAACTTGACAGTGCTGTAAGTCTCTCTGCCCAACATGACTGCAGGTGGATATAGCCTTAGAACTTCATATATGATCATGGTCATCTGCAGTGCAAAAAAAATAATGTCAATATGTTAGTAGTATAAGAACTTGGTGACCTGAACCTCAGCCATGCCATTCAACTGAAATCAAAAGGGAGTTCTTATGCTTGAGCAGAGCAGACTTACAATCTTTAGTTGTGCTAAGTTATCAAAAGAAGGAGCATGCCTTCCACAAACTTTAAGAACCTCATCCCGTGCATGCATCTGCCAGCTCGGGTTCATGGAAAGCAGAACCATGGTCCATGTGAGCAACTCTGAAGTTGATTCATGGCCAGCAGAGTAGAAAACTTTGCATTCCTCTATGATTTCATCTCTTGTCATCCCCCTGCTCCCATACTCTCTGTGGTTCTTGTTCGACTCCAACAAAATGCCCAGCAAATCATCATTGTTGGCTGTCCCCAACTTCATTTCCTGCTCTCTTTTTTCAATTATTTTACTGAGCAGGGATGTCATCTTTTCTTTCAGCTCCTCCCTCCTGCGATTCTTCTTCATCTTCACAAACCTGATTTGCAGAACTACATATGCTCAGTTTCAAGTTTCATCTAGACTCTCAGTAAATGCTGATGAATGTGAGAAAGTATATTCTGCATAACATTCTAAAATCCGCTTTCACAACTGTTTGGAACACAACTGAAGTACCTTAATACTGGAATGCTAAGCACATTCAAAAGTTCCGCTGCCATCTCTTCCAGCTTCTTCTGCATTTGAAATATATGCTTTCCTTCTTCATAGCTGCTGCCAAATGCTGCTCTAGAAATGACATCTGCTGTAAGATTCTGGAGCTCTACCCACACATCCAATTCACATGATCCTTGGGGACCAATTGATTTTTCCCACCTCTGAACCAGTTCACTACAGCTACTTGCAAACAATGGCAGCAAACTCTGTTCAGCAAGAACCAGATAGGAGAACAACATAAGTGGATATAAGAAGCATGGCTGCAAATATAAGTTCCCATTCTAATTTGAAGGAATCCTGCTGACGGGTTTTAGATGATCATGCTCCAATTAAGTATATATTGATCTGAATTTCATAATATCTTTTGAGAGAGAGAGAGAGTTATATCTACGCACGCCTTCGATAGACCTTTAATCACCAGATAGCTTATCATACTGCTTGACATCCATTACCTATTGATAAAGTCGTCGAAGACTTCAACTAATCCACAACAAGTTTAAGAAGGCACTCCTACTATTCATTGTTATAACTTTTTCTTGGTTAAAATTTTCTTCCAGAATAATGAGAAAATCAGCCGAACAGAATGAATCAGAAGAGTTAAAAGCTTGAAATTGAAACAAATAAAGACTATAAAAACATAAAAAGACAAACTTAGGAAACCCAAGAGGCTTGTTGAAACATGAAAGTAAAAATATATGATTTTACACGAATCAACCGACTCAGTCCCAATAAGAATTCCTATTGAATGCAAACTAAGCTAAACATTTTTTCTTTTTCAAACTTAACCACAGAGAATTGCGCCTCATCTTGATCTTAGTCATGAAACCATATGTCCCAAAACGAATCATGGGACCTTTTGCTCGTGATGTGACTTGATTTCACGAAGAACTTAAACATGAAATTAACTCAATAACTTTGTCTCATAGCCTCTGTGAAAAACTGGGCGTTGAATATTCTTTTGAAAAATCTCTCTATTGAATTGGCATACACCCTTTATGGGTGAGAGATTCTCTGCCATTGTGATAAAATTTACAGTTACAAAGAAGGTGTTTTTATTGCAAAGAGACTCATTCATATCTAGATTCAGCAGGGAGACGGGGAAAAGTAAAGATCGCTAGTGCAAACCTTCAACTTTTCCATATGGAAAGCAGGATTGATGAGCCTTCTCCTGTTTGCCCATTCTTCACCTTTCAAGCCAGGAAGACCTGTTCCCAGCCCCAGGACTTTCAACAAACCTTGCACATCTGGTATCGGGAAATTGCCAGATTTGTTGGAAAGGACTTCTTTTACCATCTCCGGTTCCACAAGGATCAGCTGCGGCGTCTTTCCCGACCAGGTGAGACATATTTTACCCATAGTATTCAACATCCCAAAAAAAAAATTCTTACTTTTACAGCAAAAAATTCCACAATCAGATAACTAATCCACAAAAGAAAGATAAGTACTTGGTCGTAAAAATGGTAACCTGATACACTTAACAAGAGTGGGATATAAACCAAAAGCTAAAAATTCTGCACAATTCACCTTCGTAACCTAGGCAACAGAGATTAGTGGCAAGATCAATGAAAGTTTGGGAACTGGGCATACCATACTTGTCAACAGCCTCTTTAAGGAAGGGAAGGACTCGAGGAGCGATGTCATGAGAGAAGGACATGGGCTTAGCCAATGCTTGCTTTTGCATAGCAGCTGCATCCTTCGTGTTGCCAAACAAGAGCTTGTACGGGTAGCCATGGATTCCTTGCCTCTTGAATGCCTCTGCAAACCGCCTGGGCTTCCACCATATTGAGTACGCTGCTTTCACGACCACCCAGGAAAGGCAGAGAGCTATGGAAGCAAGGAGAAGGAACATGGCTGCCATTAATGGTATCTGTTCTGGCCTGGCTTCGGATTGTAAGCAGAGAAGTATGAGACTGGATGATCGCAGAGCTTGTATTTAACAGGTGTTCTCTGGTCTTCGTAACTTGGTGCCAGAAAACTTTTGATGGCTTGCAGGCCATGTCAGGCCATGACTTGTGACGTAGGCTTGACTCTTGAGCTTCTTCGTTTTGGACTTCAGAAGTTTCTGACCAATCAAAGATCACATCGATTAAAAGCCCGGAAAATCTTCCAGTTTATCGACGTGACTTCTTCAGCTTCACTTCAGTGCTGAACCTTCATGGAAAGCAGCGGCAAAACTAATCCTCTGCAAGAGAAATACCATAATCTATCCAACTTAATTCTAGTTAAAAGTCACTTCTACAAGTTTTCTTTTTTTACCTTTGTGTAAAATCATCTACAAGGATGTCACTTTGTAAAACCTCAAGTTGAATGAAAATTCATTGAGTTACACCGAGAATCTTTGTACATAAAAAATATCGCGTTTGAATCCATTTCTAAGTTTTCAAATGCAACGATCACATTTATGTGGCTCAATTTAGTGAAAGGCACTCGTGCATGCAATATATGTGTCAGTGACTACATTTCCATAGTTGATCGTCCTCTTCCAGAATTCCGACAGGTGGAACAGGTGCTTTTGTCTTCCTTCTCCTTTGTCAAGGCAGTCAAATCGTCATCTCGCTTTCAGAAAGTTAGTCAATCCCGGCAGCTTTCTTGAGCGCCACTCCAAGCCATAGATGTGGCAAACTATTAGTTAACGCTTGATTGCAGGACAAAAGAGGAGAGAATCAAACACGAGATAGTAACACGGCCAGAACTCATCGTTCGGTTGTCCCGAAATTCTCTGGTTTTCTTTAGTTCCATGATTCAAATGCAGCAAAAGCATTGAAATGCTCAGAGTTGCAAACAGGTTATGCCGAGAGCTTGGGTCGGAATATTGAATCCGTGCCGTAGAATGAGAAAATCCTGAAATTATATCTAGCCAATTTGCAGATCAAGCTATGGCTGCTAATTAGTGACTGTTTGATAGCGATGTGCTCCAGTTTCTAATCCATTTTCAGTCATTGTCTCGAGCATGAGAAACACTTATAAATAGAATTGGATTCTTTATTAAAAGTTAAGTGCATTATTTATATTACATGCTGTTTCACAAGTTTTAGCGGGCCTTTATGCAGCCCAAGCTAAATTACAACATTTTTGTTTAGTTTGATGATTAAGCAAGATTCCACATACCTTTATTTTTTATATTATTTCATAAAAAGATTACGATTTCTGGAAAAAAAAATCACGAGTCTTGTTCAAGGTCAAACTTTGTTTTATATATATATATATATAGTGACTCTAGTTTTTTAAAGTCACCTAGTCATGTACCGTTTGATCCAGTAGACGGTTAAGACAAAAATAAGAAGAAAAATGTACCAATTTTTCTCTCAACTATTCAAAGATGGCATTAGTTAGATGGTTGAGTAACTCTATGTAACGAGAGTCATTGTTTAATATATATATATATATATATATATATATATATATATATATATATAAAATGACTGGTAATGGGCGGGTGGCATTAGTTTCTCGCTCACCTGAAAGGGTTAGACCCATGCAGCCCTAAACCTTAGCCCCTAAGGAAAGGGGAGCTTTGGCTTTTGTTTCATCAATGGATGATTTTATAGGCTTATGAAGTGTATGCATTGTATGTACTCATTTGTAGCTTTTGTTTTTATTTTTTGAGTGAGTGATGTTCCGAAATGCCGTCCTGCCATGCTTTAACTTGTGTGTCGATAGCCTTTCATTTGCAGCATAAAGAGTTCACACTCTGAAGATTCAAAACTGAAACCGACAGCCTGCCAGTCTATTGCTCGATCTCATTGTGCTCACCTCTTTGGAGATCATATAGTGGACTGCTAGACTCGGGCGTTTCCCTTGCCAAACTCGTCATTTCAAGGAAGTCATGAGAATGTGCTCTCTTAGGTTAGAGATGTATAACAAGTTGAGCCAACTCAAACTTGCTCATGTAAGCTCTAGTCATTTAATAAACAAGTTGAGCTCGGCTCGAGCATGAGTTAAAACTCAAGTTATAGATGAGTAGGGTTCGAGTTACACAATCTCCAGGGAAATATCATATAGAATCCTTATTTTAAGTTGATATGAACATTCCCCATTATCAGGGAAAAACATATATGAACATAAAATCAAAGATCAACCAAATATGCAATTGATTAAGAAGCAATATGTAAGGTATTAACTACAAACAGGGTATTACAGACGGGTATTCAAGTGGAGAAGATGTGAACCCTTTGATGGGTCAGGGTTGCGTCTACCGCTGTGTACCCACATGGGCACCCCGTGAATATGATAAAGGACAAGTGCCCACCTAAAATAAACTTTTCCAACCAAAAAAGTAGGGAACCTACACACTATTGGTATCCATTTGTTCTTGTCAAGAACCTGCAGATTCAAATATATCTAAACCTTTCGAAAATTCTTGAACAACAGTCTCACCCATGGGAAACGTTTTTGCATGTCCAACAATGACTGCTTAAGTTTGAAGGTTTTCTCTTGCCGCACAAGTGAAATAGCAGTAATCTGTCTGAGTGCTCGACCGTTCTCGATCAAAAATGTCATGAACTCCATAATACATTCATGTTCTGCAGCAAAATGTATTTCTACCTTCGCTAGGTGATGGATCAGGCAATGAAAGGGTGCCTTCGTCCTCCAGTGGTTGACATCTAGTGTTCTTTTAGCAGAAACGAGTGGATGATCCTATCAAAGGAAATGAAAGAGGTTAGATTTCTTCAAGGTGATCTAGCCTCGTTGTTCACAGCCGTTGTAGTTTCACAATCAAATGGAGTTAAATACTCAAAAGTTCAAAATCAAACAGAGATTAGTATCCAATAGACATATAATCTTAAGGCAAAGTGGATAACTAAACCGATGCCAAGACACCAAAAAAGAAGTTGAGGTTGAGATTAATCATGAATACAGGTCAAGAAGAAGAAGAAATTTCTAAATTTTCCATGTACTAACCATAATAGATAGCTCGGCTAAATTGGGGGAGTTCTCAAGGAACCAGGAAACAACACCAACGTCGTCCCCCTTCCTCAAATTTGCATCTATGGCCAGCTTCTTCAGATTAGAGAAGGTTGCAGGGAAGTGTTTCCAAGAGACGCCTTCCTGAAAACAAACCTAGAGCAAGAAAACCAAAATCATTCCATCAAATCTCTCAACGGATAGATAACATTCACAGTAAACCAAGGACACAATTATTTATAGAGATTCAGTATCTTCAAATCCATCTATACCAAATGATACGACTCTCTATAATTGGTATTCAATTCTTCGGTTTAATCAATTCATCACCACCAATCAACAAGAGGAAAAAGAAATTGGCATAGATGAATCAGTGCCTTCCAATAAAGCCAATTAATTAAGGACAAAAAAACAACCAATTCCTAGTTCACAGAAAATTTGATCAAGATAAAACTCTCACCCAGACGAAGTCGTCTTGCAGCGAGAGACGTCCAACACGAACCAAGCCCTGGAGAAGCGGCCTAAGGTCAGAAGTATGCTTCGGATTCAGGAAACTCAAAGACACGGACGATTGTGAGAGCCGCGGAGCATGCTCAATCTCGAGAATTTCCCACGTATTACAAGCGACATCGAACGACCGGAGAGTCGGAGAGCTAACGACGAGCTTCTTAAATCCGAAGCACCCATCCACCACCAAATTCTCAAGCACGGAGCTCCCGCGGACCAGGCGATCGAAAGTGCCGCCGTCGAAAGTTGCCTCGACGAGCCTCAGCGTTTCCAGTCGCGGGAATCCGTCGAACCCCTGAGGAGGCAGACCAAGTAGGCAGCCCCGCAACTCCAGAACTCGAATCGAATCGCACCGGAACAAGGAAGAGGGAAGCCTGTAAGCACCAACACGCAGAGAACCGACCCCCAAATCCCTCACCCCACGATCCACGAGTATCCCGATAGCCCGGTCGACGTCGTGGCGGCATTTCTCGAGGGCGTTCGAGATGCGGCACCGGAGAACCGGCGCGTCGCGGAAGGAAAGGAGTCGAAGAACGACTTCCGCCCACGCTTTGGGTGCGGAGGAAGCACCGGCCTTCACCAATTCAGTCCCCAAGTCAAGCGACGGGAGAGAGGACCAAGCGTTGCGCCAGCGGCGGGAGAGAGACGACGTTGCGACGGCTTCTCTGGTGGGCAGGAGGGAAAGGATGGAAAGGAGGAGGTGTTGTGGCAAGTCGGAGAGATGATCCTCCAGCCCGCCGCCGGCGTTGGCGGTGGCGGTGGCGGAATTTTGTGGACAGAGCTCCATCATCCATTCCCTGAGCTCCCCGCCAAACAGAAAGAACGCAGAGTCATAACGAAACGACGAAAACTGAAGGCCTTAAATTTGGCGTGCTCGTAGGATCGCGCGCACGTTAGCCAATCCTTCCCAACCTACGTTCCTTGAATGAATTTCTCTAAATTTTATGATCATTTCTTAAAAGTCATCATTCATCAAAAAAAAATTAATTAATTTGCATTATCGCTTCTTTACAATGTTTATATGCTTGCACAAGATTTCGTCACTTGTAAAGTTTTGAAACAGTAGAGCCAACCACTCTCCTTGAAGAAAAAACTATTTTTAAAACATTTTATTTTTATTATTGTATATATGTTTTTTACTTTTAAAAATGATTTTTAATATTTTTATCCTATTCAGAATCAATTTAACTAAATGTATAAATGAAAGGAAAAATATAAAAGAGAAAAGTGGCTGCAATATCAATTTCTTTTTTCTGTTTGTAAGACACCGAGTTGATGAACATTTAATTCTAGCTAGCTAGTTATTCTTTTCCGGAGGTTTGGCGGGTCTTGAAAATACTTTCAAAGATATGCACATGGATTACTGGAAAGATTTTCCATTAGAAACAACTCAGAGTTATTAATTAAACCAAAATTTAAATAAAAATATTTCCCATTGAAGAACTTGTTACGCCCCATTAGCTGCCGTTTAATTTGGTTTTGCAGGAAAGCAGAATTTGGTGAAATTTTGGGTTTTTAATTTGTTTAGATAATAAGTCTCACAAAGTGTGGATTTCAAATCAACAAATCTGAGGCTATCAAACACGGTACCCTTAAATTCAGGTTATCCTAAGGTTCATAAACATAATCCAATATTAATAAGGCAAGCGAAGCAAACATATGGTGCTTTTATTAGCTTTCAAACATCTTGAAGATCCAAAATCCATTTAAGATGACAAGGTTAAACCCACCCCCCCCCCCGAAAAAAATAGTGTTCATGTGATAAAATTAGTTTAAGTGAAAAAAAGATGGAAATACTATACCGGCACTTCCTTTAATTTAACAATATTTACGGTTGGTAACTTCTTAATAGGTCAGAAACAAACATCTATCTAAGGAGGGTTTTAGTAAACAAAATCGGGGTAAATTTAGCCAACAACTTAATTTTGAGAAAAATATGGTGTGCAATCCAAGCCAGCAACATAAATACAAATATAGTGAATGTCAAAAAAGACCAGCTTGCCCTTGATGCTTAAGGTTGGGCATCATGTCGGGCACCCGACGAGTACCTGGTACCCTGCATGACTCAAGCCTAAGCTCGGGTCCAAAAAAAGGGCACCAGGCCGGCCCGATCAATTATCGGGCCAGCCTGGTGGGCCGGATTAAGATTAAGCCAAGTTGGGCCTAATAATATTTTTTAATATATATTTTATTGATTTTTATATATAGTTATAATATTTTTATTACGATTAATTATATTTTTATATTAAAATATATATTTTTTAATTTAATCTGGCTGGGTCCGAATCGGGCTTGAGGGTTTTAAGTGTTGAGCCCAAGTTTCGTGTGTCAAGCTAGGCAGAGTTGGGCCGATGCCTAGGCTTATTGGTGCCCAAAAAACCTCATAAATGAAGCAAATAGGACATTGATCTTATTCCGGAATTAATCCAATTGAGGAGAAAAAGACTGAGTAGGTTGGGAAGTTGGAGCAACTCTCGAGCGTCTCCTTTCATTGAAAAACTTTAAAGACATTGAATATTGAAAATGGATATTGAATGTCACAAGTTCTCCTTTCATTAAAAAACTTTAAGACATTGAATATTGAAAATGGATATTGAATATCACAAAGTTCTCAAATCGTAGTGTCAACTTTATGGATGGTAAAAAGAAAGCATTGATGTACAAGTTGAAGCATAGTATATGCATCATTGAAAACATGCTTGGTATCCTACAAGAACGACAAGAAAGGTGGAATCTTGAACTTCCAACTAGGTGGTCTAATAAAATACTTTTCCTAGCTACCTAAATCTTGAATATCACAACTCAGTTAGTTGTGCAAGGTATGAAGTTTATAAGGAAGATCATTATTGTCATGTCTAATGCATTGTATTTCAACTTCTTGCTTAGGTTCCAAAACAATCTTAAATCTCAAAGTGAAAAGCGAACCATAATCCAGTTTACTAATGTATTAGCTTCTTATTAATGTACTAGCTTTATGCTAACATTAATCAATAATGAAAACAAACATTTCAAACTTACGGAATACTACAGAAGAAAAAAAAAAACTTCGACCAATGTAGGTGAATAAACAATTCACCGTCACAAAAAGTTAAGACCCAAAAGATAAGAAAAAGGACGTTGAACAGTCAAACTGCAGCCGGCCTAAGTCAGAGAATCTAAGAACGGAACAAACTTGTTCCTTTCTATTTTGCTTTCACTACAAAAAGGTTCAGGTGAGTGTGAGATCACCTGGCGTGAGCTGGTCTTACTCGCTCCGGTGCAGTTTCAAACGCGGTCCACCTCGGCCCTCGAGCACACGCGCCGACCCAAGCCACTCTTTCACCACGTGTCATCATCCCAACGGTCTATCATTAATCCGACGGTGTGGGTGGGGACACGTGGTTCCTACTTCCCGAACCACCGTCTCAATGGGCACGGGTGGCGAGAAGCTTCTTCTTCCCTATAAATACGGCTCCGGCCACCTCTTTCGTTCACCAGTTTTCATGTCGCACTTCTCTTCTTCCTCTGTCTGAGTGCGTTTTCCGGGCAACGAGTGGGGACTTTGTTTATATTTTCCGGCGCTCATAATGGCTCCAGGAACTCATCACCATCGAAACGAGCCGGTTCGTCACCGGACCATCGAGGTCCGAGTCATCTCTGCGCAGGACCTCGAGGACGTGAAGCACCTGTCCAGGATGCGTACCTACGCCGTCGTCTACGTCGAGGCCGGCCGCACAGCCAGAACCCACGTCGACGAGACTGGTGGGACTAATCCCGTCTGGAACGAAACTGTTTCCGTCACGTTCGACGCCCGGCTGCCGGAGACCGACGTCCTTACCGCGCTCAACGTCGACGTCTACGCGCATGGGCACATCCACGACAAGCTCGTCGGGAGCGCGCGAGTGCTCCTCTGCGACGTGCTGAAGGAGGAAGGCGGCGAGAAGGGGAAGCTCGAGGCCGACCCGATTCAGTGCGTGACGCTCCAGCTGAGGCGGCCGTCCGGCAGGGCGCAGGGGCTCATCAACCTGTGGATTCCTCCCACGGGGAAGTTCTTCGTACCGCGCGACTCGTTCTCTTTCTGCGAGCCCGAGACTCCGGTGACTGCTCCGTCCGAGTCCGGGGAGGCAGCGGAGGAATCGGCCAAGTCAGGCGGTGTTGGCGGCGAAGCAGGTGAGCTCCGTGTAGTGGACGGAGAGTGCGATGCGGGAACAGTAGTTAGCACGAGTGGGTGATGAACTTTTATTCGCTGTAACTTTGTCCTTTCAGACTTTTGTCTTTTGCAAAACTCTGTATAGTTTGTGAAAAGAGGAATAACAGATGACATTTGCTTTTTAGTGGTCCGATTAAACAATTGCTGCACTTCAACATGTTATTTGCAGGAGATTAATTCTGCCCAGAAGGATCCTTTTTAATATTATCGATCGCTGACACTTCAGGAAATAATTTCAAGTGTTCAGGTCTTTGAGGTGAAAAAGGAGAATTTCCATTGCCTGTTTGTTCTTTAAATTGGTCTTTGTTTTAGATTCATGTCAATATGATATGAGTAAATATGTATGAGAGTATATGAGAAATCAGGTTTCTGATATCTAGCACATAATCTAAGGTTCAATACATGGGAAGTGCTCAGTTCAGATTCTGTGTGCATAAAGATCCACAAACTGCAATTCGAGAGAAAACAATTCCCCTGTTGTTTGTTCATGTCCAAACATGTTTTTTCTTTCGCATCTGTGACCATGCAAACGCAAAGCTTATTGGATGAGCACAGATTCAAGAATTAGCACGGAGGATGAACTGTTTTTCTGATTGTGGCCTTCATTTTCACCAAGGGCCTTCCCAACTGATTTGCTCTTACTACCCATCAAGATCAATGTATGACATTAGAAAACGGAAATTGATATTATTAATGTTATTCTCAAACTGTTCTTTGCAGAGACATTGACATGTTTGTTCATGTCCAAACATGTTTTATATTTCGCTACTCTGTGACCATGCAAACGCAGAGCCTATTGGATGAGCACAAATTCAAGAATGAGCACGGAGGATGAACTGGTTTTCTGATTGTGGCCTTGATTTTCACCAAGGGCCTTACCAACTGATTTGCTCTTACTACCCATCAAGACCAATGTATGACATTAGTAAACGGTAATTGATATTATTAATGTTATTGTCAAACTGTCCTTTGCAGAGACATTGACATAGTTTGCAGAAAAACAAAGGAGAACCAAAAACTAATGCCGTCTGTTTTCGCCTCAAGACTCTGTACCAGCACGTCATTGAGTTTTGCCTTGAGGCTGTGGTTGAACAGTGTATAGAGATTTTAACTGTCTGCTGATGAGCTTGCTGTGCTGTGCCTCTCGTAGTTCCAAGTCATGAGACCACCATTGTTCCAATCCATGAGCCTCCATAAACTTCTGCGGGCCCTTCGACATCACAAAAAGCTTTGCTGCCAATTGTCCTTGGTCCTCAACCTGTGGCTTCGCCGGACTACCGGCGACGTCATTTTGCCCTTCTACTGTGCCTGCTGGATTGGTGTAGTAGCAGCAGATATAGTCGCTGTTGTTCACATATAGGTAAGGAACCCATTTCTTTAGTTCCTTACAGACTTTACCGCCATCGCTCTTGTTGCCATTATCTTCTTCATCAAGGGGCTGAACCTCACAATTTGCAGGCAGAATTGCGCGAACCATGTCCATTGCACCTCTGATCCTCTTCCACAAGTACTCTGCGCTCTCGCCGATGCTTCTTAGTCCCATGGCAATTGAAACAGAGGGGGGATTGAACAAGTGAGTCTCTACATACAGTCCCTGTTTGGCCAGTGCTTTGCCTACCTGCAGGGCTAATCCTGCTCCAAGAGAGTGACCTGCAATGCAAATATTGGCGCTACCAAACTTTTCTGCAGTTGACTTTAGTGCTTCCAATGCTTTGTTAAATCTGACAGAACCCTTCAAGCTTTCCCAAGTAAGGAAACGCAGATCATCCTCCAAATCTCTTCTGATGGTTGGGCTTTTAAGTAATGTTCCCCTGAGTACTACAACTGCCCGTGGAGCACCACTTGGCCTCATGAGGATGAAGTCTGATAGTGCAGCTGCTCGATCCCATTCTAGGATTGCCCCAAATATGGATCCATCTCTGTCATCTATTAAAGTCCGAGTTAGTTTGTACTTAAATGGCTTCCACCATTTCGGAGCAAGCGCATTTTCGTCATTTCTTTTATCTTGTCTGTCGAGCTCAAGAAGATACACTGCTTGAATAAAGCAAGCTATAACCGTTCTTCTGTAATTTGGACTTTTCCTGCAAACACGAATGTAAAAGAACATTTAGATAAAGGAATGAAGTTTTAAACATCATAAAATTCCAATTTCCATTTGAGAACTGATTGATTGCTTCCTCCTTTAAGGTCTCATGGGGTTTCTCATTTTGGATACAACCTAAACCAAGTAGATTGGCGAAATATGCTACCAATCTTCAATGAAATGCATGCACAGGATTGACATTAACTAAATGGTGTAAAAAACATGAACGTTCAACAATTCAAGTTCTAAAACAAGCATCATTGTGGAAGCTCTTATCTCTACACTGGGCATGATCTACCAGTCCTGAGAAATTTGCGTGAAAGGAACAAGGGAACTGTTCTGCCTCATTTCCTTGTGGGTACAAAACTAATTTCTTTTTCTAGTTCAAACTATCACGATTTCTCGAGAACGAATAACATTATCACAAAATGAGTTTTATTTTTCATTTCAAACTATGCAGTTTCAGAGAAGGAGTGCCACTATGTTGTACTAGTAGAATCAGAAACCCGCAAACAACCAACAAAAGAAAGAAAAAACACCCCAAGGGTAAGTGAATCTCCGAAACGGAAAAACCGACGCCCCCACCAAGCAGTTACTCCTCCACCGAAGGGAAAATCCAACTGAAAGCCCAAACTGTACAATCACGGCACCACCAGAAAGGGAAAACCACAAACCCCACCAAAGTTAAGGGAACAGAAGTCCCGATCACAAAAATCCCACTCAAAAACCAGATTTTGAACCGATTAAAAACCAGGAAAAGCAATCGAAGATGTGGGCGATTACCAACTAGAATAGATGAGGTCCCTCCAGTTAGGAGAGGAAAGATTTCGAGGCCCAGAGACGTGGAAAGCGTAAGGGTGTGCTTCTTCTGCGACCTCCACCTCACCACTCTTCGCCATGACCAAATCCCTCCGCACCTTTCTATGAGCTGACACTATCGCATAGTACCACCACTGCAGAAGACGAGAAACAACGTGGGCAAGCAAGGAAGAAGAAGGAGAAGAAGAAAGAAGGGAACACGGCAAAACGGTCAAGAGCCACAATAAACGCGGTGCTGTTGCTAGGGCGTCCTTTCCTTGCCTCGGAAGGAATTTGAATCTGATGCAGTTGCTCTCGACGGCAACTTGAGTCAAAGTTGGAGCAGGTGGGCCCGGTCTTTCCTTTTTCAACGGTCACATTTTTAGCATGAGCGGACGGTTCGGATCTGTTCTATATACAATGTCCCTGATTATCGAATCTCGAGTTGGATTTTCGAATGCCGCTATGCATGCAATTTTTAGTTTTTATTTCTTACCATTATTTCCTGTAATTTTTGTCTCCATTCCTCAAAATCTCAAATTTATAATATGAAGTTTTTATGTGAAGCAAATTCTAGTAATTGTGAAGAAATTTCACTGTCCAGATTAGAGGCTAAGCTTTGATCCTTTCCTCTTTCTTCTACCATGTGGCTGGTGTGGTTAGTTGTCCACATCAATATTATAAAATTAATTTAATATATATGTTGATATTTTGATATATTCGATTGTTATAGGTATTGAATGAGTGCTCTCACTAAAAAAAATTCGCGGAGCCAGTGCTCTGCCTTTAAGTTTAAGAGGCAAGTTTAAGTCTGGGCATCGGGCCGGGCCACCGCTGGGTACCCAATACTCGGCCCGGGCCACCGCCGGGTACCCGATACTTGGCCCGGGTCCGGGCCTTGAAAAATCCTAAACGGACCCGTTTTTATCAGGCTCGGCCTAGCCCGATACTTAACGGGTCGGGCCCGGGTTTGATCCAACGTTCGACGACGGCCCGACAAGCCCGTAACTTAAAAAAAACTTCTTTTTTTGCCCCTTTACTTATGTTAGGGTTTCCAATTTCCACTTGGTTTGACTGTGTTTTTCATACTTTCCTTTCATTGTAGCTGATGCCATGACTTCGTGTTTTTCATACTTTCCTTTCATTGTAGCTGATGCCATGACTTCCCCGACTGCCATTGAACACCTCCTCCAATCCTCCCCGTTGGTCCTCACCCACGGCTCTACGACTGCCGTCATTCCCGCACGCGCTATCATCACCATCGCCCTGTTCTTTCCTTCCCTCTTTCTCTCACTCACCTGGTATTGGGCCGCCACATGTTTTCTATTCTTAAGCTCTCATGGGGGGACTGACTTTCTCTTCTATCTCCCAACATTCTAGCAACAAGAAAACGAAAAAAAAAACAATGAAACAACTAAGAGTTGGGGAGAGAGAGAGAGGTCCGTCTCTCTTCCTTCTTTTTGATTTCTGTCAAACTACAACAGAATGGCAGTGAGTCTCACTCTTTTTGTTGCATGTCTTACACAACAACCTCTCATAATTGCATTCCAAAGATTGAAGAGGAAACATATGATCAACGAGAATTGAGTGTCGATGAAAAATAAAAAAGGAAAGAACAACTGAAAAAAGAGGGGAAAGCTTGAAAAGTGGAGCGAGACCCTGCAGCCTGCAGGAGGCCAAGCCCGAGTGGATGATTGGGCCTGGCCGCGCCGGGCCTCGGGCACAATCTCAAGCCCGAGGCCCGATACTTCATTGGCCCAGCCCGATTATAAATGGGTCGGGCCGGGCCTCGGGCACAATCTCAAGCCCGAGGTTAGATACTTCACCGGCCCGGGTCTCGGGCTGGCCCGATAATGTTAACAGGCTTAACTTTTGTCAATTTTTTTGGGCCGGGCCGGCCCGATCCGGCTTGATGCCCAGCCTTAGTAGGCGAGTTTCATAAAACGGTTCATATTGTTGTAAGAATGTTAAAACAAACATCATGGCTTATATTCAACATTTGATATCTTTATTATCTTCAAACTCGAAAGAAAAAAATCGCAGGGGAGGGATAAGTAAACTCAACGATGTGCCGATGGCAAAATTCAGGTTTGTGAATATGCTTTCAAAGAGCATTTAATAAGAAGAATATTATATTTTTGGAGTACAAGATTTTCAGAACGTATATATTTGAAGAATGTCATTATTAACATTTGATTGCTTGGACGTAACAAATAGGGACTCAGAAAGAAAGAAGGGAGATTGGGGCATTGTAAAATATTCTTATAAAAGTATACATTCACTTTAGACTTTTGATATTTTTATAATTTCCTTTTTGTCTCTTTAAAAATTTCTTTTTTTATACTTTATCAATAGTATTTTAGTCATTACATACTCTTATGCATGCATATTATCATCAGAGACTAATCAAACACGACACGTTTCAAAACCCCAAAAAAACTAATCAAACACGACACGTTTCAAAACCCAAAAAAAAAAACCCAGATTAGGTCCACGTGCAACTTGCCAATCTGACAGTATGGATACTAGAGATGTCAACGGATCGAATATATCCATAATCATATCTGTTTTTTCGAACATTCATATATTCGGATTCAAATTTGAATAAGAAAGTTATATCTGAATCCAAAAACCAATTTTACAATCCAAATTCGATCCGAATTCGATTTTTATAATTATATCTGAATCTAAATCCAAATTTTGAACCAGATTTTGCCAATTTTCAAATTTTAATAGCATTTGATACATGATATTTGTCTGAAAATAAATTCGATCTGAATCTGTATCCGAATCCGATCGGATATTTATATATCCGAATTTGAATCAGATCGAATGCCATTTATTAAATCTAAATCCGATCCGATTTCTTAATCGGATATTAAATTTTTTTTCATATCCGATTTTTTCGGATCAGATCAATCGAATATCCGATTCAAATCGGATATATTGATCCCTACTTAAATGAATAACCCAATATGCCTTCCATGATTCCATCTAAAACTGAACGGCTAAAAGATAACTAAACTAAATTGAACCCCAAAACTTTAGTGGTTGATAAGAAAATGGGATCTCAAGGGTTGAACTGTTGGCCTCCATTATTAACCTGAAAGTCTAAGGCTACCCACCTCCTTCAATGCATTTGGAAATCTTAGAGGAAGCTTAACTTATTGGAGGTGACTATTCTCAGAAACAGAAAGTAGTGCTTTCGTGAGCTTGCTTGATGAATAAGGAATCTAGATCTTTTAACCTTTAAGAAAGTTGCTTTATCAGGTGGAAAGGGCGTATTCTCTAGCTGGATTAGATTCTCAATCTCCGTAGTCATAAAAGGGAAAACATGACAGAACAAAAGTAAGTGGAAGATACTGTCTCAACAAAAATCTTGATTGAGCTGACCCATAAGTGGCAATTTTGCCATCCCATCTGACTACTCGGCAGAGTCTGAAGATGGGGATGTTTATGAGTGGCTAATAATTTTATGGCGTTACTGACAATTAGCCATTTATCAGTATAACATCTTCAATTCTTCCCAAACACAACTGTTCTGATCTCGTAGAAGTGGCGCTGGCAGCTATTTCCAGATGCCAGTCGAGTGTGTAAAACAAGGGTTGCAACAGTAAGACGAGTATGTAGCCGGAATTTGGTGCTGATATTTTCTAAACAAGGGCAAAAGCTTTTTCTGAATCATCAAATGGTGCTGTTTCTAGCAGATTTGAGGAAAACATCAGTGTATTTAAGTGCAGAAACATATAAAAGCATATAAGAAATATCATAGGAATATCAAGCACGTGTCCTTGTAAAGATAATATTGCAAGCGTTATGTTAATATCGGGCTAAACAGTGTACCATAAAAGGAGTTGATAGCAACCATTATGTTCTCATGATTTGTTTGGCTTTTGAAAATCTCTATAAAATCATCAAATTTTCTGAAAATAGCCCATATTTGTGTCATGTTCATGGATGCAGGCTGTGTTGCGAAGATTCATCAAACAAGGGAAGTAGAAACATGATAAGTCAGAGCCATCATGTACCGAGCGTTAGTGTCCTCGACTTCTTCACAAGTGAACCTAAACATGAACTGGTATCACAGGACAAAAGTATGCGGAGGAAAAAGGAAAAGAGGTACTATCTAGCGACACTTAAAACTCCACATTTTTCTCCCTTGCATGTTGCCAGGTTCTCCATATCTGAAGCAGGAATGCAAGAGTCACCGGCATTTCTGGCCAGTAGCCGTTTGCCAAGCTTGCAGCACATGATCCACAATTTCGGCCACACCAACTCCATGCTTCACCTGCAATTACAAGCCATATGGAGCCAACTTCAGTATAACTGAAATAAAGAAGTGAATTGCATTGCCAGATGAATAGAACAGATGAAATTTGATTGAAAAGGATAATGTGAAAGGACAGAATGTTAAAGCCGAGCCTCAGTTAATAAAGTTAAAAAAATATAGACATTACTATTGTATCAAAACAGTCCATCCATGTCAGAATGAGTTAAAAACTTAAAACCACGCTGTTCACAGTAGCTGTGGTCATAAAATCAGGCAGTGCTGAGTGTGGTGCACCATGAAGACTCTACACAGACTTAGATGTACATAGTTGTCAGCAACCTGGGGACCACACGTCTAGGATGGATGGTTCAGCCAGAAATGCTAATCGTCTAATATAATGAAAGAAGAGACAAAAACAACAGAGAATGCTAGTCCATATTATACAACCTGAGAGAAAACAAAAGGCCCTCCATCACGCATTCGAAGTGCATCACGCTCCATAACTGCTAGGTCAGCTCCAACTGCTGGAGCAAGGTCTGTTTTGTTTATAACCTGAGAAGTGGGAATTTCCATCTCATGAATAAAAGGAGAGATGATTGTGGCACTTCATGTGTATGCTACCATTCTGTTTGTAAAATGCGACTGTATAGCCAAATCATAGACAGAGCATCTAGATGTTAGAATGCACGTGGGGAGAGAGAGAGAGAGAAACTCACTAGAAGATCTGCCTGCGTGATTCCTGGACCACCTTTTCTAGGAATCTTATCACCTCCAGAAACGTCAATAATGTAGATGATATAGTCAGCTAGCTCACGGCTAAAGTTGGCAGCTAAATTATCTGTCAAAATCTTCACTTGCATTAGAAATGATAAACGAGGGCATTGTATTTTTGACATCAAGGATGGCCCCTTTCTGTTTCATTGGTGAAACCACATTTGATGATAATATAATGCATGTGACATCTCAAAGGACCTTAAGTAGAACCATAGAAGGACAATTTCAAGCATAGTGCACCAGATATTCTTACTATAGTTCACTGTGGAGTGTTTCAAGCCTAGAGGCATGGTCAATCAAGCATGGACTGCATGTTAGACAAGGTCCTTTCACAGTTTTCCTTCAACAAACAAGAATAAAATGGAAATTATTTGAACCTAAAACATGAACCCCTAAAGGAGATGAAGACCATGCAGGACCAAGTTCCTAAAGTGTAACCTAACAAAGAAGTGAGGCATCTGGTAGCTGGATATCAGGCTGCTTTGTCCATCTTAGGTATTCTCCGCCAACCAAGCTGGTTTCAGAACCATAGTTGCCCTTCTCTTTAATAATTGATGGCCAACATGAAGTAGAAAGAAGCTACAAATTTACAATGCTCAACTGCTCACAATAAATGTGTATCAGAGCCATTAACAGTATGAACTTCACGAGATTGCAGCATAATACATGAGGTAGCACCAAGAGTATAAGAATTATGACAAAAGAAAAAAACTCAGAAAGTACAAAAAATCATGTTTCTTAGAAAATAAAAGTTTAAAATAGGAATACATAATTAACATAATATACCTCCTCCAGATTCACAAAGAAGAATGTCAGCCTTAAACAAGTTGGACAGCTCCTCGAGAGGACCTAGGTTTATACTAATATCCTCTCTAATTGCTGCATGTGGACAGCCGCCAGTTTCCACAGCTCGAATCCTTTCCTCAGGAAGTGCCCCATGCTTCACCAAGAATTCTCCATCCTCTTTTGTGAATATGTCATTTGTGACCTAGAAGTGCACATGATTGACATAAGAAAATCCTAACTTAGCTTTAGAAAGAAGGCAGTCAGATCATGCTATGTTAAACAGATGCATATTCATAAAACTACAAACAGAACTCAGAGAAACTGCATTGACGCCACAATGTAGCTTGGGCTCCAAGGACAGACAAGCTTCATGTAAAAAACCCATGTTAGACTAGATCGACCAGTTTTGGCCTGGTCTGACACTGTTAACTTTATGGTCCGGCCAATCTGGCAAAGTGTGGGATTAAAGGTCCTCAAATCCTAGCTACTTTTGTGTAAACTACATGGTGACATATGTTATTCTTTAGCCTGTTTTTCAGGATTGAAAACTTACTTCAGATCCAGAAATCTTTGCTGAGAGAGAGAGAAATTCCATTTTTTTCGGGTGACTGAGCATTCCGAAAAAAACAGAGCTTCCTAGACAAACAAAGCCTCGTTTTTACTTTTTAGATGTGCCTCGTATGAGCATCCAGGACTGGTTAACTTATTGCCAAACACTTACTAAGCGATATCAGCATAACCATAATGAGATGATAAAAAGTAATTTATGGGACGATGCATACCGCAGCTAGGCTGTACTTATCACGCAAAAATTGGCAAAGTGCCAACATTAGAGCTGTTTTCCTGGAAGGCAAAAGGTAAATGCACTGAAATGAGTAGTTAAATAGTGGAACCTCTGAAGCATAGCAATTTGACATCTTCAGAACCAATCAAAAGAAAAATGAACAGACAGTACCCTAAAACCTCAGCAAAAGGACAAATGTTCGCAACATATGATTATCATATAAGTATATAACAGATTGCAGACAAATTATGACCCATAAAACTGACTAAAAGGTGTTCAAGTCCCTGCTGCATCCGACTAAGAATGTAGTGTATCGATGTTGGCCATATAGGGGGAGGGAGATACTAAAGGTTAGGGTCTAGTCCAACACCCAATGTTTCTGTATCTAGACACCCTAGGTGGAACGTTCGCACTGATTTTATTATATACATCATCTTATTTTTCAACAATAACAGGTAGGAGGCTTAAACCCACTGTAATCCTTCTGCAGAAATACAAACATGACTGAAAGTTAGAGCAGAAGAAATAATGTAGACAGTAAAATCTTTGGACTTCACTTGCAGCATAGGATTTTTCATATACCAGCCTGACTTCAATGCAAAAGGAAAAATGTTCCTTATCGCTGCAGGAAAAAAAAAAGAAACTAACATCCTGGTCATATAATTTCTATTATCTGCAACATCCAGTTCCTTCGAATTTGAAGAGCCACCGTTCTTTAAAAGTTAAACATAAATTTAGTGCCTAGAAAGATACTTTAAACAGTTGTCAAAGATATACAAACTGAATAACTTCTCCTGGGTCATGCGGGCCAACTATCTAACAACCAAATACGGCAACCACTAAGTGCCTTATGAAGTGATTGCTAGATAAGAAACTAGTTTTCTCCCACAACCAGAATATAGATTTAAAGTTGGTAGACTCTCAAAAAATGCAGGCATTGTTCAATATCCAGAACACCCACAAGACCAGAAACAGACATACCTGTGCAGGAAAACCAAAACAAAAGAATACCACAATCACCATTAAAAGTTCCATGACAGGCACAGAAACAGAGCCAGCATACAACGAGAAAAGCATGAACTGTGCAGAAGAGAAATGAAGATGTCCGGAGTGTATGCATACCCTGTACCAACAGGACCGCCGATGCCGACAGTGAAAGCACGTTCGCTGAAGTTCCTATTCTCAAGGGGCCGTGCCCTTCTTGAGAAGTACCCAGGGGAGTAGATGGGCTCATGGGAGTGTGGCGCTAAGCCATCATGGGAATGGTATATCCTTCCATCAGGGCCAACCCAAGATGATGAGTCAACATGTCCTTCCTCACTATCCAGATAACAGTAGTACTCATGAGATAGTGAAGGACAAGAAAAGGGAGAGCGAGAGAGAGAAAGAGAGAGGCCTACTGATGATGGTGGTCGTGATGATGATGGTCGTGATGATGATGGACATGGGCATGGTTATGATTGTGATGTGGATCTTCAGACGCCATGAAGTGATCAGTGCAGAGAAAGAGATGAGGGAGCTCCACAAGAAGAGGAAGGACCCGGGAGAGGAAGAAGATGTGTCTCGCGGGAGGAAGAAGATGCGCCTGTACTTTTCACCAAGGGCAGTTAAAACCCGACGTGCGCGGATATTTACTGGCTGCGGAAGCCACTGGGGCTCACGCACGATGATCGAAGCAACGATGATGATGAGCTCATCTGATTTAAACACCCGTGACATTTTTAGATTCCTTTTTGGCATTCCTAGGCGGAGCTGCCAACCAGACGAGTGGATCCCAATTTGAAACTCGATACTCATGCATTCAATATTGTGAATGCCTACCGAACACTTATCGGCTTAAAACAATCACAGTTTGAACTCAAAAGGCATCAACACCATGTGCCTGACGAAACAATGTATCAGCACCAAAATGAAAAGACAAAATGAACAATTTACGGTTCATCAGTTAATTGGAAACTCTTAAGGGCCGTTTGAATGACACGGTGACACCAACTTGGTTTCGATAAAACTTGGTTTTGTGAAAATCTAATTTTTTAATGAGTTTCCAAAATTTGGTTTGACTATTTGGATGACAAGGCAAAAACCAAGTTTTCATTTTTAAAACATGGTTTTTGTTTGCATGAACAAAATTGAGACAACATCAATGTTCAGATTGTACGAAAATTTTATTCAAAGGATGGAGACCACATCAATGTTCAGATTTTTTTTCAAGCTTCTTTATGCAACAAACTCAGCTGCATTCCTAATTTAACTTCCCAAACCATGAACAGCACATTGAACTCCAATTTCAAAGACCAAATTCTTGAAAATCTACCTTAGATCTTTGCACTGTGCCTCTTTCTAACTAGAACATTGTATTTACAGGATTACAGAAATCTTGTTCTCAGTGGAGCAGACTGCCATATATATGTAACATTAACATGGCTTGAAGTGATCAGAATCATGGCCACCGTTCCTCACATTCCTATGATTCTCCTCCCGGATTACTTCACAGAGATCTCAATCGTCGCCTCAATCTTGTACATCTTCAAGTCCAACATGATTCCTCTGTAATACTCCTTCGCATGCCTCTCAATCATTCGGTGAATCGTTGCTTCCTTTATTATCATTCTTCAGGTCTCTCCTAGTCGTCCCACATCAACACACTCCGCTGCCCATTGATAGAACATATTCGTTGAATCGCACCTCTTTGGAAAATATGACTTTTTAAAGCTAAAATTTTTACAAGAATTTTTGGCCGTTGAGTTCTAGACCTTCACAAAACTTATAATTTAAGTCAAGTTAAATAACTTAAGTATTCAATGTTACAAAATGAATCACGTAAGCATATTCGTAGTGAATTATATATGTGTATGTAGCCACCAGATGCATCAGGCAGTGTTATCCCACATGTATCCCCACACATTTTCAATGAAGCGTAGAGAGGGAAGATTATATATATATATATATATATATATATATATATATATATATATATATATATATATATATATATATATATACATATACATTTCATCGCTAAAAGCCCTGGTCAAGCAAGTGCTATGGCAAATGCCCCTTGTGCGCAGGGAGAGAGAGGGAAAGACTTTCATATGTAATTTCAGTCACCTTGTGAGTTGTCTTTTCTACACACACACATATATATCTTTCCAATATACCGCTTCCACCATTTTGGTGATATTGCCACTGTGGTCAGACAAATATTTTCAAACATCTATCTTGTTGTTCCGTCAGGAAAAGAAAAAGGGAAAAAAAAAATCTCACATCGACTTATTTGTTCTTATTCACAATAGCTATTTGTTCTTATTCACAATAGCTAGAGAAGTCTATTTTTTTTTTCTTTTGGCACATTTTTACAATTTCACCTGTATTTCTTCCTTTTTTTCCGGAATGAACGATATTACATTTTCGTATGGTTAAAAAGAAGAGAAGATTCTAAAATGTATTCCAACTTATTCGCGACTAAAAAATTCATCAAGGAACTTACGCTTTTAAGAAAAAATCATTAATATTTTACTTTAAAATCTGGTTAGCAGCTTATCACCGTCATGTACTTAAACAGGCTAGTTTATGTCATTTTAAAATATATTTAATCCTTTATTTTAATTACAGAGTCCCAATTAACTTAACATTGAAGACAAATTTGAAAGTTGAAACACTAATGCAACTCAAGAATGATTTTTCTTTTTTTTTTGGCAAAAAAAGGAAAAATAATTCCAGACTTTGGCAGAAACTTATGGTGTAGAAACTTGCGGGGTCCATTTAACGTATCGAAAAAAAAAAAAACTAGTGATGCAAGGCGCTTGGGAACATGTGGTCGAGCATTTCTTCCCCATAATTATGAAGAAATATGCTTTGCCTTCTGAAATTCTTTGCTGCCCTTGCCAATGGAACAACGTAGCTCCCAAGGTAGTTGAAGCCCAGGGCCATGACTTTTGCAGTTTCAGTGCCTCCTCAGACCTCCCACTCGAGGTTCCTGGTGTTGGGCTGTCCCTCTGGGGAATCGATCCTGGGTCACCTGCACCTGAGTCATAAGCTTGGAGTTCCATTCAGACCCACAATCCAGGAGAGACGATCTCTGCCATGTAAAGCTCAATCTAATGGTGTCTCAGAAGAGTATGCCACAGAAGGTAAGCTACCACTGTCTCTGTTTTCTCATCAAAGCAAAGCAGATTTGTTGGTGTCTGCATCATGTTGCTGCCAGTGGTCTGCTCTATTCAAAGAATCTGTTTTGCAGTCTCCGTTTTCTGTGATGGGATTGGTGGACTCTCTTTTGGTTCCATTGAGGAACATATCATGCATCTGGTTGACAGGATTTTTTTTTTCAGTGGGTAATTCGACGAGCACACGACTAATTCATTCAATTGTATTTTTCTTTGGAACTCTTCGGTAGTTTCTGGCTTTTGTTGTTGAAATGGAGGATTTTCTGTTTTCTGAGAAACTAGAAATTTCTCTCTTGACGCTTCCGATTTCAAATTGGAACTTCTGATCACGTTGTGTAACTTCTCCCACTTAAGAATCATTCAAGCATCCATTGCTGAATACTTTTCCTGAAGAAGAACGATCTCTTCTCTTCTTGCATCATACAGCCACTGACCATGAAATATCTGCTGTTTCGTTCCCTTTGTTTGAAAAGGATCTTCGACACGTTCTCAGTTGGATCTCTTAGAACAGTTGACGTCAAGCAGCTCCGCAGACACGGGTATCATCCTTATGCAGCTCATTTGAAACATATGCGAGTTCAACCATAACTCATATTTATTTCTATGCTAACTCAACAACTTTTCATTCCATGGTCAGGTTATGTTAGTGACGAGGAGTTGGAGAAGGCAACGATACGTGAGCAGCTTCTGCAAATAGTTGAAGGTAGAGAAGGTGATTTCAGTCTTCCGTTGGGTAAAAAGCTGAAAGCAAGTGTGAATTCCTTGACCATTTCACAGAAAAGAAACATCAAGCGGCAGGCTTACTTAGACAAAGTATCTCAGAGAAATGACAGTGTCTTTTTTGCCACCATCGGCCTGTCTATAGTCGTGCCACCCATTGTAATATTAGCTGTAGCGATTTCAACTGGTTATGTACAACTGCTTCCTTGATGTATAGACACAAATATATGATTGGCCTTTAGCCAAGGCATGGCAAAGCTTTTAGCAGCATCTATGAGTACCAAATAACGAATGCCTTTCGCAGCATCTGTAAGTACTCAAAAGAAATTACCTTACTAAATGAAGACCACAAACTCCTAACCCACATCCAGTATATAATTGTCTTCCTTGATATGAATATACAAAGTGGAGAGCATCATACGAACTATATTCCACTCTGGATGTGACTTGTCTCCTGCAAGAAATGAGTGTTTCCGGTTATGAATTTCAATCCAGCTACATCCTGGTGATCTCAGTAACTGCTTCTCCCTCATTCGTACTCTCAATTCAGCTGCATCATCCCAGAAGCCAGCGTCAGCAAAAATGTTGGCCATAGTTACATATACAGAAGCATTAATTGATTCATGATTTAAAATGTTCTTTGCCACTCTTCTAGCGATGTCAACATCTCGATATGTCTTACAAGCTCCAAGAAGAGCTCCCCACACTACAGTGTCCGGCCTTATTGGCATATCATTTATGAGTCTTTCAGCTTCACAAAGTTGACCGGCTCTGCCGAGAAGATCAACCATGCATGCATAATGATCTTGACCACGTTCGATCCCATAATCTCTGCTCATTGACTCAAACAATTCCCAGCCTTTTTCAACTTCTCCAGCATGGCTACAAGCAGAAAGAACGCTAATAAAAGTTACATGATTTGGTTGTACACCTGATTCACACATTCTATGGAATATCTGCAGCGCTTTATGGCCTTGTCCGTTTTGTGAATATCCCGTTATCATGGTGTTCCATGACACTGGATCAGGATTGACTAAGCTATTGAAAACATGCTCAGCATCTCTCGAGTTTCCACATTTTCCATAAGCATTAATCAGTGCATTGGCTACTCCAATATCTGTGTCAAAACCTCTAGTTATGGTGGCAGTATGTATTGATCTTGTCTGCTGCAAGGTTCCAATGCTAGCACAGGCAACAAGGACACAATTATAGGTAAAGTGATCAGGTTTGATTTCAAATTCTTTCATCTTGCAAAAGAGTTCCAGTGCGTCCGCTGAAGAACCACTCAAAGCCAAGTACTTTTCTTCATCTGTTTCTGAAGAGTTTCGAATTTGGAGGTATCCACCAATCATTGTGTTCCAGGAAATCAGATTTTTTTCTGGCATGGTCTCAAAGATTTGCCGAGCTTCATGTATTCTGTTATTCTTCACATATGCTGACACCATGGCTGTCCATGAAACAACGTCATACTGCTGCATCCTTTTAAATACAGCCAAGACACTCACAATATCCTCCTGCTCTGCATACATAGTAATCAGAGAATTTCCAATTGTTGTATAAAAATCAAAACCAACTTTTATTGCATAGCCATGTACTTTTCTTCCATTTCTTGATGCTTGGGGACTAGCGCATGCATTCAAGATGCTCGATAAGGTGAATTGATTTGGTTGAACATTAGCCTGGATCATATCAGAGAACATGTCAAGTGCTTCAATTTGTAAACCGTTATGGACATACCCTGCAATCATAAAGTTCCATGCCACCAAATTCTTCTCCGGCATTTTGTTAAACAGATCAGCTGCGACCAGTATGTCTCCATTTTGAGCATATCCTGATGCCAAAGCAGAATAAGAGACTACATTTTGCTCTAAAATCTCATCAAAAGCCTTTTGGGAATCCACCATGCAACCGAACTTAGCATACATATCAACAATTGCACTGCCTACAAAAACATTCGAACTGATCCCAAGTTTTATTGCTTGATCATGAACTTGCAATGCTTTCCCAAACTGTAGCAGGCAAACACAGCACTTCAGTATTACAGATAATGTTGATGAAGTTGGCAACTGGCCCTTTCTCAGCATCCGAACGTACATTTCCATTGCAATCTCATCATCTTCTTGCTCCTGGTAACCACATATCATTGCATTCCATGACACCACATTCCTTTGAGGCATCACATCAAACAACCGAGCTGCATCCCCTGTTCTACCATTTTGAGCGTATCCTGTAACCATTGCTGTCCATGAATATACATCTTTGTCTGGCATATGATAAAAAACAAAGCTTGCGTGCTCCATTCTTCCACATCTTGCATAAAAACTGATGAGCGAATTGCTAACTGCTAAATCAAGTGAGAATCCTCCTCTAGTGACAAAAGCGTGGATCTGTTTGCCTTCTTCCAAAGCTTCAAGGTTTGAGCACCCCAAAAGCACAACGGATAGCGTGAATTCGTTTGGCTTGACACCCATACTGTACAAGTCCCTAAGTAAATTAAGTCCTTCCACTTCTCTGTCATTGTGGACGTACATGGATATCATCGCATTACAACAGACTACACTCGGCTCTTTACTTCCTTCAAACAGTTGCCGCGCTTCATCAAACTTTTTGCACCTAGAGTACCCAGAAATCATGGCTGATTCTACAACAGCATTTCTCTGAGGCATTTCATCAAACACGCTGCGCGCGCATACCATTAAACTGCATTTTACGTATGCGACAACAATACGATTTTGCATGGAAGGCCGTGTTATGAATCCGCTCTTGATGGCACTGCCATGGACGGCCATCGCGCTTCTGCCCAAGGAAGGAGAGACTGCACACGTCTTCAGCAGGTTGATAAGCGACCTCTCCATGAAATAACTCACGTTATCATGCTACGAAAGTTTAATAGAGAAGCAGCGATAGTGACCTGCATGCTCAGTTAGCGGAGTAAGAGTCAAGGCTGTTTGCTGCCTTAAATAAACTTCTTCTACGTTGTTCACATTTTCTTGTGAAATATAGCATTGCGACATATCGAGCTTCATTCATGGAACACCGTTGAGAAAATAATGGAAGTTTGGTTGAACGTTCTTGCCCCATGAGAACATGGAAAGGAAAGTGATTATAAAGCTTGGATAGAAAATTATAGAATTTATATTATTTTATAATACTACCCTTAATATTCAATTCTAGAGGTTTAGAGAAAACACAATGAATAGTGCTGCCTAACGGCATGATGTGACTTTGGCGATTGTCAGTATGGTCTGAATGAAAAAGATTACCATTCAAGTTTCGAGCAGCAGCGGGAAGAGAGACAGAGACAGACCCCGTATCCATCCGGGTTAAGGGAGGTGAGGAAGAGAAAGAGCCAAGCAAGATCAAGGGTATGCATGGTACAAAGTGATAGACTTTTCCTTTCAAATATTGATTCTGTGACTGTTAAATTCACATCTGAATTTGAAATCCTACTTTTAATTGCACAACTGAATCCGAACTGTATTAGGATATGTTAAATCCCGGTTTTTGTATAGATATTAGATATAATATATTTATTGAAAATTGAACCTAAGTTTGAATCTGATTCCGACCAGGCATTTATTTAAACTCGAATCTGAAACCATAACTAATGACATTACCTTTCTTTTTTCTTATGCAGAAATTATAATTTCAGATTCCGACTCGTATTCCTTTATTAATAATAGTGTAGCACGAAAGAGCATGTAACATGAAAATATTATTTCTTTCCCTTATTTACACAGAAAAAGAGAGTAAAAAACATTTTTCAAAATCCTGCTGTCATGGGAATGAAAACCAAGTTCGTGAACTTCAACATTTCCTAGAGCTAATAAAACAAAGATCATGAACTTGGCCATATTGCCAGCATTCAAAAATTTACAATGTTCTGAGATCTTCCTTTTAGATTAGCAATGCCCAGCGTTCATTTTGTTTCTCAATGGGGAGACTTGATGGGTTGGTCCGAGTGTTTCTAACTCAAGAATGAGACCCTGTTTGTAAAGATAATCCCATCTGTCCTGCAACAAATAAAGGAATGCGACGCAGGAGACTTCAACAGTGAAGAGGATGATCCAAATTGTCACGCTGTTGGATGTCTTGCTGCGATAAGCGTAGAGACCAATGTAGATGTCTATGATCCCCAGCAATGAAGCTCCAGTTCCAAGTATCCAATGCAGAAAATACCAAACAGTTCTCCCTCTAACTCCCCTGTCACCAGATCAACCTTCCAGCTTTTATTACTTACAACAAACTGGAACAAATATTCGAAAACGAAGACTTGAACGATAGTCACAATAAACACTTTTTTTAAAAAAAAAACGTTAAAAAACACAGATAATGTCAGTCGAAGAAAATGCCAAAACCAAAAAACAAATTTTTTCTTTTTTTCCCTTTTGGACGTTTTCCACATATTTTTTTCATGTTTTTTACATTTTTTTACTACCACATTTTAATTTTCGCATTTTACTTTTAAGAGAGTCTGTTTTTTAGTTGTTTTAAATTTACCAAGATTTTTCCAAGAAAGATAACTCTATCAACATGTAAATGATATTTGTGACTATACTTGGACCTAATGATTTTGGGCCTTACTAATGCATAAACAAGAAAACTCAACAGTTTTAATAAAACTCCGAAGTCAACAGTTTTAATAAAACTCCGAAGTTAAACGTGCTTAAGTAAAAGTGGTATTAGGATGCATGACCTTCTTGTAAGATAAGATGTCAATGGAACCGTTTAGTGCCTAGGTCGTGAGTTCAGTCCTCACTGGCGCGAGGCAAAACCTGCTGGTCATAATACTGCAAGTGATGTCTAAACATGGATTTTATTGCAGTCTTTTGACACAGCAGTTAATCAAGCTGTGTGGAGTTCTTCAATGAGAAATTGAATAGAACTGTACCAACAGAAACTCTAATGCCAGTATATGACATACCTATGAGGCCTGCATAAGGCAGTCAGTGGCTGCAACCAGATGAGTGCATACACGGCCAGGCCAATCCGTTGATGGGTGTTATCGAATTTGTTTTCCAAGTGTTTGACGGCCAGGACTGCTCCAACAGTGGCAACTGAAACTGAAATTACCTGCAACAGATTCAGACATCAAACTTATGAACCCTTTCTTTTTCTCCCTTCTGAGAGGCAGGATTGATTTAGTCAGAATCCTATCAGCTTTTGCCAAGAGATGCATCCCCAGTGTTGTGAACTCTTAGACCTCCTTCAACCTGAAGGTATGCTGTGACAGCTTATACCAAGGATTTGCCATTACTGATCTTGACTTATTTGGTTGTAAATCTCACCTAGTATCCCTGAGGGGTTAGCATAGTGGACATGATGGAGTTGGTAAGCGGGCAGTTTGCATTTTGAATTCCTACTATGTTTTCAAAACGGGTTACAGATATACAAATTGAAAAGACGTTATCCAGAGGCACCAAAAGCAGGTATAGTACCTTGGGAGCATGGGGAAAGAGTGGAAGCTTCCACCCTGTTGTTGGACGATAAAATAAAATATTCTTCCTACTCACCTAACATACTATTAAAGTGTAAGGCAATTGTTCATAAGCCAAGCTGAATGAAAAAGATAAACATGGTTCAGTTGGAGCTTAGACGAACTTCAGTAAAGTTTTCTGGCACTTTCTGAAAAGCAGGTGACATTATGAAGCCCATCTCTTGTCAGTCCATTGAATTGAATTGAATATGGTAGCAGATCAGTTGATTGTAAACTGCTTCAATGATTAATGTTGGTTAAATATTTGAGTTCAATGATTGTACCCGCCCCCTCTCTCTGATCTGTGTCGTGTATGGATTGTTCAAGAAGAAGATGTACCTGTAAAACTGCGTGAACGTATAATAGAACTTTCAACCTCCTTCCTTCCATCCTCTTTGGCATTCTCATCAGTAGTACTCCAACAGGAGTAAGGAAACCCACAGATGCCCAAAGAAGAAAACCATGCACGGCCATCTGGTGTTTAAGTCCAGGGTGCAACTGGAAGCAAGATGATAATCATCAGGACAGAGTATGACAGAAAGAGCAGGACTAGCAAATAGCAACAGTAGTTCTTAACTGGAGAAGTACATAGATAGACAGTGTAGAGAGAGAGAAAGAAAGAGAGACAACTACAGAAAAGGTTTGGAGCACCTGTTGGACAGTGAGGCCTTCATTTTCAGCCTTGGGGGATGGAATATTAAGTGAACCAGCAGAAGCGAGAAGGAGAGAATCGAAAGCAAGAACTGTCAGGCTTCTGCACACAAGCCTAGTCCAAGAAACTCCCATCTTTAGCCAAGTCTTGAAGATGTTAGCCGAGTGAGCTCCCAACTTTAAATTCTTCCGGCAACCATGTCGAAGTGGCAATCAAATTCTGCAAAATGATCTCCAGAAGACCAAACCTCACTTCTGGAATTGGTGTATATATAACAGAATATCAAATAATGAACAACCAAGAGTTTCTTTTCGTTCGTCGTAGTTTCATAATTCCAAAGATCAGTAATAGATTCTGCTGCAATAATAAACCAAAAAGAACAAAGGAGCGCTGATATATTTAAGTCAAGCACTAAGGCATGAACAATGATAGCAGTAACATGGCCAGCCAAAAAGGGAATGGAAGGGTGCTATCTGCGGGCTCCAATTCCTTGAGATGGAGAACAAATATCCAAGTTAGTGTCTAAGGAGTCACTCTATGATACAATATCTAAAACTATGACCCGATCTGCGATCTGCTAGAAAAAGGACTTCACTCGGAGTACTTTCAGAAAGCGCCAAGCACAAGTTTATTTATACATGAATTTTGGTCCTCGTTTCTTGTTGGACGTGGTCGCAATCCAACTCGAGAAAAAAATTGAATAGAGATGAATAACATCATAAGTTGGTGTGTTTTCCTATTCCTTTTCTGAAATTCTGTGTGCTGGTTTTGATCTGTATTCCCTGCTGAGCAGAGAACTAAAGAACTATTTACCTCAATATGAATGGAGCAGACGAAACAAAAGGAAAAGTCAAAGTGGGAATATAGTAGATTAGGTGACAGAGCAATGATGGCTTCTGCCGACCCTCTTATTTTTCTTTCGTTTTGTAAATTTTTTACTGTAAGGATAACTAAGGAGTTCACAGTACCTAGCTCTCATCGACTTTTTATATTTTTCTGATCCGAAGCTTTGACTCGCTGGTGAAGGAACGGAACTGAGCACCCTGAGAATGGTGGACGAAAGGGGCCCGTTTGATAACAAGAACATGAGAACAGATGTTCTGATAATACATCATCCAAAAAATACCATGTTTTTATTATAAGAATCATGATATGATTGTATATATAATTTTTAAGTATAATAATAAAATACTGAATATAAATACATTATGTTTCTTGAAACAAGAACATGGTGTTTCTCAAACGGTTGTTATATGAATGTGTTTCAAGAATTCAATGTTCTTCTTAGGAAAACCCTTTCCAGCACGTTCCTTCTTTATTAATGAATGACAAATCTTTGTGAAATTGCGAGGTGGGCAATTGGAGCCACAAGAAACACTTATTTTTGCGTTGATCCTTTAGGACAATTTTTTTCATTTACATGTTGATGATACCTAAAAATTTTAAAAATACTAATGCCCCTTAGCCAGAAATTTTCTGACTCTGCCTGTTGTGAAGCTCTCTATCACTGCAAAAAGCAAAACCAGGTGAGCTGCTTTTCATGGACCACTGTGTACTGAATGTTGCTTAGGTGGAAGCAAGAAGGCACCCCTACTGGTATATTGACATATAAAAAGAACAAAAACCAGCTTGCAAGCAGATCATATGTAGTGGGGTCCCAATTAAATACTTTTACATTGGTGGTCCTTATTGCCAAACTGCACAAGCTTCTTATAAGGTTTTGATACAAGTGGCTTGGACCTGGTTCAGATCCATTGTTTGCCAGATCCAAGCTAATACCATCTCTGTGGATAATATATATTTAATGCCCCATTTATCACAAGTAAACATTCGAATCTATCATCATTATCTGAAAAGACATTCAGGAGGATCAGCTCATTTGTCGAAGAGGATATGTTGAAAATTGTACACTTGAAGATAGAAATGATACCAAATATTTTTGTGTACAGATCATTTTTCAACTTTCTTTATTAAAATCACGACGTTGTCATCGTAGGCGTGAGTCAGCCTACCCCAATATGCCTCCCACTATCTGATTCACACTCATAAACGGCAATTCAAACCCATTTGCTCCTTCAAGTTGAATTGAAGAGAATCCACTGCCCATCTAGATCTTAACGCAGCCCAAAACCCCTAAAGAGACGAGGCCTGGTAGAGAGAGGGGGGCTCCGGATCGTGATAGTGGATTGTTAACCTTCTGCTCACCCAAAATTCAGGTCCGACGACTCATTATGAGCTCGATCCGATTGATTTCCAACAATCCAAACCCAAGCCTGTATTTTGAGCACCCAGACCAGCCTGTCTTCGCTGAGCCTCCCTACGACTACCCCCAGTCCGAGCCCTCTGTGAATCATCCTCAGCCACATCCTCCTCACATGCCTCATCCGAGGCACACCGATATTATTCAATGAGCTGTAGCTACTTTAAGCTACAATAAGTGGCAGAGAAGAAAAAGGTGGTGATTGTAGCTACAAACAAGCTTGAGCATGGCCAGATTTAATTTAAAAATATTTTTTAATATAAAATAATATATAAATATAATTAATTGTAATAAAATATTATATATATATATATATAAATTAATAAAAAATATAAAAAAAATTATGAGGCCCAACTGGACTGGCCCGATGCCCCTTTTTTCAGGCCCGGCCCCGATTCGAACCAGGTACCGGGTACCTGCCAGCCTTAGTCTAAACCCCATAGTTTGAGTTCAGACACTTTTAGTTGTCATGGATCTACCCATATTACATCTAAGTGTCCTACAGTTGTCAATAGTATAGCCATAAACAAGAACACAATCAAGTATCATTTTTCCATCCCTATGCTAGATGACATGTTTCACCGGTTTTCATGTATTTTCCAATAGTAACTTTAAGAATGGGTACCATCTGATTCGTGTTCGGGAATGTAATGAATGGATGACTGCTTTCAAAACTACACGTCGTGTGGTAGTGTATTTTGATGATATTCTTGTTTATAGTCCTACAGAGTCGGCACATTTGATAAAGTTTGTGGTAGTGTATTTTGATGATATTCTAGTTTACAGTTCTAAAGAATCAGCACATTTGATACACTTGAAATAAGTTTTAGATGTCGTTAAAAAAGGAAAGCTTTTTGTAAATGCTAAGAAGTGTGCTTTCTTGTTTCTCAGCCTTGTGTTTTTGGGTTTTATGGTTTCTATAAATGGTGCAAAGGTCGATCGCTTTAAGGTCCAGGCAATCGTAGATTGGCCAACCCCGAAAATTGTAGGGAAAACACAAAGTTTTTCATGGGTTGGTTACCTTCTATTGTCGCTTTATGCGAAACTTTAGTACAAGCATGGCACCCATTAGAAAATGTCTAAAAAAAATGATGCATACTCCAGTTTTGGTACTTCCTTATTTTACTCAAGTTTTTGAAGTGGAGTGTGATGTCTCACGTGTAGGCATAAGAAGAGTTTTGAGCCAAAACCATGGCTTGTTGCTTTCTTTAGTGAAAAGCTATCAGTGGCTTCTCCACCTATGATCTTGAGGTTTATGTTGTTGTTCAGGTTCTTCTTCGCTTCGATATTGGAGACATTATTTGATTTGTAAAGAGTTTATTCTTTATACTAACCATGATGCACAGTAGATCTAGAGTAGATCCAGACTTGCTTGATGCATCTAGATTTGAACAAGTTTTTCTATGTCTAATTTGACTATGATCAACTTAAAGAGGCAGATCAGAAAAATTTGGGTTAAGGGACTAGGTGCTAAATTTTAACTTTTTTAAGAAGCATTAACATGTAAACCAAAAAAAATTGTAATAGTTTTTTAAGGGTTTTTATGAATAATTGCCTACACGTGCCTTTTCCCTTGTGACAAGATTTGCAATGCAATATCTAGATACTTAACTATGATTAGCTTTTTTTTCCTGTTTTGAGATTTTTCAAAGAGTCGGTCTTGTATTTTTTTCAATTATTTTTGAGAAAATCATCCAACCCAGGATCTGATCTTAACAGCATTTTGGTAGGAATCTAAAAATGGTTTGGACTTGGTTTACTGGATTCGAGCTAAACTCAAACTCGGACTCCGGATTCTGACGTAGTCAGGTTGAATCCCTTATTGGATATCGACTCGGGTTTCGAACTCGGGAGTCGAAGTCCGATAAGGACTCCAACATCGGTTCTGGTTTCGAATCAATAATTGGATTTCTCCAGCCCATAGACGTATGTACCCGGCCCGTTCACAAGGTGAGTCGGGGAATTGTTGTCGCGTGCTTGGGAATTCAAGGACCCAACGAATTCCGAAGCCAAACACTTCGTGGGAAACTCGTTTCCCATCGTCCTCCCTTCTCTTCTCTCTCCACTGTCAGGCGCGGGCCTGTGTCGTCCCTCTTCCCTCCACGACCCAGCTGCCCTCTGCAAACCCTAGAGGCCCTAACCTCAGAGAGAGTGAGGCAGAGAGAGAGAGGAAGAGATGGCCGCGACCGTGTCGGTGGCCGCGGAATGGCAGCTCCTCTACAATCGGTACTACCGGAAGCCGGAGCTGTATTCCATGTGCTGGCAGAAGATGGATCTCGGGCGCCACCGCGTCGCCTGCGCCCGCTTCGGCGGACCCATCGCCGCGATCCGCGACGACTCGAAGATCGTTCAGCTCTTTGCGGAGTCGGCCCGGCGGAAGCTTCTCATCTTCAATTCCGCCGGGATCCTTCTCGCTTCCGCTATCTGGGACCATCCCGGCGGCCGTCTCGTCGGTATGGGTTGGACGGACGAGGAGTCACTTGTCTGTGTCGTCCAAGATGGATCCGTCTATCGCTACGATATTCACGCCCACCCGATCGAGCCCCACTTATCGTTGGGGATTGATGCGGCCGACGAGAATGTCGTGGAGTGCATCTTCTGGGGCAATGGAATTGCCTGCCTCACCGATGCCGCACGTGTCTTCTGCATTCCCGATTTGAAGAGCCCCCGGCCGTGCCGGCTGTGTGAAGCCGGACTCGTGCCCGGGGACATGCCACTGTGCGCGGCGGTGATCGAGCCCCAGTACACAATGTCTGGGAACGTTGAGGTGCTGCTTGCTGTTGGCGACGGCGTGGTGGTGGTGGAGGAGGAGACGGCACAGAGGCAGGGCGATGGAATCGGGCCGCTGCAGAAGATGGCGGTCTCGCCGAACGGGAAGTTCCTTGCATCGTTCACGCATGACGGACGGCTTCTTGTCATCTCCACGGACTTCTCCAGAGTTCTCTTCGAATTCAATTGCGAGGTTGGTTACTCTGATCTTCCACACCTTCTATTCGAGCATTTGGATCGTCAAATGTCAGCATCATCATCATAATTTTCATCATTGTGCTAATTGTTCATGTAGAAGCCAAAAAAAGTGGCTATAGAACATTCTGTCTGTAGCGTGGCCTTGACAAACTAAAGCAGAAGGGATTTCTTGGCGCTCTTGTTATTCATGTTCCCCATGTAATACCTAAGGGAGATTTGAAATTTAGTTCGCCCTACTTTTATTGTTGGAACGTTTGATTTCACCAAGGGATTAATCGGGCGACTTGAGTAGGATTACACGTCATAGTTTTCACCAAGTTGGCTCTATCAAGGTATAGAGGATTTAGAAACTTTCTCCTTTTCCCCCCAACAGAGGTAACTTTAGTTATGGCTTGCGGTGTGGGAGCTTCCTTCAGCTGCTAGCTCAGTCAACACGTACTTAACTACAGAAATCTCCCGTTACTTATGGAACCAGAGTTCCTTCTGGTTCTTGTTTCTTAACTGAGATAAAAAATACCCTGTCGACGAGTATTTTTATGTTAAATCTTCATTTCCCAGTAAAAGAGCTATCCAGGAAAGACTAGAGTTTATGAATGCTGATGAAACAATATCCATTGAAGCAGTGTGCGGTTGCTTGCTATTGTAGCTTGGTGGAACTTGAATTATTGCAATAAACCCAAAAGGACTACATATATTTTGTTGCTTTATACCTGAGGAACCTAAGCACACACAGAGAGAGTATCTGTCTTTTATCAGTCTTGCCATTTTGTTTAATTGAGAAGTGCTTTGTTATTTTTCTTTTATACTTTTATTTGGAAAATTTGTACTAGTTTAGTTACAAATTCCTTTTTTTTTTTCCAGTCTGCTTTGCCCCCTGAACAACTTGCATGGTGTGGAATGGACAGCGTGCTGCTTTATTGGGATGACCTGCTCATGATGGTTGGTCCATATGGGGATGCAGTGAGATACACATACGATGAGCCTATTATTCTGATTCCTGAGTGTGATGGTGTGCGGATCCTCTCAAACACAAGCATGGAGTTTCTACAGCGAGTTCCTGACTCCACTGTCTCTATATTTAAAATTGGAAGCACGGTACCGGCTGCCTTGTTATACGATGCGTTGGATCACTTTGATAGACGTAGTGCAAAGGTATTTTCAGCTTGATTTTGCAGGATGCATTCATGTATAAGGTATTTGTATACACATGCATATATTACCAAAAATAACTTGGAGACAATTATTCTGCTGTTGCTTTGTAATGGTTAACAAAAGCATTCAAGAATAAAGAGAGACTAACCCCTCTAAATATGCAATAAGGGAAGGCTGAGGTAGAGCTGTTGATGACTCAGGTGGGTCGATCTTGATGAAAAATAAGACACAGAAAACCAAAAAAAGTATCAAAACAGAATAAGAAAATGCAAAAAAATAAATATATCTGCATCTTATATTACGTGTTATATATGATGTATGTAGGAAAATTGAATGGTGCCTCTGGTTTTTAGAGTCACCCAGCCATCTAACCAAGACTGTCCAATCCAGCATGATGGATAAGAGAAAAACAAGGAAAAAATGGTGATGGGTATTTTCGTCATCTAGTATTAGTTACCACATTTTTCTTTATGTTTTTCTCTCAACTATCCATTTGCTCTTGGTTAGATGGCTGAGCAACTCTGAATAGCCGAAGTCATCATTATATACACACACACACACACACACACACACACACACGTGTGCACACACACACACAACAACAACATAATAGGTGAATACATAAGTATTTACATAGATTCTATCATGATGTTGCACCACTTATGATGTGGTCAAACAAAGAAACTACTTCTTTAATGGTTTGGCATTAAATGCCATCAAAATTTTGAGATTAGCAGATCTGTGTATGAAGTTTTAGTTGAACTATGGCAGAAAATTGAGAGTCTAAGACTCTAAGTATACAGTTATTAACTTAGAAATATATCCCCTATAATTTTTGGCAATAAAGTTCGGGAGCCCAACTCCCAGCGATCTCCTTATTGGAGTTTAGTAATGAAGCATTGTTTCCTGCACTGGGTTCTTACCATCATATGTGCTTTGCTCACATCGATGAAATAAAGAGAAATATATTGCTTCAACCTTGTAGTTCTGCTATTTTATCAATACCAACATGTTAATTGGAGGAATGGATGTGATTAAGTGAACCCTCTGGGGATCAATGTCCTTGCAGGGAACAAGATTTAAGAACCAATTTGTGTTGTAAGACCCCACAAATCAGGGTTTGCATGGAGTAAGGCCTAGTAAGAATAAGAGCACTAAAAGATGAAGGAAATGAGTTGGGCGTCCTACAACACTTACTGCTGAAGCCTGAATTAACCAAGACCAACAATGCCATAAGGAGCTGTGTGCAGATTCTATGCATAGCTGAAAATGACATGATGTGCCATAAAAAAAAATGATGCATTTTATTGAGCCATACATGTTATGGGCACATACAGTTCATTAATATAATAAGATGTGTTCTCTTATTCCCACTGACAGTTGCTTTCAGAAAGTGAAGTCCATACAAGCAACTCATAGTAATCGTGGATTGGTTATAAGAGAAGCGGAGTACAGATCAGTAGGAAATCAACGATGTTTCTGTTGTCTGTATCAGGAGAACTATGTAACTTTCTAGCTCATGCTTTTTTGAGGGTGGTATTGTATTTTGAGTTTTTTTCTTTCCTTTTTTGCATGATACTTTTTTGTGCACTAGATAGTTGGGTATATTTCATTCTCTCTCTCTCTCTCTATATATATATATATATATAGCCACGAAAAGCACGTCTTTTTCGAAAACAAATTCGAAAAAAACACGATAAATTAAATTGCCATTTAAAACTAAAACAACGCATTTTTTTTAATGCCAAACAGTTTTTTTTGCATTTTCTATTTTTTATTTGTTGCAAATCTACTTATCTTTTGATGTTTATATTATTTGTTTCTCACTTATCTTATTTTTCTCCTATTTTTAGTTTTTTTTAAATTTTTAAAAATTTACCGTATTTTTCTTGTATTTTTTTCCGTTTTTTTTCAAGCTCGCCATATTATACCCGAGAAAAACCTCGCCGTTTAAAGCTTTGAAATGTTGTTCACTTATTTGTGACTATGATATATATATATATATATATATATATATATATATATATATATATATATATATATATATTACATTAGGGGAGTTTTTTTTCATGTTAGGCTTATTCTTTGATATTTTTGGTCAGGCAGATGAAAACCTCAGGTTGATTCGTTCCTCCCTGCCAGAGGCAGTTGAAGCATGTATTGATGCTGCTGGCCGTGAATTTGATATTTCACGCCAGCGGACACTTCTTCGAGCTGCAAGCTATGGTCAGGCCTTCTGCAGGTTAGTGTGCTTTTGTACTTTTGTGTAAATTGGAGATTGCCTATATCACATAATGCAAAAAGGCTATAAGTAGGTTATATCTCATAGCAGGATTCCTGAGGAAGGAATTGTCGATCCACATTTGTCCTCTTCCTTTTTGCTTTCTCTTCGCTGTTGACTTAACTTGCAATTTGTGCCTTGGAAATTGTTATACAGTATCCTTCAGTCAAATATATTTTGTAGTTCCTTCTACGTGAATGGGTGGTAGTCACGCTTTGTTGTGTCTTCTTCTATTATGCATCTCTTTCACTTCTGCTTAGTATAGGTGTCTTTCGCCCATCTGTGTCATGTATGCCTTTGAGTATTAGTGTCTTTCACCCTTTTTTGTTTCTTCATTTCACATTTTTCTTTACAAGTGCCTTTCATCCTTTGTTTTGTGGAAGGAAGACATGGAATGTAACGCCCCAAATGTTTAGTCCCGTATTGAAGATTGTGAGGAATCTTCAAGGGCTTATAAAAGGAGACCATTAATGAAATGTTTGTCCTGGTTTCTAGCCTTTTTAGGGTTGGAGCCGAAACTGCTAAGGGGCGGGTTGGAATCTGTTGACCCAGGGAACCGAGCTCAGGAATGGGTCGGGTTGTTACATGGAAGCTTCTTTATCATTGCTTAAGAAAGAAAACATGGAAGTTTCTTTATCATTACTTCAGAGGCAGAAGGCTGTGTTTTATCAATTTTCTGCCACGTAAAGCTTTTTTAGATAAAGGCTGCTCTGAAGTAGTCCAAATTCTCATTTTTGGTATATTCTATTCTATCTTGAGTATTTCATTAACAATGTGGTGCTACCATTTCAGAGCTGCTAACAAGAGTTCCATCCACCCGTTATGTGGTTGGACCTAAGACATTCAAGTTAAAGGAGCTCAAGAATTTGTGCTGGGGTTTGTCTTTTGAGTATAATCTGAAAGAATTTGCTGAACCCCACTCTTCAATAAAAGAAAAGATGAATAGCCAGAATTCTGAATTTTCAGATCTCTAAAATATTTATTGTTCTTTGGTCTTTGTTATGGGTTCATTTTGTAATGTTTCATTAATATAAGTTCATTTTGCGGTTATCTTGAGGTTGTCTCCAGCAAAGTAAAATTGTAGGACCATAGCTTTAGTTATCCTATCATTTCTGATTTTTGTAGTGAATTTTCTATTGCTCAATGACTTCCTTTGATATTTTATTATTTCATTTTCTCATCAAAGAGGTAACCGGAGTTTGTACATTTGTAGTATCCTTGTATGTTTCCTTTGAAGAATACTTGTCCAATATGTTAGTCATTTTATCTTTAGATAATGTCCTCGTGTATTATTGAATCTCACATGTTTGTCTTTTGCCTGGTATTTTTTTACCAGCATGATCCTGAAAGTGCTCTATTTGATTTTTCTGCCGTCCCATTAATTTTTCCATCTCACGTTGATAGTTACGTCAGAAAAAGATATCTTTTCTTATCTATTCTTTCGTTAATGAAATGAGTTCGTTTTGGCAGCCAGCTTCAACGTGATCGCTTTCGGGAAATGTGCAAAACTCTACGGGTACTAAATGCTGTGCGCAACCATGAGACTGGTATTCCTCTAAGCATTCAGCAATACAAGGTCTTTCAACTCAAATTGCCAACTTATTTTTTTATCTAAATGGTGTCATTCAACATCTTTAACTATGTCTGCCCAAAAATTTAGGTGCTTACACCACCAGTTCTGGTTGCCCGTTTAATAAATGCACATAGGCATCTTCTGGCATTAAGGATCTCAGAGTATCTTGGTTTGAGCCAGGTATGCATGTTAAGTTGTTTGACTGCAAACTTGTTTATGTGCTTTTTCAATGAACTCATATAGCTGTATGTACATGTCAGTAATTCCATGCACAGACACACGTAAATGTGCTTCTTGTGTTCTTGCTGTTGCTCACGCAATCTTCACCATGCAGGAGGTGGTCATAATGCACTGGGCATGTGCTAAGATAACTGCTTCCTTGGCTACTCCTGATGCTTCTCTTCTTGAGATGCTGCTGGATAAGGTTCTTTTAGTGGACATATCTAATAGTTGGTCCTTCTTTTAACATGATAACATTATTATAGTTTCTGAATTGTTCTCTTCTGGTTTCAGATGTCCCTATGCAAGGGAATTTCTTATGCTGCTGTTGCTGCTCACGCAGATCGCACTGGGCGACGGAAGTTAGCAGCTATGCTTGTTGAACATGAACCACGCTCCTCTGAGCAGGTATTGCTGTAGAGAACTGAAGTTTATTTACAATAGTGCATAACCAATACAGATTTCTGTTGGGAGGATGTATATGTTTCTGTCGTATGTGGAGATTCTTTCTTGTTAAGTCAATGGAACCAGTTCCTGGACTCAGTATTCCCTTGTTTCCTTTTTGACTGATGAAGGACAGGAGAAATTTTAACATATTTTCCCTCTTGTGTAGGTTCCGCTATTGTTAAGCATGGGAGAAGAGGATCGAGCCTTGACAAAGGCAACAGAAAGTGGTGACACTGATCTGGTTTATCTTGTTCTCTTCCATATCTGGAAAAAGGTATACCCTTTCTTGGGAAAATTGTCTTTCTTTCATATTATGCAGCTATACCCTTTCTTGGGAAAATTGTCTTTCTTTCATATTATGCAGCTGAGTAATACATGTTTGTGCCATCAGGGCACAATATTGCATTAATCATGTTTTCTATCTGGGTGTAAATAATCCATGCCCTAGTGCCCTTCTTCTTCTTGCTTACACCATGATAGTTTGGTTGATTGGCAAATCTACTACATAGGCTTGGAACTCCTGTCTGGCAAATCATCCATTGAATATGAGATTGGTTGCTTGGTTGCAGTGGTTATTCCTCCTATGCACTTTGTGAAACATATGCTGAAGCCTACATGCATTTCTTTTCAAGAAATAAGACTGCAAAGTCGAAAATAAGAAATAAATGAACTTGAAAACTGAAATAATGTTTAATTTTTATACAGTGAATGACAGTTAATCTTTAGCATGAGATGTCTTCATTATGCAGATAGAGGAGAAGGATCCATTGGAGTTTTTCACAATGATACAGTCAAGATCTTTGGCACGTGATCTGTTTGTAGCTTATTCAAGGTACTACCATACACTGCTTGTTTTTTCCCAAGGCATTTTTTATGTTTCTCCTCAATCTTGTTGAGCAATTCTATGCTATTCTCTGTAAGATGGTGGATGTTCAGTTTGACATGCTCGTGTTGTTTTAGGTACTACAAGCATGAGTTTCTGAAGGATTTCTATCTAGCAGCTGGACAATTTCATGTATGTCTTGCTTATATTCCTTTCGTAATGCTTTATTGATGCACAGGTGTTTTAATTGAATATTATGCAACTAAAGATGATTTGCTGCTGGTTTGATTATTACGCAAGTAACCTGTTTTGAAGTTAATAATTTATTTTGCATAATTTAATTTTTTTGTGCTTTGTTTATTCCTGTTCATCTGTGGTATGTACTGTTTAGAGTGGTAATTTTGTTGTGGCTCATATATGGGGAGGAGGTTGTGGCATTATTGATAAGCCATTTCTTAGCTTAACCCCTTTCACATGAATAGATTCTTTCTGATCAGTTTTAGTATCTACTGGAAAGAAGCACGGATATGATTGGTTCAATTTTTCTAACTGCTGATCATATTAAGAGGTCTTGCTTTTTGAAGATGATGACGAGTACCAATATTCTAAGTGGACAAGCATGAAAATTGTTCTGAGGCTTGCAATTTGGATACATAGTTTTTGGTAGACTGTCACAGTGATCAAGTAAAATATTTTAGAAATATCATATTCTTCAGAATGTTCGGTTATGATAAAACTTCAGAATATTACTTGATAAATTGGAGAAAATTGGATTTAGTTTGTTATTTCAAATAGTAAAATACTGAAGATTTTTTTGGGTTATTCCAGAATAACTTAACTAACTGCTTGGAAAGATAAGAAATCAATGATAGCTCAGATATTTCTTACTGTGATTTTAGAGCTTCTTCCATTTCCTCCTCACTGGCAACTGGTAAGAAATGTGAGAGAATTTACAAACTATTAGGAAATGATGATAATATTATACATTGTTTTCAAAATTGGGTGATTGGGGCCTGCTGGTGGTTGAAGAAGCAAAGCAAAAGGTACCAACATGATACACTTGGGGAAACCTTTCTGTCTCAAACTCATTTATGACCTTAATATTCATAAAATGCACGGAGTTTAATCGATGTGGTCCATCTAAATCTGAAAAACTGAAAGAACTGATTTGGTTGAGGTTTATTTGAGGTCAGTGGTGATTATTGCCTACAGATAATTTTATAGACTCTATACACGTGTTCATTAATGTTATGAACTTATGCATTAACCCAGCTATGCTTAATTTTGAACTTTGGAGCTGAAAATTTACCAGCTTGTCATTTACATAGCCATTTGATGATAGTTGGTGATGGAAATCTTCTATTATTGTATAGTGATTAGTGCATGCTACTCATTTGCCTGTGCCTGTTCTTTTCTTTCTCCTTGTTTTTCTCCTTTTTGTGTGTGTGTGTGTGTGAGAGAGAGAGAGAGAGAGGGAGGGAGGCATTGTCTGTTAACATGGTGCATTACTTTTCCTGCAGGATGTGGCTTTTTTGCTGTGGAGAGAGTCATGGGAGGTAGGGAAGAACCCATTGGCAAGCAAGGGTTCTCCCCTTTATGGCCCACGTATAAAGCTTATTGAGCAAGCTCAGAAAATGTTCTTGGAAACAAAAGAGCATCCTTTTGAGGCAAAGGCTGCAGAGGAACATGCAAAATTGTTGAGGTAAATGGGAACTTAGTTCATAGGCCCATTTATCCTTAAACTGTATTTTTCTCTTTGTGGGAATTGTGTGTGAAAGTGGTATTTTAAAGTTTAAACTTCTTTTCCCCTACCCTCCCTTCCGTTATGTGGATACTCGATACTAATTCTTGATATATACTTTATCTGCTGGTTTTTTGGGGTCTTGGGATCTGCAAATAGATTAATTCCAATTGCAGTGTTGGTTTGGCTATTCTTTTGCCTATATCTCCCAGACTAAGTCACATGGGTACGGGTACGAAGATATGGGTATGGACACGAAAACTTTAAAAAATGTGGGTACGGGGGTACAGTAGGATATATGTATGTATATATGCAAAATAGCACAAAAAAATCAAGATAAGAGCAACAGTTTAATAAACAAGTGATATAAATAAAAACATTATATGTTAATGAACAATAACTCTAGGAATAGAATGAAAAGTAAAGTGGAAAAAATTAATTCAAAGTAATTTATTAAGCAGTTTGGATCTAAAGGTACCCAAGTGTGTCTAAGTACCCAATATGTACGGCAACATGGGTACGTAGACCTTACTGAAGTACCCGTGTGACTTAGCTCCCAGTTAATTGTTATGTTCACTGAACGTTGATTCTCTCTGTGGCATCTATACTTTTATCAAGCAGGGTATTTATTGTAATTCTCCACATGCTCACAAGCGTGTACAGATTTTCTGCTTTGGTCATTATTTTGGCCTGACATGTCAGCAGGCTTTAGTACTGGTTCATCTCTTTTTGTCTTTTGTGATACTTGGATCTTTAGGGCACTTGTCAATCTTACAGGTTGCAACATGAGCTAGAGGTGACCACAAAGCAGGCTGTATTTGTTGATTCTAGCGTCAGTGATACAATACGTACTTGTATTGTCCTTGGTAATCATCGAGCTGCAATGAGAGTGAGGACAGAATTTAAGGTCAGAGTCATTTACTGCTGTTCTTATGGCTCTCCTGCTCCAGGTTTCTCTTTTTCATTTGATGTTCATATGAGCTAATTATTTACTCAGGTATCGGAGAAGCGCTGGTATTGGCTTAAAGTTTTTGCATTGGCTACAATAAGAGACTGGGATGCTCTTGAAAAGTTTTCCAAAGAGAAAAGGCCACCAATAGGTATGTTATCCCTTTTGCATATTTATGCAACATCTCTCTTTAATACAGTAGTCGCTATTCTTTTGTTTGTATCTTGCCGTCAGCCGTCTTCTTTTTTACATAAGTGAAAATTATCTGAGTAATACTTAAATGAAGATTAAGATCCTCATCTGATGTGGCTGAAGTTGTTAATTGATAAATGGAGAACATCTGTACTACAGATTGTTACTGACCTAAATCTATTTTGATTCTTTTTTTTACTTCCGGCCCTATGGTCCTATAAGTTCTACCAGCTTTTTATGCAACTGGAGCTTTGGCTGCTAACAACCCTTTGTGTTACCAACATTCTGTAATAAATTTTCACCGCTATGATCCTTATCGGATATTGAAGTTGGTTGTGCTTCCTTCACATATGCAGCATGATCTGCTTGCTGACTTTCTTTTGCATTGTTTCGTTATGCAAACTTGTGGTGATATTTTTTATATCAATAGGTTACAAGCCTTTTGTGGAAGCATGTATTGATGCAGAAGAGAAAAATGAAGCCCTCAAGTACATACCAAAGCTGGCTGATCCTCGGGAGAAAGCTGAAGTATGAATTTCTTTCAAGCTTTTTTTTTTTTAATAAGTTTTGGCATGCCAATAGGGTCATCAGGTGAGTCACTAGGAATGTTTGTTCTGAAGATAGGTTAGTCATTAGGTGAGTCAATGTGAATGTTTGTTCTGGAGATAGGTGATACCTGATGCATGTCAACAGTTCGTCAAGGCCATTGTGGCAGTTGGGTTAAGTTGTTCAAGTACATTGATGCGAGGCTGTAGTATGACCTCAACTGACTAGGCATCACTATATTAATGTCTTTGGGGTTAATCCAAATATTCTTTGTAGGCATACGCTCGCATTGGCATGGCTAAGGAAGCTGCAGAAGCTGCATCGCAGACAAAAGATGGTGAGTTGCTTGGCCGCTTGAAGTCAACATTTTCTCAAAATACGGCAGCAACTGCAATTTTTGACACGATACGAGAACGATTATCACTCCAAGGGGTTTCTTAGCTTTTGATTTTGGTTTGTTCTTGTGTACTATCTTTGTTGAACGAGAGAAGATTTTTTTCGTTTCTTTTCCTTTTTATAATATCTTTGTTGTAAGAAAAACGCAAAAGGAAATTCTTCTGCCTTCTCTGGTACGTTTTTGGTATCCCCTACTTGAATCATGCCCTCAGGCTTGTATATTGTAAAAATGCTGAATAAATTAAATGGCTTGAAAAGGAAAGCTTGTTTCATGAGAATACCTATTCATGGTGTCCAAACATATATACTTCGATGTTTTCTGAAATGCTAATTCTAACATGATAAAGCAGGCATAACAAGTGATCCGGTCCTGGAAGAGTTGGTAGTCATTGAAGTAGAGAAAACATATTAAAGGTCCTCGTTGGCATCCAAACTGCTTTGACTCTTGTGCATATGTAGATGCCGTTTCTCGGCATTGGAATCAATCTGAAGTTGGTGGCACATCAATGGCCCCAGAGGGTTTGGGCTTTGTAACTCGTAAGGTTTCCAATATTGGATAAAGATCTGCATCAGTGGCCTTAAAGTCTCCAGATCGAATGTGGTTTTAATACTAAAAAACTGAAAGGCCAGATGGGGGGTCTTTTCTTGACGGGTAAGGGATGCCCAGGGGTTCACACCAAGGGACAACCAGAGTAGGGCATCGTAAAAACCGAAATACACGTCTTCTGCCCGCGTTTGCAAGCCTCAAATCTCAAATTGGAAGCCGTGCTTTGAGATCTTGGGATCCATAGAATTGAAACTTCTTGCTTGAAAGATTCATGGATCTGAAGGTTAACCTTCTTCCTTGGGATCCATGCATGAATTTGGTTGAGAAAAAAAATCTCAAATCCGCAGATCTAAAAAACTGCAATTTGATAGAAAACCGTGATTTGGGGTTGGCCCTAGATCAGTTGTGACCCTAAGAAGTTGGACACACCTTAGGAACTTCAAGAAGTGAAGAAATGATGCAGACGGAGTCTTTTGGTATCAAAGAGAGAACTGCAGAAACCCCGTGCTTCCAGTTAATATCTGCAGAGGACGTGACACCATTTGATTCTTTATGACAGTAAATTTTGATCCTAAGATAGGCCCTTTTCATATAGCTTGACTGGCAAAAATATTCATGCACTGGAATTGTAAATGAAGTAGATTAAATATAAGTAGATGTAAAGAAGTACCAACTTTTATGGCTACAGACCTGTCACTCAGCTGAAGAACATTAAGCATTCTTCAGTTCTGAGAATAGGATTCATACACACCAAACAGGAAAACAAAAATGAAAACAAGATGGCTGCTTGTCGCATGACAATGGTGTGCTGCTGCTCATCGAGACTAGCCATGTCACTGAGCATTCGCTTTTATTTTTCTTGCAGTCCACTTCATCATGGTGGTGCTATTTCTGCAAGCCCTTTCACCTAAACAACCAGACAAGCTCTTTAGGACAACTGGAAAATGGCCTATTTCTTTTGTGGAGTAAAACGCGATGGATGGTAGATTTGCCGGTCTGACTTAAGAAGTAAGAAGTAGCCTCTGCTACCTGTCAGTGCTTCTGAGAATGATAGACAGACTTTTCGAACTTTCCATCCCACCTGTAAATATTGATGTCAGAAACTAAGACAATGAAAAGTAAATTTATACGTAGAAAGAGAGAGAGAGAGCTAAAGTTTATTTACCGTTCTTATAGTTTTCAATTAGTGTCCTTTTCTTGGTCTTTCTTAATATTTTAATTATTCTTTTAACTAAAAAGTAAAACACTCTTTCAGTAGAATTGTTTTAATAGAATGCATTTTTCCTAAATCTGGAGCAATCGTAAAGCCAGTTGCTCGTGAAAAAGGATGCCTACATCAAAAACCATAATAACTGTAAATAAATAAATATAGCAATCAGATATACAGATTATCTGATCCTTAAGCCACTGAATAGTGAGTGGGGAAATAGAGAAAACTGCATGAATTCCCTTCATTGTAAAATTCCAGATCTTCCTTAGTCTCTCCCTCTCTCTCTCTACACACGTACACGTATAAGCAAGGGGATGTTGAAGATCATATTAACCTGGATAACTTGCCCTCCGATGGAATCTGAAGCTCCAACTCATCTTTGAAAGGTTCAAAGACCAGGTCCAATTTCTCACTGCTCACTTTGTTCAAGGTTGGCGGATCCCACTGCGATAATTTACATATTTATGAGAGACAGAGAGAGAGAGAGAGGAGAAAGGTGGGAGGAGGAAGGGGAAAGGGAAGAAGGAGAGAGAATTTCATGCCTTTGGAGCTTTGTCCTTGTCAATCACCAAAGCTCTAATTCCCTTCTCAGCCCAAACAGATACACAAAAATTAGATGATGGGAGAAAATAAATGGTTATCTTTTTTATTATCCACTTATCATTTTGTACACTTTACCTCATACATATCATTGGAGATTACTGTTTTCAGTATGTTCATGGTAAGTCTGAATTCCTTCTTCAGACATTCAGCCAAGGATTGTTTCCTTCCTTCCCTTACCTGGCAAGAATTCAAGATAATCATGAATGTTGGCCCCTAGAATCCTTAGCAATCAAAGGCACCAAGTCATGTATAGGCAAAATGCCACTTTTCAAACTTTTGATAGGAAATGGAAACCATGTTTACTTGTCCTATCTGCAAAACTGGAATTCAAACAAAGAAATCACAGGCTGTTGTTACTTGCTAAGCTTTTCTTGATAATGACACATAAGGAAAAGCACATATGGCCTAACTTTGTCAAAATATATGATCAAATCTCAGCGGTAACCATATTCAAACTTTACAGAGTAGAGTGGTAAATAAGGGGCCTAACATGAAAGTCATGAACATGATCTACTAAAGGCAAATGCAATTCTCAATACGCCTTCATGGTTAAAAAAACTCATAATATATTTGCAAAATTAAAAAATATATTTCATATGGAAAAAATAATTTAAAATGACACAATGGTCATAATGAAATTTACACCCTTGGTTCTGTAAAATCAAGATTAAGGCTATCTTCTTATATTGTGTATGTTAAACCCCAATTCCAGCCATCAACATGGAAAGCAAAATTCTGTTTTTTTTTTGTGAAATTAGTTATGGATAATGAAGTACAATGGGTTGATTAAAGTACAACACTGAGGGAGAAACTATAAGAGTATATTGGATAGTGGCATAATTGTTCTACACTATTTTAGAAGTTAAATAAAAAATAAGAACATCAACAGCTACATTTTTCAAAAATTAAAAATAAAGAAAATAGGCAAACCCTAAAGAGGAGTAACACAAATGAGTAAAAGAAAAATATTGTTAGAGAACTCTTGCGGATTTTGATAATACAAATCTGTATGTCGTCAGAAGAATCCAAAACACAACATATTTGCACAAGAATTTCATTTACAAGTATGAAATGTAGATATCCTTTAGCTCTGCATAAGCATGTGTGCATCTATCTGTGTGTGTGAGCATGCACATGTGTGTGGTGTGCAAGTGAGTATACCTTTTCTCATCAAATCAAACTGCTTATCAGTACAGATATCTTCTTCAAAGTTCTTCATTCTTATATTAGGAAAATGCCATTTTAGAGAGAGAAAGAGATATATATAGAGAGAGACAAGGATGGTTTTAGTTTTTTAGAAGCTGCAGCAGAGAAATACATTTTAAGATCAACAGCTCAAAACTCAAAAGGAACTCAATTTCTTTTAATTCACGTATGAAACTTCCGATTTGAAAGTAGGCTTGGGGCCAATCAGAAACCTGCTGCTCATGAACATCTATGTTTGGACCCAACCAAACTTATTGGTGCTTTCAGCATATAATAGATTAGCAGCAGTGATATGTATAAAATTGAAAACCAAACATGAACCAATAAGATATTCACAAGAAAAACATGACCAATAAGACACATAATTACATACAGATCTCAGTGTGATCTTAAGTCCTGTTGGTGATGATCTTTTCAACCCTTTGACTACTTCAGTTGCCCATTCATTTCCTTCTGCACTGGCCTCTGCCTCCTGAAAGCCAAGATCAGAATATTCATCAGATTTATTGCCTTTCCATATGCCATTGAAGCGAACACATTTAAGGATATGTACATATGGTTTGGTAGAAATGTTCTGATTTATGACAGCAGTTAGACATTGAGATGGTCCATAAATATTATCCTTAATTTTTTCTGTGCACCATCATGTGGCATTGAATAGCTGATGGTATTTGAACATGTTTCAATCGAAGGAAATTACAGACACTTATGCAACATGTATAAATGGTGCTTGAATGGGTATTCTGAGAATCTGATCTAATTGTTTCATACCAATTACCAAAATCTAAAGGTGTGCATATGCATGTCTATGGTGGCTCATTATGTGCATCAAAGGTTAAGTCTTGCAGTCCTCATTTTGGATATCAAACAAAAGAATTCAAGTAAGCAGTTTCATACTGACCAATGCACTTATGATTTCCTCCACGGATCCTTGAGAAAAGCATTTATCTATTACCTTTTTCCTGCAAGAATAGGAAAAATGGAAGGAATAGATATACAGAAACAATAGTAAGAGGAAAAGTAATCTCATAGTGATGCAATGTCTGAATGAGGGTATTTCTTGTTTTTCTTCTAAAGACAACTATTCCAGAATTGCTGATTTTGACTTTTCTTACTTGTTCAGGGCGCTTTTCTCATTGAGTTCGACAGGTACTGAGAATTCCTCAATTGCAGAACTGACAGCACTTTCATCACCAGAGTCCAAACTAAGCAAGCGCTTCTCAAGCTCAACCATTTTCTGCCATGAATAGAAGACCACAATGATGTGATGCTCAACATATTTTCTAATGCAGTTTAATCTGGCTACGAATTTGGTTACTTAAACTGTAGGATGGAAAGGATCAAGCTAGATACTCAAAACATATGGATAACTTGGTCAATTGGCTTTTAGCAACTCAAGCTATGCATCTTTGGATTAGATAGGGGAATAAAAGTATAAAACTATTTCATAGCCGAGAACAAGTGTTAGAAATTGAAAGAAATGCATGAACAGGTACCAACAGAACTTAATCTAGAGAGGTGCTGCCTTAAATTCAAGCTACTAATTGGTATGGTTAAAAGGATCAGCTGGAATAGAAGCAGCAAGCTAAATCTTACAGCAGAAGGGACGAAATGGGTAGCAAGGCCTGCAGAAAGCATTTCCTTTCCATCCAGTCTGGCGCCAGTCAAGGCCAGGTACTCCCCTGTGATTATTGACAAAGCATTCAAATGGTATACAATGACTATATCATCTTTTAATAATGTGTAAGGTTAGGCAAAGTTCACCTAAATGCCCTGGAAGATGTGAAAGAATGTAAGAGAAACTACAGTCTGTATGGAATCCTACACTAGCTTCAGGCACTGAAAAAACCTGCCAAACAGAAGGAAGAAGGAAATAGAAATACTTTTCAATCTGTTGTCTCATCTGAACCAGTTTTAAATGAAGAAATAAGAAACTAGCAAAAATTATTTAAATAGACAGTAATTTATCAGTGTTTTCCACCCATGGATAATGTTTTAACCTGACGTGATAATTACCATAAAAGTTATTTATCACGAGTAACCTACCACTCCCAAAAGGATTACACTTACAGTTTTTTCAGTGACGACCGAATATTTCAAAGGAACACTGAGTGATGCACCTCCACCCATGACAATACCATGAACAAGAGCTACCTGACAACAGCGTTATACTTTGCAATCAGAAATCAGGAGACTATTGGTACACTATACTTTGAAAGCAAAGTACTCAAAAGGTAAGGGCATGTCTTGTCCAGTCATCTTTGTATTTATTTTGGATAGTGAAGAGACAGAAGATGAGTAATATACCGTTGTCTTCTTATAGGTATGGATGTGATGAACTAACCAATACATCCTATAGACAACCTCAGTACAAGAGATATCTGCATGACGAGGTGGCATAGGTTAATAAAAAAAAGAAGAAAGTATGCACTTAGAAGACCAACTTTGGTATGATAAGGCTGAGCGATGTCCTAATAAGATTCCTAACCCCAGATTTTATGAACAACCAAAGATGGACTAACTTGGTCATGAACAACTAATACAACTTGGCTACAGACGTATTACATGAAGCAGTAGTATCCAACAGACACTATAATAAGCCAGAAGATCATGCCATGACACATGAAAACGTTGGTATTAATAGCTACAACCAAATTGCATGACGTTATGAAACTCAAGAGTGAAGAAGTATAGCTAATACAGGTTAAAGCAGACGAGCAAGCAAAATTAAAAAATAAAAGCTGCATATCTCAGAACTGCAGTACCATTCTCCCCAACTGGAACACCTACTTGAAGGAAGCTTACCTGTCTTTCCTTCAGTGTAGAACATCTTTAAATCCCCACCAGCAGAAAATGCACGCCCGCTTCCCTGTTAGTAACAATGGATATGCATTGTTGTTACTTCCCATAACAGAAAAGTAAACCTCTTCTTTTCTTCTTTCTAAGTGTCACGGAACTAACCTTAATAACAATAAGTTTTGCATCATCTTCTCCTTCCCATTTCTCTAGAGTCTCAGCTAGTATTGACACCTGATCATGGTCATCCACATTAACACATGAACATTCTCATTCTCGTCATTAGAAAGTTAAAACCGAGAAGTAATTTACTCATTATGAAAGTCTAGTCTCATATCAAAGATTTGGAAAATCTCCGACAATTTTCCAAGCCATATAATCACCGATATTTTCATGAATCTTCAATACAGGACTGAGCTTTTAAATAGGTGTTACAAATTGTTCCAGCTGAATATTAATCCATACCACTTTTGAGGAAATAACGTTCAGTTGCTGAGGCCTGTTCAACGTGATCAATCTAACACTGCCCACCTCTTCCGTGAGAACCACCTGTATACATGCAGGAAAAGATGGTCAACTAGTATGGAACGCGTTAAAGATAACAAAACGCCACGACATCATCTTTGAGCACGACACATCGCTCTGCAATTCAATCTAACACAAAAGAAAAGAAACTCCCTAGATCGATCGTATTAGAGGCAACTCTGGCAGCTTACTTCTTCAGATTTTATGGGTTCCTGCGCCATGTCTCCTTGCGCTGCTTATTTAACAGCACCAATCAAATGAGACGAGAGAAGCCCTCAGATGGGGAGGAAACAGAGCGGTGTATCAAACAGAGAGAGAGTTCACCAGTAGGAAGAACCAAGGGAAGTGGGAGATGGCTTCACGTACTAGCAGCTATGGAGCAGAAGAATGAAAGGCCGGGGGCCAGTAGTTATAGACGCTTTAAACAATGGAGAGAAACAGCGTGCCAAACCCCCAGAAAAACAGGAAGCTTCTCTAAAAAATTTCCAAGCAGTAAGAATTTATTAGTATCATGAACTTCCGAAAACTTCAAATTGATCATTTAAGGTGTATTCTGAAAATTCTATAGATTAAACATGCGAACCTTATGGTCTGAAATTGGCCAATCTGTCGCTCGAACAACGTATGAATCAGTCTTATAATAAAACAAAAATATCTACCACAATTCTAATTCCGTAATCAAGAAGGCCGAATGAGAGTAACACGCTAAACGAAAATTTTTACGACTCCCAAACCGTTTTCAAATTACAAAAAGGAGGCTGCTAGCAAAAATTAAATGAAATACAAAGTCTCTCTCCCTCGGCTGCTAGCAAAAATTAAATGAAATACAAAGTCTCTCTCCCTCGGCTGCTAGCAAAAATTAAATGAAATACAAAGTCTCTCTCCCTCTTTCCATCTCTCTGTGGTAGGTGGGTGGGTAGTTGGTTGAACACCACGGTGTCACCTGCCCCACACATTCTCCACCCACCTCCATAAAGACATCAACCAGCAGATCATGTGCTGGTGGGTGACCTTATTAACGGGAAAGACTTGCCGCTGCGTGCGCTCCAGAAATGTTCAACGTTAACAAAGTTTCCACTCTCTCTGTTCATGCTGATGCTTTGAAAATTTTCAGTTTCTTTTCCATCACAAAAAACGATCACCAGATAAATTTAAAGCAAAGATGATGCTAAAATGGCAGTTTTCAGACTCCCTTTTGGGGGCTAAAAAGTTATAGCTTAAAATCATATTCACTACTTGAGCATTTCATTAATTTGACATGAAGCACCAATTATTGCTACAAATAAGAGCATTTTTGTTATATATTTTGGATTTATTGAAAGATTTTCAAATGTGATGATAAGAAACACTCGTTCATTTGATAATTTAAAAAAAGGTTACAAAAGGTGGATATGAAAAAACAAGAAAATAAAAAATTAACATCTGAAGAAGAAATTGAATTGGATTGAGATTTCAGAGATGACGTTCAATCAGTTTTTGGTTTGAGTTTAAATTAATGTTGATTAGTTTCACATTCAGGTTTAGATTTGACTCCATTTTTAAACAAGCAGCCTGTTTCTGATAACCATTCATTTTTAAAGTAAGTTCTTCGCATATCATATTCGGATCCGATTGTGTATTTGAAGCTTGGATTCAAGTTCATATTTGAAAACAAAAGTCTGCATATTCAGAATTTGAAAAATGGATTAGGATATCTTGTACTTTTCTTTATTCATATTCAAATGAGTTTCGATCTGAATGCTATGATAAATCCATTTTGAATCTGATCCGTTAATATCCCTATAAGTTGAGGCTTGGAAATTAGGTATGATTTAGTCGTGGTCATAACCCGTTAACATCCTTATAACCAGCATGATGGAATTGAGAAAATATATACCTGCTATGAGAAAAACAATACACCACATATATAGCTAGCAACTTTAGTTGCTTTGTAGAGGACAATAAAATAAATAGAAGAAAATATTAAAATACCCCAATAAAAAAACTTGGAAAAATTACAATTTTGTTAAAAAAAAATCATTTGTTAAAGCCATTTAGATGAGTGGAGATTCCCTATCTTGTACCCTTGTCTTCAGGGTCCAGAACTGCTTCAAAACCTAAGCGGGATCTCTATTTATTAAGAAAATTTTTGCCTCATAAAAATGGAGGGATACTAGTAGATATTGCCATAACCTCTCTTTTAAGCATTGGAGCACTTAGGGATTTTGATAAATCCCAATTAAGATCACATATCCAAAATCAAATATAATATATATATATATATATATATATAATTGAGAAATCAGATCAGGTTAGAATTTAAGAATGACTTCTGAACAGGTTCAAATTCACATTTAAGTAAATATCCAATAGGATTCAGATTTGGATTGAGAAATCAGATCAGGTTAGAATTTAAGAATGACTTCTGAACAGGTTCCAATTCACATTTAAGTAAATATCCAATTGGATTCAGATTTGAATAGGATTCAATTTAAAATAAATATCATGTACCCAAGGCCCATCTATTTTTATCTTTATATCTCATCATGGTGTTTGAATTTGGTTTAAAAGTATGATTCAGATTCGGATGTGAATCTGGAAATCAAATTAGATTGGATTCATATTGTGAAGTTGGTTGTGGATTGAGATATGGTGTTAGATTTTTCCTTCAAATTCAACCAATATATAATAGACCAATTTATATGGGATTGTAAGGGCAACTGCCCAAACTAGCTCTCACGTGACTCCAAGTCAGTTTCGAGTATATATATATATATGTACACTAATGTGTCCCAAAAACTCAATTATTTTATGGAAAGAGAAAAAAAAAAGAATGGGTGCAATCTAATTACAAAATTTTCTGCTTTTTTGCCCTAAAAGGCGTGGCAGTAGGGGTTACCTCAATGTTTCCTTCTTGAAAGGTACCTTGCCATTTAAGAGAGAAAAGAAAAAAAAAAATGAGAGAGAGAGAGATTGTGACAATTTAATAACTTAAAAGTATAGTTTCACAAAAGCTTATTTGGATGCGTAAGTAAAATGGTATAGCTCATAAATTACGAATTCAAATGAACTGAATCTTGTTTTTCTATAAAATTTAATTCTCACATCAAATAAACCAAAAAAGAGTAGATTTTTGCTTCTTGAAGGACGGAGTTCATATTTCCAGAGTTGGAAATTTTGAACATTTGTTCATCGAAGCTTTGATTCTTGAAGTCAAAGCACGATGGTTTTTATAAATTACGTCCTAATGCATTACTCCAAACTGTCCATAGCCTCAATTATTTTCTACTTCTTTATGTTGCTTTCAGTAGGTTCGATTGGCCATAAGTGTTAGAAACACTTTATATATATATATATATATATATATATATATATATATATAGCTGTAGGTAATATGGGGACCATCATTTTTAGCAAATTTAAGAGCCAAATTCCCGGTTATCTTCTACTTTTGACAAATTTCACCAAACTTTGTTATTGAAAACTTGTTACTCAATTTTTTTTTTTTTATTGAAGCGGCAGAAGCTCCTCCCTACACTTGTAAAGACTTGGACTTGGGTGAACTTGTGGTTATTCCCTTCAAATTAATGACCAGATTGGTGTACTCATCCAACCAGTCACACTATGCCATTCGGGTTTGTTATCCAAAGTATTTACTCTCAATATTTTGTTTTTACATGTTGAAACAAGTTTTAATATTATGACATACTTGAGTAGGGTTGCACACAAGCCGAGTCAAGCTTAAGTTGGACCAGCTCGAGCTCAAGCCTAGACTTAGTCGAACTCAAATCGAGCTCCATAGAACAAGCTTGTATCGACTTTAGTATTCCAGTACTTACGTTCACCTTAAAATGAGGAAGAATCATCCCCTTAAATCTTCACGAAATTGTTTTCATCCTTGAAACAAAGATAAGTGATCCATATAAAACTTGTCTCACACAAGTTTCATTGGCAAACAAACATATATAAGCAAGGATATAGTCAAGACTAGGGCTGCACAACAAGCCGAGTCAACTCGGGCTCAACTTGGACTCGCTAAAAAAAACTTGGCTCGTACTCGACCCATTTATAAACGAGCCGAGTTCGAGCTTACAAAGATACTTGAAACAATAAATGAGTCCAGTTAGAGCTTCTAGAACTTGACTCGACTCACAAACAGACACTCTATACAATATTGCCAAAACCGGTTCACCAAATCATTGGTTTTAACTTTTAGGACAAAAACAAATTTTCACAAGTTACATGAATTAATGCTTACTCAAGTTAAACTCTTAAACAAGTTAAACGAGTTAATGTTTACATGAGTTAATGCCTAAACAAGTTAATGCTTACTAGAGTTAATGCCTAAACGAGTTAAATGGGCTAAACGACTCGAGGCGGAGCTCGATTTTGTATAGTTGAGTCGAGCTCGAGCTTGCTACAAGGAGCTTGACTCGAGTTCAAGCCGAGCTCAAGCTCGAGTTTTTTGAGCTAGTCGAGTTCGAGCTGGCCAAGCTCATGCTCGACTTGGCTCATGTGCCCTAGTCAAGACATTTTTTGCCAAGGGGTGCTTATTTAAAAAATTCTTGGACGTAATAAAATGATTAAGGGGCATTAGGCAAATAATTAAAGGGCACACAGTGATCAATAAACGAATTGTTGATAATCACCAATATGAAAAAACAAAGTTATGAAATTGTGTGGGCAACTGCCTACACAAGCCCACATATGGATCTGCATCTATATATAAGTTTGATATTTGGTTTGATTTCTGTGGGCATCAACCAAAATCATAAGTTTAAATAGGTAAAGTTAAGCTAAGCCTCTAGTGCAGGAGTACTAGGCTTAAGTTATACCGTACCGAGTGAGCGACAAAGTCTCTCGACCTGGATGCAGTTTCCTCTAGTTGTCAATGAAAACTATGGGACAAGGATGGAAAACATGTTTAGTCCCAAAAGATTAATTTATTAGAATAGCACAAACTCCGGCTTATATTTATTATGAAATGTGGCCGAGTCAATTATCAGCTACTAAATATTTGGAAAAATAGTGTGATTGTAGCTGCTATAATGTTTCCTGACAGTGTTGTGCATTTATAAAGGGAAAAAAATATCTTGAGAACATTTAACTTTGATAGGCACAAAACTTTGAAGGGTAAAGAAAGAAAATTATTCTTTTGTACGTCCAACATCGATATCAATCAGGGTAAAAGTCAGTAAAAAGTTAAGAACTGAAACGAATAAATCATAAAAAAGACAAAAAGGAAATTCCAATTAGACAAGCTTGATATATTACCACATTTGAGCTGTATGCAGAATTTTCTTTTCTTTTCTATTCTCTTTTGAATACCAGAAGAAAGTAAAGACGTTGGAAAATTACATCAACAAAACAATAACAGCTAGTGTTGGCATAATGATTGGGGTGCATTCAAACTATGAGATTTCCTCTTCTTAATATCAGTAAATAAACAAATCAGAAACGAATTCTTTTATAAAAATTGCATATATTTCGGTGAACTTCTTCAACTTGTGACAAAAATCCGGATGGGACCAACGATCTTTCGGAGGCATTGGTTGGATTCATGGAGTTGACCATACAGGAAGGATCGAGTTTTTTTCGTAGTTAAGGCTGCCACTGCTCGCAGCGGTGAAAGAGAAGCGAGCCTTGTCCCTGTTTGTCTCTCAGTTGTAATCTTACAGGACGAGACGAGCTGAACGTTTCCCAGCTTCTGTGTGACCTGTTCTCTTCCCTCTGACTTCTGAGAGAGAGAGAAGGAAAGATGAGCCGGGAGAGCGAGAAGAGCAAGGGAGGGGAGCCGCCATACTACGGAACGTTCCCGGGAGAAGGGGCGCCCTCCTATACCCAGGGGCAGCCAGCTATCGGCTTCCCCCAGCCTGTCCCTCCCCCAGGATCGGTGCCGTCCGCCCCACCCTACTACCCTCCTCCTCCTCCTCCACCCCATGGCTACCAGACTGTACCCGGTATACTACTATTTACTAACGCTTCTATGCATACTGTCTGTGATGCTTCTTCCTGTTTCTTTTCCTGATCTTGGAAGCCATAGGACTGCTCTAAAATGGCGGGGAACTAATGTCTGTCGGTCGGATCTCGGGTTGTGGATGACGCCTGCTGCGACGTCCATTAGTTCCTTCGTTTCTCCAGGGGATTTCCTGAGATGGGTCCTCTTCGGGCTTGATCTTGTCGCCTTGTCGGGATCATCGCTTAGAGAATGATAGAGGACTGTGTGATCTCTCATTTAGGGTGCTACTATGGTGATTGGCTCGAAAAATGTTGTTACTGAGCTATCGTCGGGCGTTTTGTAGTATCAATTGGAGTGGAAGATGGAGTTTGAAGATCTGCCTGTGATTCTTTTGGTTTGACGGCAATTCTTGGTTATTTAAGTTGATCGGGCTTCTTCTGTAGGTCTTTTAGCGAAGAATCTTCAGGAAGAAGTTTGTTTTAGTGCCTTGATTTGGTACCCATTTCTTTTTCTTCGATATTACCACGCGTTGAATTTGTTCAAACGCTCCTCTTCTCTTTCTTCTACTGATATGGAAGTGATTCCGTGTTTGTCAGAGAGCTGTGGTGAAAGCGTAATTGTAGTTTGTGATAGCTATGATCTCATCTCTCGTTTTTCTAGTCTACTAATTGGTTTGATCAGGAAAGCCAAATGGACTTTCTCGATGATCAATCCAGTAGTTAGAATCTGCTTGGATCCCCAAAAGGCTACTAATTTTTATACATCGGTCAACCATCAAGGTCTCCCCAAAGAAATTCTGATCTGTGGTGCTTGTGATTTTAAACTCAAACTTCCATCTAGAGTTCCCAAATAGTCTTCATCTGTCTATCCTAAATGACATAGGATTTTTCTACATCCATATGGGTGGGAATCATAAATATGCTACCTAGGAGGTGGGAAACTAACTGAGCTAGCTGAGGCTTCGGCTTGTCGAGATAAGACTATAACAGTTGGCTAGAATTTGCTAGAACCTAAGCTTGAACTGTAGAATAAATCTACTCCTATTCAACCCCAAAGCACTTGTAGCGTTCATGCTCCCTTCTTGAATACCAATGCGTTCCAAAGAGTGGTGTAGTCCACCACTGGATGGGACTCATGGTGTTTGTCTTGCGTGGCAGAGCATTTTATAAGTTTCATGGGTCAATCATGACAATGCATTGCTTTTTGTCCTCCTTTTCACTTTTTGTGTTTCCTTCACATGTAATTGTCTTTCTTCCTTCTTTAAAAGTAGCCATTTCTTGTTAATTTATGTACTAAGAGGTGTGTGCTTCTTGTTGTTTGGTGATCTCAAGGCTATGCGGTTGCAGAGGGGACACCTGTAAGAGAACGTCGTCTTCCTTGCTGTGGCATTGGCTTGGGCTGGTTTCTGTAAGTTGTATTTTCTCTCTGTAATTGAATAGTTCGGAATAGTTAAAGGCGTCATATGGTCTACGTGCTTATAAAAGCAGGGGCTTAATTGAATCTGAGGCACTCGACTTATGGTGGCAAATTTTTCATCTCTAAAGAGATGCTATTATATATAGCTCCGTGCTGTTCCATTGGATCTGTTGGATCAGCTTTTCATGGAGTTGTCCTCGTAAGGGAAAAATATCTAGCCCCGTTACGGTTTGAAAGGATGAGATAAACCATGACTGAGTTGAGCACATTTTTTGGTTTGTCGTAAATTAATTCAGATAGCAAGTGTCAACAGGAATCGTGTGAGATTAGTTCACTATCTGCAGAAGATGACCTCAAATAATTGTGTGAAAATCAAAGTAGATTTCAGTGTTCTGCTTAACCGTTTTTCCATCTAGTAGTTGTTTCAAGATTTTTTGCTTGTCTTTTTTAATCATGGGCGCGTGCATGAGCAGATATCAGGTCTACTATATTATGCTTGTTTCACTCTAGTAATTAATCATCACAGGTAAGGTAATTTTGAATCTAACAAATTCTTCTGTCCTTGTTTAAGGTTTATTATTGGCTTCTTTCTTGCTGCAATACCTTGGTATATTGGGGCTTTCATTCTAATCTGTGTTAGAAGGATAGATTACAGAGAGAAGCCTGGGTACATTGCATGCACAGTTGCTGTAAGTATCAACCATTTGCGTTCAGCATTGATCTTTAAAATGGAAATGTTCTTATCTTTAACCAATAGTTCTTCCGTTTTCATCTTCAATAGTGCACTTTTCTGCATTAATTTAGTGAGCTTAAATCTGAATCAGACGACTGATGAAAGTGCAAAATTTCAGGCGATCCTTGCTATCATTGTTGTGATTTTTGGAGTGTCAAAAGGAACTCATTCCTGGTGATAAGATTGTTCGGCCCTCATGTAACTGGAGTAGCCTCGCTCTCACCATGTTTGCTAGTGGAGCTGCATTCTGTAGACTATTCCATGAACGCTTATTATTTGTGTATATCTACTATCGTGTTTTGATTCCAAATTTTTCTTCATGATGGGGGTGATTGTGACATTAAAATGATCAGTACATCTATATGAACCCTCTCTCTGTTTTCCAATAATGTTAGCTCCAATTGCAGGGTTTACTTTTGCAATTATATTCCAGAAACAGCTTTTTAAATAGCTTTTATTTGCGGAAGAAATGTGATCAGCGGGGAATCAAAGCTTCTCTTGCTGTGAGATGTTGCAGAACCATTAGCGTTAAAGGGGATTCCATCGAGTTCATTGCAGCTTAAAGAAGATAGGAATGGCGCATCTTAAACCGCGGAAAACGAGGTTCTCCTATATGCTTAAAGATGAATTCGATCGAGTTCATTGCAGCTTTAAGAAGAGAGGAATGGCGCATCGTAAATCCCAGAAAACGAGAAAGGGAGGATAGAATCTAAACTTACATGAAATCAACGAGAACAGGAAAGCATGTTGCAGCGAGAAAACTTTGGAAAGCATTCTTGCAATAGGAACCACACTTGCCTGTCCCAATGCCTTCTACGCCTTTAGTAAGATGGTTGAGGAATCCCAATAGAAGGCTTTGTACAATAAGGCATTTGGGGTTGTTATTATTTCATCAATCTGCTCCAAAGCATGCATATTCATGACACTATATTACAATAAAAGGGGCATTTTAACCAAGGTGAGACGAAACGAGCAACCCTCTTGGAAGGTTAAGAACCAACGTCACGGCCAAGACAAAGGCAACTCCAATTGGCTATCTCTATCATCACCACAACGACAAATATAGGCATCATCACCACAACGACAAATATGGGCACTAACTAAAGTACACGGTCAGATGGTTTTTTTTTTTTGTTCTGTATCAGTAAAACAGATGCACAATGTGCATTTGCAATGGCCAATTGCTGGGACACAGTTTTTCTTACAGAATATGCATGACTTTTAGTGATAAAAGATTTTAAAGAAAAACATCCAACGACAAAAGTAACTAAGTTCAATTTTCCATTAAACAAGCATATAAGAAGCATGCTAAGAAAAAAAGGCAGAATTTTAAGCCTCAGGAACAGTCATATTAGCTCAGGAGACTTTCCGCTCAAATGTTTCCAAGATGCCACGTTCACTTAAAACTAGCTAGTAACCAATGAAAATATTTTGTGAAATCTCCTAACTAGGAATGCGATTCAACATGGAAACAAGACTCAAGAGCATGGCTGAAACCAACATTAGCTATACAAGAACGCGCATTGGTGACACTGAAGCGGCATGCGGTACGACCCTCTAGCTCAATTGCAAGAAGAGCCGTACATCGAACCATGATGAATGCAAAGAATCACGGTATTGATAAGGTGAATGCACTGCATAAATAAAAGCCTTAGTAGTATTTCAGTGTGAAACCCCTTCAAGGATAATGTCAAAGATCAAAACATGAAAAATATTGTGAAGAGAAATGCTGTGTGCTTCCAGACCATGAAAAATACAAATCAAAACAAAAATAATATGAAATTCAAAATCCACCAGGAGCTCCAACTGGCACTCCACTCTGCTCACCAATTATAGTGTTCAAGCCAAGCTTTTTCCAAAATTCAACAATTCGACAAAAATAATTCCACCCCTAGAATGTTTTCTCAGACCAGCCTGTGAATCTACATGAACAAGTTAGGCCTGGAAGCCTTGAACGTGGTCTTCAACTTTCTGGTGGGTGGCCTGACCTTCTTATACACCAACGGGAACTTAATTTTAGAATCATGAAATTGTTTGGTGCTCTCTCTCTTGCAAAGTTTGGCAGGCACAGTTGCAGTTTTGATTATTTGGATGCATGGGAACCTCACACGATGACGAGAAGCCATCTCATCATACATCTGTTCTACAGCTCCATTGAGTGTAGTATCTCGGTACTCCTTGTACATGTTATGGTACCCAGTCCTGCTTTGATACCTCAACCAGATCCCGTAGTTCTTAATTTTTGTTGGATTCTTCTCAAAAATCTGTAGTGCCATAGGAGAGCAACTTCAGTCCTTTGTGATAAATATAGTTGGGGTAGCACCCAAAACGGAAAAAGAGAAAGACAAGTAAACAGTCCAACTTCAAAGGACTCAAAAAGGTAGGTGACGTAGCTGCCACAAAGTAGCAATTGATAAAACAATATAGGAAAATGCTACACAGGATACTGCAGATATAGTGTCAATCAAGTAGCATATACATGTGAAATCACATCTTGATACCAACTCGATCATCACAACAATAATGGATCAAAAACCTTTTTAAAAGGTTCATCCGTTCAGCACTGACATAAAGTAACAATCAAACAATCAAAGCACGTTCTTGAAGCTCCATAGTTCGAGCGATGGACACAGAATAGACAATTCAAAACTTTCTTGACAGTCCACAGTTGCAATGCATTTTCCACTCCAAATATAATATATGGATAATATTAAAGACTGTCAGGAGAAACCCACTTATTGCATTTGAAAATTTGACCACATCTAGTGTGTAGACAATTATCAGACTATACATCGGTTACTTGTTCCGTTCAACTATACATTTGATACTCTCAGATTCATTGGTTATTTGTTCTAGTTAACTGTACATATGAATCAATGATACTTTCAGATTCTTAGCTCATAAATTTAAAAGTTAAAACAGTGAAAGTGCAGACAGAAGCAACTAGTGCAGTCAAGGAATACAGACTCAAATAGTATTCCAGCTTATTTATATTCTAAGTGACAGATATTGACAAAAAGGATCCAGTTTATGGGTAGAAATTTTGTTCAAGTTTTCGAAAATGAAAAATACCCTCAAATTTCAGTCAAATTTTAAGTTCTCTAGAAAGGTCAGTGAAGTTACAGTAAGAGAGAGAAAAGAAAAACACCTTCACCACACACTTCAATCTCACATCAAAAGTCCGTTAAAAACACATGAACAAAGCAGAAACACATATATACACAATTTTACCATGCATAGAGTAATCAAAGGGTTCTCCAATAAGCACTTACACTCACTTATGAAAAGTTTTTTTCCGATAAGAGATATGCTTTTTTTCATTAAACTTTGTAGATGTTACCTAAAAATTTTTTTGGTAAAGAAAGAAATTTTAGATCATGTAATTCTAGTGTAAAAAACAGTACCTTAATATCTTCAAAATTCAATGGTCTACAACGTGCCAACTTTTTAAGACTGAAAAAATGATGTTCTTATGTCCAAATGAAGATATTTAAAACATCATTTTGGATCAAACAAAGTCTTGTTCACAAGGCCTGATTGCAATTCAAAAACCTCTACCTATGGTTTCCACACCACACCCACAAACACACAAGCAGATGCTTCAGCAGTTGCAAAAGACAACCGAATAAAAAGTGACCAAGCTTCGTTCCACGCATCAAATAAACAATATATAAATCCAACCATCACGCGTTACAAAAGAGCTACTGCTATGGGGCAAAAATAAATTTTCAAATTAGTAGGCAAAGCCTACATTGCTACATCTATCACATCTAGGCAGAACTACATCTACTACAAAGTAAAATCAGTTTGAGACTACGAAGTAGGAAGAAGATGCATTTTTAACAAAAATAACCACCATTTCATGTTCACCTTTTCTACTACTCATTGAGAAGGAGAATCCTCAATTGGAATCACTTATAACTGCACTTGAACTAGGACTGATACTACATTTTCGACTGATACTACATTTTCAACTTCTAATCTAACAAGTAGATAGTAAACGGGTATGGCAACATAAGAGAACAAAAAATTGACGCACCTCGTTGATAGCAAGGATTTGCCCATTGCTTTTCTTGACTTTCTTAAGCTTCCTTAGGAAGTACCTGCCGAAAACACGAATGCCAAATCAAAGCTGGTCACTAGAACCAAAACATAGGTTAGCAAAAAAAAAAAAAAACATTTACGACGCCGTACCAGAACTTCGATTTGGCCCGAACATCATTGGTGGCCCACAGCTTCATCCTGTAAATCTTCGGGTGCTCATCTTCCGCCTTCGGAAGAGCCCGGCCGACGACCTGGTATTGATGAAACTGCCAGTGCCAGCAAAAGCAAAATAAAACAAAAAATATATTTAAAAACCCATAAAAATACAGGAAAGAGCAAGATCTCTGGAATAAGGTCGACGAAAGAATGGAGTTTGAGAAAAGATTTGGAGACGAACCCTGAAGGCCACCATTGTTTTCAGCAGCCCTTCCGGCAAGGAGTTAGGGTTTCGATCACCAGGCGGAGGAGCCGGGAGCATCAAGAGGTTTAGCTTTTATACGAGAATCGTTAAGGAAAAAGCCCTTCATTATTCACGAATTTACAGCAAGGCCACCAGGGCCTTGGCAGCATGGAGGGGACGGCTCCGAGTCGAGGGCCAACTCGGCCAGGTTTGTCGCCGAGTGGGTCCGAATCTCACCGTATCGTTTTTGGATGAGAAAATACTTTGTTTTTTAAAATCTGATTTGTAAAACAATATTTTTATAATTATTTTTTCAAAAACTGGTATGCATTTACACACATAAAATATAAGAATAACCTTTGTGAGAGAGGTAGCGCAGAGCATGGCCAATGGGGATCATGATCTTCTTCACATTTTCAAAAAAGATCCTGCCTCCATCCTTGAAAGGAAGGAGAAAAGTTATTGAATCTCTCTTGAAAATCAAGTTTTATTAAAACTAAGTTTTTTTTTTAAATTCAGTTTTTATGTTATCAAACTCTGTTTTAATTCCAAAACATTGTTTTGGAGTGTCCTCCTTGTTGGGATAATTTATCCCTTCGAGTAAGGAGATTCTTATAGTTTTTCTCTTGAAACTTTATTTATGTTGTATTAAATCATTTCATTCATCCGACATTAATCTATGGTTTTTTTTTATGTATAGTATTGTCAAAAGTATCATTTTGGTGAAAATCTCAATGAGGTTTTTCTCATGTATTTTTCGACAAACTTGTCCTTATCGGGTAAATCTTAGAAAAATTTTGGCATTTTTTTAAAAAACCGTAAAAATTCAAAAAATTTAAAAATATTAAAATTTCAGGAAAACTTGCGATAGAATCGTGATATTATCCATTTTGGCAGGATTTTTAAAATGTCGATATATTTTTTACTTTTGTTTTATTTGATTTTCTCGTAAATGTCTTGAGATTTTCAAAAAAATCTCATGATATTTATGGCACTGATATATAACATGTATGTAAGATTCATTCTATTGAAATCCTCTGTTTGTTTAAACTGGAGAACCTTGGCTATAACTTTTAAAAACAGTTCTAGGATCTGAGATCCGAGACTATCAAACATGGCCTTGACCATACAGTTCGTCTCATTTATTTGTCCAAAAGAAAACTTCCAACCATTTTACTTGACAGTCGAAAAACATTGAATCTGCCTAACATCTTAAGTAACGTTTGGATGAATCTTGATGTTTTGTGGAAACATTGTTCGGTGAGAACCAGGCTTTTTAATCACTTTTTGGATGTGTTTGGATGACAAGATCCATGTTTTCACATTTTTAAACTTTTTTTTTACTTAACAAATTTAATTTTGATACAGTAGATATGAGTTTTTGAGGCTCTTTTAGAAGTATGCTAAAACGACATTTCAGAAGCAAAATGCAGTTTTACCTCCACAGCCCAATCTTAAGCTGCCACCTGATTTGTTCAAACTCTTTTTACCAAACAAATATAAGCAAATCAAATCACGATCTTATAGCTTTTCCAATTTAATTTTCGTTAATGATGTATGAGCTATGTCACTGCCCATTCATGAAATGTATTTAGATATTTGTCATTTTTATTTCTCACATATCGCACGGTCAAACCATCAACACCAATGACTCCTCTCCTGCAAACGAAATACTCTAAAAAAAATGTCAACCACTTGACATAGCGGCAATCCAACTTTTCATTTTCCCATGGGAGAACGAACCTCAAATACAGCGGTAGAGATCTATAACACCCGAGAAAGAAAGAGGAAAGAAGGGAAAGGGGGAGACTGGGTATCTCCCTATAAAATTTCCAATATATATATATATATATATATATATGACAACAAAATTATTATCCAAACAGGCAATGCTTTGAGAACATTAACTCAAGATGGTAGTCTTTATTGATAGTATCATGACATGCACATCGCAGAAGACAACGATAATTGTCATGGAGATTTCTCCCCATGGGAAGCAAAGGAGGGGAGCGGACACCTCCGACATTCACCTCCAGCCCCTTCCGTTTATGAGGCTCAAAAGAACGCCTACCCTGCCATCTCCTGCTCACGGTAATGGTCGTGGCTGGCATTCATGAACACAGATGATAAGGTCAATAATGTATATACAAACAAACACAAAGACCTCTCATAGATTTTGAGACAATAATAAAACCAGAAAAAGCTGCATAAAGGGTGTGGGCAAGCCAAATTCTTCACATGGAACCAGAATAGCTAGAAACCAAACACCAGATTGATGGATCGACGACATTCCCGGCTGCTGGATGATGCTATTTCTTACTCGGAGGCTTGTCAGACAGACTGTACGGACACTTCTTGCAATCCACAAATCAGATTTGCAGGCAACGCAATGTCTATCATTCTTGGGTACGGCAAATTCAAACCTGTGAATAGGCACAAATATTAGTTGGACAAGGCATCCGAAAGGCTGCAGATTTCTGGAACTCGAACAATGTGGGTTGCTTGGGAGACAAGATGATCGAGCTTGAGGCACTCCTGGATAAAGTTGCTCAAGCTCAGCTTGGCTCCAGTCAGACCAGATGAAGTTCAAGTGAGGTTAGAGCCAAGCTGATTGCCTTTATTCTAATTGGGCTCCACCAAGTGCAGTTACTGGACAAGTTTCATAAGCTTAAAGAGAAGCCAGTCTGAAATCGGTGCCCCATGACATCTTGTCAAGCTTGAACAAGCCAACCCTTAGTTTGGATAGGCTAAAGATTAGAAAAGACAAGTTTCAATATGGTAAAGACCACTTTCTAGCACTTACCTTCCATGATTTTTTGGAATGTTGCCTGCAAATACAAAAAAGAGCGAATCAAGGCACAAAAAAAAGAAGCCTAACGACAAGAAAGAAAAGATAATTTTATACACCACAACAACAAAGGCTTCTTGAGTATCGAAAGTATAATCCAGAAACTTGAAGTTATATGTTCCTTTTTTATATTTAATGTTTTGGATTGGCAAGCTGCGCTAGGTACATCCCCTTCAAAATTATGCAAAGGGACACCTGGTGCCGCACTTGATCTTCTTGAACTTGAAGGTATTAAGTCCAACCCCTCAGTGAGGTGAATGGAAACTTTACTGGAAGGAGTACATCCAAAAGAATTCTGTCATCAACCATAATTATTGGACGTCCTGACAGATAAAGATACTGAAACGGAAATTATACACAAAAGAGAAATTATCATGGACAGGTCTAGTACAGAGGTTTTGGCCATCGGTGTCTTTGGATTGGATTTCTCATTCTATTCTAATATGGAAAATCTACTCCAGCAAAATTGTGTTGAATATGATTGAAAAACTGACATTAGCCTTTACATCATATGGTGCACACTTTTCGCTATTACAGGTTGTTAACATGAGCAATTTTGGTACTTGAAAAAAGATCCATTTCTTTGGTGCACTGAACATGAGAATTAGAATCATAGAACTTGCCTCTTAAGCAGGTCTTCATATTTCTGTCATCATATCTTTCCATCTGCATTATTTTCATAATTTGTTCTTTGTGAATTTATTATTGCTGATCTGTTAAATGTTTTTTATTTGCCGGAACATATTCACAAAGGAAGATAAACGATAAGTTCAAAACTGCAGAGCAAAAGTGATCTTTCGTGGGAAGTTGCTCAACAAGGAATACCAACATCTGGCACATTGCTTTCTAAATAAACATAAAAACAAATAAGTAATGCAAACACGATGCTAAAGAACACACTTTCAGGAATCAGGTGATGATGACCAAACATTCAGTTCAAAATCAGTCAGTGCTGACAGGATTTGACTGATACCATGTAAAAGGCAGTTGTGGGAAAGTCACTTTACTTCCTAAGAGGAATTATTACTTGATTTGAGATTGCATAACCTTTCAAGGGGTCAAATAAGATATCCTGATGGCTATGTGGCAGTGTCAAATTCAATAGGGTTGATCTCCTAACTGGCCAAGTGTTTAAATAATTTTTTTCTTCAGAAGTATTCCCAGGGAGAAGATAGTCAAAGTTTGCCTTGTCTTTGAAAGGGGAAGACAAAAACCAAAACCAAAACTTGCAGCTTACCTCATCTTTTGACAATCGAGGATTGTAAAGAATCTCCTCACCCACTGTGCTGACCTGTAAATTGAAATTCAAAGTACTCAGGCACAACAGACGACTACTTAAGGACCAATTCTAAGTTCTAATCATAAGAACTTACAGTATATCCTTTGTAGTCGTGACCAGGATAGATCAATGTGTCCTCTGGAAGTGAGAATATCTGAACAGACAATGAGTTTCAGAATGAGGAACGCATCACCTAAGTCACATTCTGTAATAGATCAACAAGGCAAAACAAATTGCAACTATACCCCATGACCAGATGATATACATACCTGAGAATACACAGATCTGTAAAGTTGAGTTGAGCTTCCTCCCTGCACACAAAAGAGGAAAAATAATTAAATGAAGCATAACAATGGCTAAATTACTCTTAAACAAGGTTTCAGTAATCACTGAACCATGGCAGATGTAGAGCTGGTGGCAAATAGCACAAATTGAGAGAAGCAGGCTGATGAGAAAGGGGGCATATGAAGTCGATTGGGAGTACAAGTGACAAAAAATTTATTCCTTATAATTTCATGCTGCCCCAATAGCCTAAATCTCCAGCTATTGGAACTGGCACTTCAGTTACACTGCCAGCTACAGGTATAGTAAAATTAGCTGTGATTTAAGTGTGATGCTTACAGTTTTCTATATCGCAATTAACATTTGACCTTACAATCTTCACTTCTAGGTTATGTAATGTCATGGAAAAAATTAGTTCACCTGAAAACATGAAATCTGATCCCAAGTATTTCATATGAGACCATAAGTTTGTATCAGAATTCAAATCAGGCTCTAAATAGAGGTAGTAAAAGTTTAAAGGTGGTCAAGAAGACTCATGGCAGTCAAATTTATGCCCTGGATGCACTCCGAAATTCCAAATAACTAGGTTTGATTGAATATAAATATGTTCAACATGTAATCCTACATTACTATTTTGTAGATTATCAGTATTTTCACTTATAGTTTTAATTTATTATTTGGTTTGACATGACAATCATCTGATGGTTTTTCAATTTCAGTATATTCTCTTATTCTTCTAGATTTCATTTCCAGCTTACTACATGCATTAAGCATTCAGAAACATTTCTAGAGATGACAAGACAATGGGATTACTCAAAAACACATGGAAACTGAAGATTTAATTTCAGGTACTCTAAATTGATAAAAAATTGAATCACAGGATCAATCATTTGTAAGTAATGGAGTAAGGTAAGCATGAAGAAATTATAAGTCAACTGCCTTTCATATTCAGCATCGCAATAGGAGTCCTTAACTTCTTTTGAATTATTTGTGCTACCGAGTTAGAATATCAAATTTCTTCTTATTCACTTCTATCATATGGTAGTGAGACAGGCCGTTGGGTGGCATTTGATATGCCACGAGAAAGCAAATGTGAAGTTTTCCACCCGAAAAATTTGAAAATTAGTGAAGAAAGCATTTTGCAACAGAAAAGCTTTATGACAAACTGTCCCAGGAGTCCTTATGTTCCAGAAGAGAAAATCCAAGAGTTCTGGAAGGTCCATTATATTGATTTTGAGCTTGCCAACCATCTCTAGAACTTGAGCTTTCTGACCAAGGCCAGAATGAACATTATTTCACATTCTAAGGCATTTTATTAACTATTGTACTAGTGAAAAAAAAAAATTGAAATGTACAGTAACAAACCTGGAAATCTGTTCTTCCACAGCCTCGTATTAGAAGGGAATCACCTGTAAAAGCCATCCTAGGGTTAGGCTGATTGGGCCCATCGCCTGTCACATATGTGATACAGCCAACAGTATGCCCTGGAGTTGCACGAGCCTGCATGACAAATATAAGTGGATGTATAACACATAACTTACATACATGAGAGCTTATGTAAAGCACTAGGTCAAGAGATTCAAGACAAGAGAGTCCACTACCGTAGTATGCACAGCCAATATGATTTCAACTAGATATGTGAGCCTTATCACAAAGGAGGGAGACAAAAGCAGGACACGAACCTTTTCTTTGGATATAGGCAACCTGCTCTCAGGCTCCAAGGTTTATAACAAGAAAGATCCCAAGTATGCAGAGGAAACACCAGAGGCATGGAACATTACTTTCTAATACTACATTTAGAATGAAGAGGAAGACTGAAATATGCCACATGTATAACACATGAAAAGATGATTTATGAGGAAGTACTTGTGGTTATGGCACCATCACATTAAAATAATTACAAAATTATGCAGGAAAATATAAACCCAAAGAAAAAAATTTCAGTCTAAGGTCGTTGTAACCTCACAGAAAAAATCCATTGGCTTCAGTTCAATAATACCTTGATTTTCCATGCAAATCCATCAGTGAATCACAAGGGGATCTTTTCATTGATTGCAAAAAACCAAAGATCGACTAATTTCAGCCATCTACGATTCTACATAGTTCATTACCTCCAGAAACAAATTCCCAAAGTGTATTTTGTCACCAGCATTGATCAAAATATCTGCCTTGGCCTTGCTATCTTTCGAGATAATTGACTTCACCTCAGGCATCTTTTTCTGCATGAAAGCATTCAGGTCACATAAAAAAGTTATGCTTCTCAAGGAGGAATACAAAAAGACTAATCCAACACAGTGCAGTTCACAATTCAAGCAAATCTAGCAAGAAAGAACAACAGGGCAGTCACATACCTTTAGCAAGCCAGTTCCAGTGATATGGTCAGCATGGCAATGGGTATTCATGGCATAAATCAACTTTAAGCCTAATTCCTCGATAAGGTTAAGGTCTCTGTCCACCGCCCGGTCAACTGGATCGATCAACTAGACAAGAAAATGATTTAGGCAGGCACAGAGCAATTGTCACATGTAAGCTTAGCACATTTCAGGCAAATTATTGTTACCCAGAAAGCAGTATCATCAACAAGACAAAAACAGAAAAGCATCAAACATGCAGATAAAATTGTGGGAAGCACAAGTTCAGAGCTGGGGGAACAAATTAGAATTTAAATGATAAGCTATATGGAAATAAAGAATAAATAACTAACAGGCCTGAACAATATGAGCAAACAACCAAGATCTACGTCTGAAAAAATTTTCAGGGAAAACCAAAAGGATGGCATAGTTATTTAAAGATCTTGATAATCCTTGTTGGGCAAAACAAATTACCCAGTGTTACTTACAGACGGTCAGGAAAATAAGGAAACAGGAAATCAATTTTTTGGCTAATTTGACATTAATAAAAAAAAAATATCAAAAACTCTCAAACATCACCCCACTGTCGAAAGTTCCTCCCATGGTCAGGAAATATGAAAAATAAAATAAAATTAACTTAATCCGCTCGGTAGATAAAGAAATAAATTTATAAACAAGCGTACTAATTATGGCGCAAATAAGAAGAAAAAAGGCTCCACGCATCATTCATAAAAACAAAATAAAATTTTTTAACAATGACATAAACAATTAATGCGAAAGAAGAAGAAGAACAGAGAGAAAGAGAGAGACAGAGACAGAGAGCTTAAGCTACAAAAAATTAATGGAAATTTCATTCACAGAAAAAATCAAAACTTTCAACAAAAACATAAACAATTAATTCAAGAGAAGAAGAAGAAGCGGAAGAATCATGTGCTTTGCATCGACATGATCAAACTAATTAACTAAAATGTGTTGAAAATAAAAAGCCGTTTCAAAAAGAAAAGCAAAAATCATGTGCTCTGCATTGACATGATCAAACTAATTAACTAAAATGTGTTGAAAATAAAAAGCCGTTTCAAAAAAAAAAAAAAGCAAAAACAAGACGCGTCCTAAGCACGATAGTTCGAAAGAAGTAAAAAAAACTTTAACGGTTCTTCCAATGCAAAATCAAACAGAACAACGACAAAAACACCAGCTTCAACCTGGAATCAACAACCCACGAACATAAACGGCCTTCCAAGTCCCATAAACTCGAAAAAATCATGCAAATCCAAATGAACAAGGGGAAACGCGAATCTACGGACCGGGATCAACTTGAAAACGAAAAGGAATAGAGCAGAGGAGACAATAAGAAGAAAAGCAGCTACCCACCACGGCGGGCTTCTCGGGGTGAGCGACGTCGGCGAGCAAGTAGGTGTAGGTATAGGACTCGTCCTCGAAGAGCTGCCTGAGGAGAAGATTGGAACCTCCCGGAGCGCTCGCTACTGCAGACATCCCCCTCGCCAGGAAACTGCTGCCTTGAGAGGGATTAGAGCAAGCGGCCCGGCCATAGGCAGGCAAAGTAAGACTAGAGGAAGAAGATGCAAGAGAGGCAATGCGGGAGACAAGGGAGGAGGAGGAAGAAAGAAGAGATCGGAATCGGAGCATGGCTGACGCCGGGACCAGGCGAGGGAGTCTGTCTATGCTGGCTCTCTCGGAAGCAACGTTTAAATGCGATGACGCCAAGGGAAGCGCCAACCACGTGAAGCGAGGCAAAGCGTAGCAACTATTAAAATAACAAGTATGTGAGTAAAAACACGGCTGTTACAGCAAACCATAAGGACATCCATCGAGACTGTTACAGTAAAGAAGTTGCAAGGGGAATGGTTTTGCAGGTTGCCACTTTTCTCTTTCGCAGAAACCGACAAGTTTTGATAGGTAGAGCAATTGATGATCACGATATGGAGCCCGTCCACCTTCTATCTTCTGATCCGGTGAATACAGCCCCACAAAAAACTCTTTATTAATCACTTAAATCTGCTAGCTTGTTTCTTAATGGCTTTGATTTCTTTAACAACATGTTCATACAAGACCTGCGCGTCTTTTTTTGTAGGTGACTGCCTGACTGGTGAGGTGCGCACTGCGCAGCTCGACGGACGGCCATCCCCAATTGTGGAAAGGCAGTGGGTCTCCCATAATCTCAACAGGCGGCTCATTTTCATAAATTTTGCTTGTGATTCAAACAGTTCAAAGTGCTTGACTGCGCCAAGAGGAGGGCTGCAGGCCCCCTCTCGCCTTTCGCTCTTACCATCACATATTGTCTTTGACTGAACGCTCTTGTAGACATTCCAACAAACAATTGGAAGGATGTTCTATTCTTTGAGCATCTACAACAAGAACATAAAAAAAATAAAAATGAAAATGCTCCAACAAAGATGAAAAATGCTCCCAACGAAGATGTTTTTCTCAACTAACAGGTTAGGATCGAAGTTGCATTTCCCCCACGCATTTGCGGTTTAAAGAGGAAAACAAGACCACTCCAGCCGTCTTGGGCACCATGCATGCAGTGAGGCGCAGCGCAAGCATTAGGTAAATAAAACTGCGGCGTTGATGCGCTTCGCTTGCTGCCTTGAAGCGCACGCACTTATTTGACTACTCCAAAAAAGTGGAGCTTGAAATCACCAGGTCTATTTTCACCCCCACCACCCAAAAAACGCTTGATGACGTCACTCCATTCGTGGGCGCGTACTTATCAAATTCGGCGAAGACAAAGAGAGGATGCGTGATGAACCCACGCGCCTGCTCTCCTTCGCGCGCCCACAGATTCGTCGCCGCCGGACCCCGGCCGGGTCGCGTGCAACACAGTCACGTGATCCCGGACCGACGGAAAATTCCGATACTGGATTATATATATTTTTATATATATTAAGTATACTACAATTATATATTTACATAAATATATAATTGTAATATACTTAAGAGGTTGCTACTATATAACTACCAAGATGAGATGCTCGTGTTTGACTATGAGCTCATCTTATAATGCATCTTTAAATAATAAGTTTTTATTCATGATGGACAAAGTTGCACGAGGCCAGCTAGGCTGCACGTAGTTGTTGGCGTAGTGATCATCCAGGTGCCGGGACTGCCTTATGAAATTCTTGTCCTCGCCGAAGCGGATACGGATCCAGGACCGGAACCGATGCCTATTATGGGTCGGACCTGTCTAATTAAACTATGTTCAGTCCCATTTTATGAATCCAAACCTACATAGAAACCGACGCTACTGTTTACTTGGACCTCTTTCTATGGACCCGACCCGGTGAGCGAGGCCACTCCTTTCGTGCTGCGCGCCATTCAGATAAGACGATACGTCATTGGATGAGACAGTGGGACCCACCAACAGGGGCTTGCGGGGCCCCCTGGGCGATGCCAATTTCTTCGGGTTGCCTGCCAGTTTGTAAATTATAAGGGCCGGTTTTTTATTTTTCTTGGGCTCCGTTTGGGGTGCGATCAAGATCGTGTTCCTAAAACAAGTTTTGTTTGATAAAATTACGGGTTTCGAGTTTCTTCGGGCTCCTAAGCTTTCGCCTTGTCAGCAGCCTAATCGTTATAGTTATAGTTATATATATATATATAATAAGTAAGAATTTTAGGTCGCTACTTTTTACATACATAGGTGATAAGCGGAATGGAGTGCTTCATTGTTGGGCGGTGGGGCCTAACAGCAATGGAATTTGGATGTGTTTGATGGGAGGAGGAGGCAAAATTCAAATACAAGTTGGCCACCACATCTTTAATTAAAAAAACAAAAGCCGACGCGTCCATTCATTGTCGTCCGGCCTCATCATCCTGTTCACAACCGGCATCATCACGTGCCAACTTGTTGGGATATAAAGTTTTTGGGTAAATTCTTTTGGTGCTTTTTATAATAATGGGGTTAACATTGGAGTTTTGTATTAGTAGAAAGTTGAAACCTTCATCCAACTTTTTATTTTTAAAAGTAGATTTCTTTGGTTTGAGATACCATTTTCATGATACTATGTTATTAATACCTTTTTTTTTTTTATAAAACAAAGAGTTGACTTGACGGAAATTTTAACAAAAAATTGCCGCTAACTCCCTTGAAGATGACACTTACATCAATTAATGAAGAAAAACGTGAATTCATGAACCAAAATATTGAAAGATGTTCGATCGCTTTTAAAGCAAGATTATGTACTTCACTCTTTTCTCTTTATGCCCCTTTTGTATTGTATGGTGAGAGCGAGAAATATATAGGATCACATCCGGACAAAAGCGCAGCGTTGTTTTCTTTAAGCTTCATTAAATAAATATTTCAACTACCCAGAAAAGAGACAATTTAGAAATTATAACTCCCGCACATAGATTAGATTTTTTAATTGGAAAATGTTATACCGTTGATTCCTAAATCATTATAAAGATCGATCCGCATTGCTTGGGGGAAGATCTCGAGGACTGTTCCTGGCAGGCGGAGTGTGAACTTTTCCTGTGGGATCCAACCGTTAACGTGGCCATTCGCCCAAAGTGTTGGTAGTGTTTGATAGCTTTGGATCTTAGATTTAGATTTGAATTGATTTAAGATTTAAAATTCTAAGATCATTGAATCTCAAGAACCTAAGTTTTCAAAAACTTTGACATCATCAAGACCTCTCTCTTGCTTTGTCTGTCACTGACCGGAATGAGCTTGAATGGACGAGATCTCAAAAGATGAAATAAACGGGATGGTGGATCTGAGATGCCTGGATTTAGTTCTCAAAGAGGATTTTAAGTTCAAGATTTTGAGATCCTAAGTTTATTACTTTAAAACCATGGATCTCACCTTAAAATCCCGCATCAGATCTCCCATCCGAAGCTACCAAACATGCCCTTAGAGGGGAAATCAAGCTCTTTTTTCATTTTTTTTTCAATGTTTTCTTAAAGCAAAACTTCATTCATTGCGCCAACGTTTACATGGGTTTTTTTTTTTTTTTTCTCAGGGGAAATTTGGTGACGTCTAATGCCAATTTTAAAAGAAAAGGTTGGGTTTCCTTCTAAAATATAATTTCAAAAATGTTGGATGACAATTACTAAAACTCATTTTTTACGGAAACTGTTTTTCGAAAAGAAGTAAATAACCTATCACCCCCAGGTTATTCCCAAAACAAATGTGTTTTGGTCATATTACCAAAAAATCATGAGCTCGCTTTTTAAAACTGCTTTAACAGACAAATTTAACGAAAAAAAAACTAGTTATTTATTTGGAGTGTGTCAGCCAAACGATAGCTCAAACTTAAAGTGCAAGTCATCTTGGTCATCAATTCCCAATTTATCATCAGGCAATACTGCAAATTTTAGAGGGCATCACACATTCTAGAGGACATTTTAATAAGAAGAACATTGTTTTTTTGAAACACATGTTGTTCCTATAAAATATAGTTTTATAACACAAGTTCTAGGAGCACAATGTTCTCGTTCCATGAAACAAGGTGTAATTAAGGATATTGTTTCTAAATCTAAAATGAAACCATTGGATAGCATTATACCATGTTCTTGGTGTTTCCTAAGCACATTTATTGCATGAACACAATGTTCTTATTGAAAGTTTCTGTTAAAGTATGTTTCTCGCGCGTGCAGTCTGGGACAGTGGAACACATCAAACAACATAAAGGCAGAAAACAAACTTGTGCGTGTTGTATGCATTCTGCGAAATATCCATGTTGAAGGGCGTTGCAGAACAGGAAGACTGCAATCTTTCATGAAACATTATGAAACACATTCATGAAACATTATAAAACACAGACAGTGTTCTGAAGAACATAGTGTTTCCGATTACCAAACACCCTTCAAGAACACCTTAGAATGGTTCCATTTTTGCTTTTAATAAAGCAAATGTGGCTCCTTATTTGCTCTTATCTTTTCTAGGATGCTATTGTTTCTAGCGTCCTTGAAACATCAGATTGCAAATGTTTAGAGTAGGTTAATGAACTACTTATTTTCAAAACTTGAACATATTCAAGTCCGTCTTGATTAGAATTCCAATGAAGGATCAATTTTCAGTGCATTTTTTACATCTAGTGTGGCTTATGAAATTCAGTGGCCACGCTCACTATTATCGCATGCAGTAACTAAAATTCATATTCTATAAGTAATGTCTCAGCCCATTAATCTCATACCTCATTTGGGCCCCTAGTTTGGGGGATCCCAAGATATCCCCTAATAGTTTCGGTTTCAATCCAAAAAAAGATAGAAACAAGGAAAACAAATCTTTTATCATCTGCCCACGTGGGACCCTTCGTCTAAGTGTTGAACCTACTTTAAGACTACTGTAATGATCCGGTTCATGATTCACAAACTGGGCTTAGGCCTCTGGCTTAGTAGATCCCAACTTGCCCCTTAGCAGTTTTAGATTTAATCCAAAAAAAGGTTAGAAATCAAGACAACCAATCGCTTAACAAACCCCTTTGCAAGTTCATGAAGATTCCTCACAATATTCAGTATGAGACTAAACTCTAAAAGCAGGGTGTTATATGCAACAATGAACTCAATGTTCATGGAATCCAATTTTACTCACATGCAATCCAACGCTATTTATCCCACCAGAAACCAGATCAAATTATATGAAACCTCAAAATTCTCTTAGTGAGCCAATTCAGGTGCATGTCCCAGTGATTTATCATCTATATACTTATAGCTGTATGCCCTTAATTGGATAATAACACCATTTTTGAAGTTGATTTAATTAGATCTCATCCATAGCATGGATCCATCAATAATTGAATATATCACTTAGTATAGTACTTGCTCCCGTAAAAATGCCACATATGTTTTGATTATTGATATCACTTGAAGGCAAACTCATTATTGGGTGGTTAGAATAGGTTTATCTCATGTCTACCTTTTTGGATTACTGAGCAGCAATTGGCAAATTGTTGAACTTGCTGGCAAGTTTTATGTCAGACAACACACCCATGCATATAAAATTATGGGTTTATGATTGGGCTTAGTAAATGACATTTTATGAAAAATCCTCAATATCAAACTTACTAGAGATTAAATGACAATTAATCCAAGTGGTAGTTCAATATCATGCCCCATGTTCGAACTTCATCCATCTAATTCATTTTCATTGGTTGGTGACTGAAACTGACCACAAGCATGAAACAACGGTTTGAGCATAAATCAAGTTATTTAAGTTATTGTATTTTACTGGATTATGTATTAATTTACTCTGTCATAGTGAACTTTTCACATAGTTGTGCTCCACGCTTTGTAACTAATACATTAGACTGCAAAGATAAGGAATCCATCTACACTTTCCTTTTCAGATCTGTACTGTCACCTGATCACCGCTTCAACCAAATAGCACATGATCCGTCTCTTGATCTCAAACTAAAGCTACCATGCATGGGCATGCACCCACATATGGCATGTGTGGTCAGTCGCCTACACAGTCCCGCAAAATTTATTTATTTTCATATTGGTGGTTACCAACAACTTGTTTATTCATATACTATGTGCCCCTCAATTGTTTGCTTAGTGCCCCTTGATAATTTTGTTGAGTCTAAGATGTTTTGAGTGGGTGCCCTTTAACCCAAAACTACTGGTTTCGCCCCTGCCCACATAACAATTTTGGTGGAAAAAAGTACTCATGAAGAGAAGAGCTAGTGGTTCTCCAGTGGCGGTTCAGCATGACTACTTGTATCCGGTGCCAACAGGCTACATTTTTATGGCTGATGCATATGAGGATTAACATTTGAATCTTGCATTTTCATTGAAAAAGATAAAAGATTTTAATTAACTAAAGGTAAATCAACATTCATCTAGATATTGTACTGACCATGTAATTCACATTTGGGCAACTAAATTTTGGGTTAAAGCACGTAAAATATAAGTTGATATACAAATAGAACTTCTGACATCAACTGCACCACAGCCTCATCGTCACGTTGAAATAAAAGCTTCTTAATTATCTATCCTTGTAGTGAGATCATCAGAGCAGTCTTACTGACACAATGAGTTTGGAACTGAAAACAATAGATGGTAAGGACATAGATTGGATTGGTTGTAGCTTCCTTTGAGAACCATGTAGCCTTAAGCCATTTGGAGATTAGACCCCCGAAGTTACTCAATTGTGCCATTTACCTCGCTTGGAGAGTGTCACACAGGGCCAATCTGGAAGATGAACAAGAAGGTTCAATCCTCGAGAAGAACTTCTGCGTTCCACCAGGCAAAAGCGAGTAATTCTTGAGAGTACTCTGATATTGAAAACCAAGTTTCAGCAAAGCACTTTGGGGTTCTTTTCTTTCTATGAATCAGGCGTGAGCGACCATTGGGAGAAGAAGTCCTTTTCTTTTTCAGAGTTCACTCTGGACACATTTGTAGACCTCAAACAAGTGAACATATCAGAACTAGGCAACTATGATGGCACAACTGCAGGCAAGTTTTTTGTGCTTGAACAGGAAAAACAAAAAGGACGAGACCTTACTCCCATATGACTTTAAATCTATGGTTTTTTGTACATAGCACTGTCACAAATATTGTTCTCGAAAAAAATTATGAAAAATGAATGACATTTTTATTTTTGATGAGATTTTTCAAATCTCGAGAATTTTTTCCCATTTGTTTCAATTTATTTAATTTTCTCATAAATATCTCAAGATTTTCAAAAATTTAGTGGTATGTTTGACACTGATATATAACATAGATTCAAGATTCATGCTATTGAGATCTCTTGTTTGTTTAAACCCAAGAATCTTAGTTGACACAAGTTTTAAAACAGTCTTGAATCTAAGATCCAAAACCATCAAAGGTGGCCTTAAGCATAAGGTAGACCTTACTGCCAAACATATTTACTTTAATACCTTAACATTGCACATGCACAATGAACATTTTTAACCATGTCGTTATCTCATACTATTTTGCTATCTCCATTATCATAATATCATTATAACCATTATCTCATACCACTATCATTATCTCAAGCTCATGTTATCTCATACCCATAACGTTTGAGATAATGATAAAGAGGTGGTATGAAATAACGACGACATGTATGAAATAACAACGATGATGGGTAGGCCTGGGCATCAAGCTGGCCCGACCCAATAAGAGTGGGTTCGGTCCGACCCGACACCTGAAACCCAAGTCCGGGCCTACACCCAAGTTGGTCCGGTTAAAATAAAAAATATTTTTATAAATATAAAATAAATTTTTAATGTAAAATATATTTTAATAATAAAATATACGTTATTATTAAAATAAAAATAATATTAAAAAATATATCGAGTCGAATTAGGCCCTGTCGGACTGACCAACGAAAATACTTTTTTGCCACTCAAAAGAGTATATTGGTTACAACGAATGCATATACGGACTGATATAATTATTTGGCTTGTGTTTTATCGAATCTAAAAACCTTTGATCGCTGCCTGCCATATAGTTATGGCAGCGTCACAAGGCCTGTGCACAAAAAGCTCACTTTGTATGTTGATGAACCCTCAAAAAATGAAGTTGTGTAAAAACATAGCTATGTGAAAATTAGGTTTTTTAATCAGCTTTTTATATGACAAATCCATGCTTTCACTTTTAAAACTATGTTTTTGTTTAAACAACAAAAAGTAATTTTGATATGGTAAACATGAGTTTTTTTACTCTTTTAGAAATGACTTTCATCATACCTGGGTTCTGACCATCTCAATTTTGACATGAATCAAACATTTAGAACGAGACTCAAACACAGCGGTAGGGATCTATACCACAGGGAAAGAAGGCGAGAAAGAAGGGAGGCTGCTGACTGGTCATCCTTTTGTAAGATTTCTAACATTAAAAAAATTAAAACATACATATTTTTTAAATTTATGCAGAACAAATTATTATCCAAACAGGCAATGCTTTGAGAAAACATTCACTCTTAAAGTTGCAGTCTTCATTGATGATATCATGACGTACACATCCCAGAAGACGACGATAATTGTCGTGAAGCTTTCTCCCCATGCTTGTACCTCCCAGCAGAGCGGACACCTTCCAGCCCCCTCTGTTTATGATGCTAAAAGAAAACCTACCCGCCTATCCCCTGATCACGGTAAACTCAAGAATGAAGAGGTCGGGGCTGGCTTCATTAACCCAGATGATAAGGTCAATATATATACAGACCAACACAAAGATCTTTCATAAATTTTTAGACAATAATCAAACCGGAAAAAGCTGCATAAGGGGTGGTGGGCAAGCCAAATGCTTCACATGGAAACAGAATAGCTAGAAACCAAACACCAGATTGATGAATGGACGACATTCCCCGCTGCTGGATGATGCTATTTCATAATCGGAGGTTTGTCAAACAGACCGTACTGACGATTCTTGCAAGCCACAAACCAGATTTGCAGGCACTGCAATGTCTATCATTTTTGGGTACGGCAAATTCAAACCTGTAAATAGGCACCAATATTAGTTGGACACGGTATCCGCAAGGCTGCACGTTTCTGGAACTCAATCAATGTGGGTTGGCTGGGAGATAAGAAGATCGAGCTTGAGGCACTCCTCGATCAAGTTGGTCAAGCTCAGGTTGGCCCCAGAAAACTAGATGAAGTTCAAGTGAGGTTAGAGCCAAACTGATAGACTTCATTCTAATTGGGCTCCGCCAAGTGCAGTTACTGGACCAAGTTCCAAAGCTTAAAGAGAAGCCAGCCCGGAATTGGTGCCCAGACATGCTTTATTTGCCGTAACAGATGACATCTTGTCAAAGCTTGAACAAGCCAACCTTTGGTTTGGATAGTCTAGAGATTAGAAAAGACAAGTTTAAATAAGGCAAAGACCACTTTCTAGCACTTACCTTCCATGATTTTTTGGAATGTTGCCTGCAAAGACAAAAATGAGCGAATCAAGACACATGTAAAAGCTAAGAACAAGACAGAAGAGAATTTTATGCACCATGATGACAAAAGGCCTCTTTAGTATTGAAACTTTGAAAGTATAATCCGGCAACTTGAACTTATATGTGCTTTTCATATTTTTTTATGTTTCGGATTGGTAAGCTGTGCTAAGTACATCCCTTCCCTTCCAAAACTATGCGAAGAGACACCTAGTGTTGCATTTGATGTTCTTGAACTTGAAGTTATCAAGTCCAGCCCCTCAGTGAGGTGAATGGAACCTCTTCTGGTAGGAGTCCATTCAGAAGATTATGTCAGCAATCATAGTTATTGGACATTCTGACAGATAGAAATACTGAAATGCAAAGTCCACCTATTAGTGATACAACCAACAGAAAACAAAATGAATAACAAGAAAAAATGAATGAATTAAGTGACCAGGATATTATACACAAGGGAAAATATGGTGGACAGGTCTGGCACAGAGGTTTTGATCATCGGATGGCTTTGGATTGGATTTCTCATTCTATTATACTATGGAGAGCTTGTTCTGCTCCATTCCGTTGAATATGATAGGAAAAATGACATTTGCATTCATACCATGTGGTGAATTATTTTCATTATTACAGGTTGTTAACATGACCAATTTTGGTACTTGAAAAAGGATCCATGTCTTTTGCGCACTGAATATGAACAATAGAATGACAGAGTTTGCCTCTCAAGCAGCACGGTGTTCATACTTGTGTCATCATATCTTTCCATCTGCATTATTCTCATACTTCAATCTTTGTGAATTTATTATTCCCGATCTGGTATCTTAATTAAAACATTTTCATTTGCTGGAATATATTCAGAACGGAAGATAGACGGAAAGTTCAAAACTGCAGAGCAAAGGCAGATGCCCGCCCTCAGATCTTTCGTGGGAAGTTGCTCAAGGAATACCAACATCTGATACGTTGTTTTCTAAATAAAGGTAAAAACAAATAAGTAATGAAAACTCGTTGCTAAAGAACACACTTTCAGGTGATGGCGACCAAACATTCAGTTAAAAATCAGTCGGTGCTAACAGGAGTTGGCTAATATCCCCTCATGCATGTAAAGGCAGTTGTAGGAAAGTCACTTTACTTCCTAGAGGAATTATTACTTGATTGAGATTACATAACTTGAACAAGGGGTCAAATAAGATATCCTGATGGCTTAGTGGCAGTCTCAAATTCAATAGAGGTCAGCTCCTAACTGGTCAAGTGTTCAAATAATTTGTTTCTTCAGAAATATTCATAGGGAGAAGATAGTCAAAGTTAGACAAAAAACAAAACCAGAAGCTTGCAGCTTACCTCATCTTTTGACAATCGAGGGTTATAAAGCATCTCCTCACCCACTGTGCTAACCTGTAAATTGAAACTCAAAATACTCAGTCACAACAGATGACTACCTAAGGACCACTTCTAAGTTCCAATCATAAGCACTTACAGTATATCCTTTGTAGTCATGACAAGGATAAATCAATGTATCCTTTGGAAGTGAGAATATCTGAACAGACAATGAGTTTCAGAATGAGGAACACATCACATAATGTATCACTGTCACATTGTCTCATAGATAAAAAGGAAAAAAAACACAGCACATAATGTATCACTGTCACATTGTCTCATAGATAAAAAGGAAAAACAAATGGCAACCGTTTTCCACGACCAGATGATATACATACCTGAGAATGTACAGATTTGTAAAGTTGAGTTGAGTTTCCTCCCTGCACACAAAAGAGGAAAAAGAATTAGATGAAGCATGACAATGGCTAAATTACTCTTAAACAAGGCTCAGTAATCACTGAATCATGGCAGATGTAGAGATGGTGGCAAATAGCACAAACAGAGCAAAGTAGGCTGACGAGAAAGGAGCACTTGAAGTCAAGTAGGGGTGCAAGTCACACAGCCTTTTTATTCCTTACTATTGCATGCCGTCCCAGTAGCCTAAGTCTGCTATTGGAATTGGCACTTTGGTTACACTGCCCAAGCTACAGGTATAGTAAAATTAGCTGCAGTTCAAGTGTTATGCTTACAGGTTCTATATCGCAATTAAAATTTGACCTTATGATCTTCACTTCTAGAAAATGTCACCGAAGAAATTAGTTGAGAACACAAAATCTGATCTGAAATATTTCTTATGAGACCATAAGTTTGCATCAGAATTCAAATCATGCTCTAAATAGAGATAGTAAAAGTTACTCCATGGAGCAATTTAATGGTGGTGAAGAAGACTTGCTGTGGTCGACGAATTTATGCCCTGCATGCACTCCAAACAACTAGATTTGCGTTGACTATAAACTATTCTGAAGATGTAATCCTACATTACTATATTGTAGACCATCAATATTTTGACTTAGTTTCAACTTTCAATTCATTAGTTGGTTACAGCGGTTTTCCAATTTCAGTATATTCTCCTATTTTTCTAGATTTCATTTCCAGCTTATTACATGCATTAAGCGCTTAGAAACTAGAGATGACAACACAAATGGAACAACTAAAAAACACATGGAAACTGAAGATTAAATTTCAGGTACTCTAAATTGATAAAAGAATGAATCACAGGATCAATCATTTGCAAGAAATGAGTAGATAAGCACAACAAAATTATGAATCAGCCTTTCAATGTCATATTCAGCATCGCAATAGGAGTCCTTAACTTCTTTTTGAATTATTTGTGTTACCGAGTTAGAATACCCAATCTCTTTATTCTCTTCTATCATATGGTAGTGAAACAGACCCTTAGTTGGCATTGGATATGCCAAGAGAAAGCAAATGTAAAGAAGGTTTCCCCCATCAAAATTTGAAACTTAGCACAGAAGACATTTTGCAACAGAAAAACTTTAAGAGAAAATGTTCATGTTCCAGAAGAGAAAATCCAAGAGCACTGGGAAGTCCATTGTATTGATTTTGATATTGCCAATCATTTCTAGAACTTAAGCTTTCTAACCATCGCCAAAAATGAACATCATTTCACGTCTTAACGCATATTATTAATTATTGTAGTAGCAAAAAAAAGAAACATATAGACAAACCTGGAAGTCTGTCCTTCCACAGCCTCGTATTAGAAGAGTATCACCTGTAAAAGCCATCCTAGGGTTAGGGTGATTGGGCCCATCACCTGTCACAAATGTGACACAGCCAGCAGTATGCCCTGGAGTTGCACGAGCCTGCATAACAAATATAAGTTGATGTATACCACAGAACTTACATATATGAGAGCTTATGTAAAGGACTAGACCAAGAGATTCAAGACTAGACAGAAGTCCACTACTGTAGCATGGGCAGTAGATATATTTCAACTAGATATTGAGCCTTATCACGAAGTGGGAGACAAAACCAGGACATGAACCTTTTCTTTGGATATAGGCAACTGAGGCTTATAACAAGAAAAATGTCAGTATGCAGAGAAAACTCAGGAGGCGACGAGGCGTGGAAGATTACTTTCTAGTACTACATTTAGAATCAAGAGGAAGACTGAAATAGGCCACATGTATAACACATGAAAAGAAGGATTTATTAGGAAGTAGTTGTGGTTATGGGCCCATCACATGGAAATACTTACAAAATTATGAAGGAAAATATAAACCCAAAGAAAAAAAAAATCAGTCTAAGATTGTTGTGGCCTAACAGAACAATCATTGTCTTCAGTTCAATACCTTGGTTTTCTGTGCAACTAAAAGTGAATCACAAGAGGATCTTTTCATTGACAGCAAAGAACCAAAGGCATGTAAATAAAGAAGTTGTCACTATTTTTCTGTTAGGCTCTGCATAGATCAATTAAGTCAGCCATCTGGATAGAATTAGTAAATACCTACTCATTACCTCCAGAAACAAATTCCCAAACTGTATTTTATCACCAGCATTGATCAAAATATCTGCCTTGGCTTGGCTATCTTTCGAGATAATTGACTTCACCTCAGGCATCTTTTTCTGCAGGAAAGTATTTGGGTCACATGAAAAAGTTATGTTTCCCAAGGAGGAATATAGAAAGACTAATTCAACACTCTGCAGTTGACAATTCAAGCAAAGTTAGCAAGGAAGAACACAGGGCAGTCGCATACCTTTAGCAAACCGGTTCCAGTGATATGGTCAGCATGGCAATGGGTATTCATAGCATAAATCAACTTTAAGCCTAATTCGTTGATAAGACTAAGGTCTCTGTCGACTGTCTGGTCAACTGGATCGATCAACTAGACAAGCAGGCAGGGCACAAAGAACTTGTCATTTAAGGTTAGCACGTTTCAGGCAAATGATTGTTACCAAGAAAGCAGCATCATCAACAAAGACAAAAACGGAAAAGCATCAACTATGCAAATAAAATTGTAGGAAACACAGGTTCAGAGATAAGGGAATGCAAAGTAGAACTTAAATGATAAGCTATATGGAAATAATGAATAAATAACTAACAGTTCTGAACAATATAAGCAAACAACCAAGACCTACGTCTGAAAAAGTTTTCAGGGGAAACGGAAAAGGATGTTATAGTTATTTAAAAGGCCTTGATAATCCTTGTTGTGCAAAAAAAAATTACCCAGTGTTACCTACACAACAGGACGCAGCTCAGGAAACTAAGGAAGCAGGAAATAACCTTTTGGGCTAATTTGGCATTAATATAGAATTAAAAAATTAGCAAAAACTCTCAAAGCATTACCCCACTGTCGAAAGTTCTTCCTACGGTCAGAAAATATGAAAAGTAAAATAAATTAACTTAATACGCTGTGGATAAAGAAATAAATTCAGAAACAACGTACTAATTATGGAGTAAATAAGAACAAAAAACGCTCCACGCATAATTCATAAAAACAAACTAAAATTTTTCAACAAAGACACAAACAATTAATTCAAAAGAGGAACAAGAAAAACAGAGAGAGAGAGAGAGAGAGAGAGGCTTGCCACAAAAATTCATTCATAAAGAAAATCAAAATTTTCAACAAAAACAAAAAATAATTAATTCAAAAGAAGAAGAAGAAGAATCATGCGCTTTGAATCGACATGATCAAGCTAATTAACAAAAATGTGTTGAAAGCAAAAAAAAAAATCATTTAAAAAAAAACAGAAAAAAGGGACCTCGTAAGCACCATAATTCAAAAGAAGCAACAAAAACTTACCAACGACGAAAACACCAACTTCAAGACGGAATCAACAATCCACGAACATTGATAAAAGGCCTTGCAAGCCCCATAAACTCGAAAATAACATGAAAATCCAAACGAACAAGAAAAAGCGAGAATCGGATCGGAATCAACACGAGAACGTAAAAGCATCAACCAGTGGAGAAGAGCAAGAACAAGAGCAGCCACTCACCACAGCAGGCTTCTCGGGATGAGCGACGTCGGCGAGCAAGTAAGTGTAGGTACAGGACTTGCTCTCGAAGAGCTGCTTGAGGAGAAGATTGGAACCTCCCGGAGATCTCGCTACTGCAGACATTGCCCTCGCCAGGAAGCTGCTTCCTTGAGAGGGATTAGGGCAAGCGGCGAGGCCACAGGCAGGGAAAGTAAGACGAGAGGAAGAAGATGCAGGAAAGGCAATGCGGGAGACGAGGGAAGAGGAGGAAGAAAGCAAAGACCGGAATCGGATCATGGCTGACCCCGCGACCAGGGGAGGGAGGGAGGCTGTCCGTGTTGGCTCTCTTGAAGGATCGACCCCGAAGCCGAAGGAGGAGGGACTTTGCTTATATAAAAACCGAATGGGCCAAGTGGAGTGGGTGGGTCCCATCAAGGATTTTACAATTTTTTGCCCTCCCATTTCAGTTAATTACGGTTAAGTGCTCAAACTTTTCATGCCATCAAAAATTACACCGTGGGAAAAAGTCTGACGCGACTTTTTTTTTAATTCCATGAAAAATACATAGTAATTTTTTTTTAATTCAATGAAAAATACATAGTAAAATTTTATGTGTAAAAGAAAACCTGGGGTAAAATTCTCGCGATGCACCATTTTTTTTTTTTTTTTTGGGTATAAAGGAGCAGTTTAAAATCACATTAACTAGCACGAGGTCCAGCTATATCAATCAGATCATACTCAATCAATTGAGGCAAATAACCAGGTAGATTGGTAAAAATGGTCAATCAAAACCGCCTTTTTCATGTGCATCAACAAAAACCTTAACGTCGCCAATATGTTCCTTTCGCCATCACCATTATATTTCTTTCCCATCACCATCAGTTCGAATAGGCACGAATACGTAGAATTCAATTTGTCTCGACCATCATTTTTTTTTTCAAACATTTAAGTCACCCTAATTCGCTAAGATTTTTTTTTTTCAAACATTTAAGTTACCCTAATTCGCTAAGGAAGCACATCATTGCTATTCATAGTTTAATTATTCTTGCCAAAATGGACGGTAGAGATTTTAGATCAATTTAAAAGTGCGATTTAGCCGTAATTCCTATTTTAAGATGTCCCCATTGTGCGTCATGAATTAGAAAAATAAAAAGAAAAAGAAAACAATAATGATTACAAGTTGAGAGGATTCTAAATTCCATATGGTGCAATGCCAATTAGGTTGCTTTTCGTGCAACTTTTGAAAAAAAAAAGTATTTGTCTTCTTGAATGTGGCCAATCATGAAAATAAAGTATCAAGGGTTGTGTGGGGATAGCAAAAGTGTTTCATGCATCTATCCTACAACTAGGACAGGTTCATGGAACATTTTTGTTCTATTCTTGGCACATGCATGAAATAATAACATACAAGTGTTATGTAGATTCATAAAATGAGAACATACTATTACTTTTAACAAACAACTTTTAAGGTACATATGATAGTCGATAAGGCAACAAATTGTATTCAATTCGGTACGGTTGGTGTGTTTGATTGTACATTTAAAATCATAATCACTTCCTTCTGGCTTTACATCAGATTTTTTTTCCCTAATACAAAAACATGAAATGAGGATCTCAAGTGAGAATCTTAAATTTGACTCAAGAGTCTTAATTTAGAGAACTATCGATTTTGATATGAATCTATTTGCGTCGACATATATAAATATATCCACATATCTAAAATCTAAGGTAATCAAATGCAGGAGTTCAGTTTGCTCTTAAAATGGAGAGAGATTGATGTGACATTTCTCAATTTGCACTCATAAGTTGCGACTTCCTAAGGTGCTTTACACCGAAGCGAAATTTTTACCATCTTGTATATATATTGAAACGCAACTGTAGTGCTACCAAAATTATGACACATTAAAGAAATTCATTTTGCGTTTTCTAAAAACTTTGGTTTTTAATAAGTTTTGAAAAACTACTTTATGTGTTTGAATAATGTGACCAAAACAGTCGTTTTGTGAATAACTGACGGGTGGTGTCAGGTTTTCTTTTTAAAAAGTAGGTTTTTGCTGAAAATGAATTTCTACAAAACTTATTTGTCGGATTATTTATACTCACCAATTTCCAAGGGGTTGGTCCAACTGAATCGCGTAGGGCTGGCAGGCGACGAGTTTCCGTTTCGATTCTCTAGAAGGTCAACTCTATGTGCTGCAAACGATGAGCCATCAACATGCAATTGAAGCACGGCAAGGGAGGTATCTGGAAGCACCCAGGCAAGCCATATACTCTATGAATGAGGGGTTGGGTGGAGGATTCGACATTTTTTGAAGGGTACCCAGATCTATACTCACCAATAGTTATGTCATCATGTCAAACACTTTTGACACTGCTCCATCTATTGTCCAATTCATCTATGTTGGCAATACGATTTAAACTTTATATATATATATATATATATAATATATATGAAAGATGTATGACATTTATTGGAGACCTAGCCTCCTTATCCTTATAAAATACCAAGTATGAGGTGGAAAAAAAATAGTTTACGATGCACAGTTTTATGAAACTAACTCGATTTTTGGGACAAGTTCATGAGACAATAACAATAATTTGTTATGGTTGCGGCCACTAAAGTTAGATTGATTATGTGAAAAAGTCTGTCACTATTTATTTGTCCAACTCATACATATGCAAGCCGCGACAAAACGATCTAAACTTTCTTTATACATATACATGAAAGACGTATGACATAATTGGAGACCTAACCTCGTTGGTCTTATAAAATCTCAAGTATGAGGTGGAACTGGAAAAGAAAAATAGTTTAGAATATGCAGCTTGTTGTTTACCATTTAATGAAGTAGACAGGTTCCAATCCTCTCGCCAACTAAATGGCTTATTTTACATCTAAAATCAGATTGCTTCTTTAAAGGCAATGCAAAATACTTGGTATGATCAAATAACTCTCTAGATATCATCTTTTGATTTTCTTACAAAGCCAGCAAGAATGTGCCACTTTAGCTGCCTTCATTAAGTTAACACATATTGCGGACCTTTAGTCTTGGAATCGAACTTATCTTCATCTTTTTCTTCAGTTATTTATTAATGGTGACAATGAAACCACTAGGTATAAACGAGGTACACGGAGCTCTTACAGGCGAGAGAACGAGCATGTTTTAGAAGAATTAAGCTGCAAAAGTTTGAGGTTAAAAGTAATAACTAAAAAATTTAGGTACTATTTTGTAAATAAATGATACTTTCTTTGCAAGTTTTTGGGAACTGTAAGGAGAAGCATGCAAATACAAGACTTTCACATTTGTAATTGAAAAGAAGAGCACATTTTTTTGGGTCCCGTCTATCCATGGGCCAATAATTTCAATATCAACTGTGGTCTCATCACCCTCTATGTGATTACATGGGGTAAAGTAAAAAAGTTTTCTTGAAAGGGGTCAAATTAAAATTTTTAAAACGGAAATATCAATTTTCAAAATTTTTATATAAAATAGGTAATTTTTTTAAAATTTACATGTAAATTTAGAAAAAAATTAAGGTGAACACCTTGGTTCCGCCCTGGCATGATAACCTGGCTACTTGTTACGCTGTAAGTTTGGTATAAATGATGCTTGTTATAAATATCGCCAACATATCATCAATGTAACAAATCCTGATAATTCTTTTTTGGTACTTTTGAGAATACATGGCCCTAACATGGACAAGGTGAGTCGGGGTTTTCACTGTTCGGTACAAGGTTAAAGCTCCTACTTAACCCCTCATCTTCTTAAGATATAAGATTCCTTTTGCTATTTGGAAGTGTTACTCTCGCCACGCTTCAATTTATGTGTCAGTGCGCTGCCATTTTTTACCACACAAAAAAAAGTTGATTGGCTGCCTACCAACTCTTACCTTACCCATTACACCAAACGGTCCAAACCTTTTGGAAATAACACTAACATAGTATCTCCAACATTCCATCTAGACGGAGTTAAATTCATAAATCAAAATATAAAGAGTAGTTCGATCACTTTTAAAGTATCACTCTTTTTTCCCCTCCACATCCAGAAAAAAAAAAAAAAAAAAAAAAGCTTTTGAGCCAGAAATATATCAGATCACATCTGGACAAAAGTCCAGCGTTATTTGTTAATAAATTAAGCTATTGTAAATGAATATTTTAACTTTCCAAAAAAGATATAATTTAAAAAAGTATGACTCCCGCACACAAATTAGATTTTATAATTAGAAAACTTTAACCGTTGATTCTTGAATCCTTACAAAGTTGGATCCGCATTGCTAAGGTGTCCAAAGCTTGGCCCTACGAAACAATTGATTAGGTCATCGGTCAAATCAGTCATTCTTTCCAAAATGCTTTCTCATGTATGTTTGGATGACAACAAAAATGGGTTTTGTCAAAAACTCATTTTTGATAAAAACTATTGTTCGAAAGGGAGTGAATAACTTATCATCCCCAAGTTATTCACAAAAAAAATTGCATTTTGGTCTTTTTATCCAAAAAATACAAACCAGTCCTTCGAACCTGCTTAAAACTGTTTTTTGAAGACAATTAGTTTTTATAAAACCAAACTTTTTTTTTTTTAGTATATCATCCAAATGCTACCTTAAGCTTAAAGTGCGAGAGTAGTCTTGGTCATCAAATCCTACTTTATAATTTTGAGTCAGATCAGAAAATAAACAGACATGAAGATGGACCATCGTCCCTTAGTCTGATCATCGAGCAATATCACCAATTTTAGAGGAAATTACAGATTTTAGAGGACATTTAATAAGAAAAATATTAAGTTTCTTAAACACATGTTGTTCCTACAGAACATGATTCTATAATACAAGTTCTAAAGCACAATGATCTTGTTCCATGGAACAAAGTGTAATTATGGATGCCGTTTCTAAATCTAAAATGAAAGATTGGATATAATTATTCCATGTTATGTTCTTGGTGTTTCGTAACATTTGTTTCATGAATACAATGTTCTTATTTATTGTCTCCCCTAAAGTATGTTTGTCATACGTACATTATGTAGATGGCGGAATACATAAAAAAAAAACAGAAGGGTCTAGAAGGGGTTGGTGTGACGGCGTGGAGTGGGAGCTGGTAGGCGGTGATCACCCTCTATTTCGGATGTCACAAACATCAACATCTTATGTCACAAACCCCAAGTTACCAAAAGCATATCGTGTATCGTAAAGAGACAAAAGGTTGAGTGGAAGCTTTGGCTCTTTACCGGATGGTGAGACTCCTTTGTTCACCCAAAAATAGCAAAAGTAAGGAACACATTTGTGCTTGTTTTATGTGTTCTGTTCTGCCAAACAACGATGTTTGAGATTAGCCTAAAAGGGTGTTTGGTAATAGGAAAACTATATCTCTTCATGAATACCTTGCAACATATTCATGAAGCATTATTAAATACATGGAGCGTTCTAAAGAAGATAGTGTTCCTGTACCTAACAGTCTTCAAAAATACCTTAGAATGAATATTCCATTTTCCGCTGTGAATGTAAATGTGGCCCCCTTATTTGTTCTTCTCTTTCCTGGGATGCTATTGTTTCTAGCGTCCCAGGAACTGGAAATAAGATCTATTCCTATGGTTGGCCAAATATTTAGATAGCAAATGGTTGGAGTCGGTTTAATATTTTCAGAACATCATCATATTCAAGTCCATCTTGATTAGAATTCCAACGAGGATTTAAGGACATGGTTTTATTTTTTTTTTCTTTTTTCACTGGCCACGCTCACTATTATTTCATGCATGAATTTAAAGTCAAGTTCAATCCAACAATGAACACAGTGTTCATGGGATTCACTTTTACTCAAATGGAATCCATTATCTATCTTGAGAAGAAACCACATCAAATTATTTGGAACCCCAAAAGTCTGTACGGGGTCGTTTAACAATGGTAACAATAACATACTACATATTTCATGTATCTGTTCTAAAATTTGACGTAAATTGATGTTTTTTTGCATTATAGTGTTTTGTGAATCTGCCCTAATCTTTGAGTCCGATACATGAAACATGAAACTAATCTTTGAGTCCGATACATGAAACATGAAACAATATGTTATTGTTCCTATTACCAAATGACCCCTTGATAAACTCAAGGTGTATGTCTTAGTCTAAGGAAATCCCACGTCCACCCTTCAAAGTAGACAAGAATGGAAGCCAAAGACAAAAGATATATCATATATACTTATAGTTATATGTCCTTAATTGGATAATAACACCATCTTTCAAGTAGATTCAATTACATCTCATCCATAGCACGGGTCCATTAATAATTGAATATAATACTTAAGTATAGTACTTGCCACGTCTGTTTGATTATTGACAACACTTGAAGACAAACTCTGGTGGTTAGAATAGGTTTGTCTTATCTCTAACTTTTTGGATTACTGAACCGAAATTGGCAAATTGTTGAACTTACTGGAAAGTTTTATGTCACACGAACACACTCATGCAGATAAAATTATGAGTATATAGTAAAAGATGTTTTATGAAAAACTCTAAGTATTAGACTTACTAGAGCTTAAATTGCTTAATCAATTCATGACATAGTTCAAATTTTGTTCCAATTTTAGGCCCAGCGGCTGGGATTTGGTTTACACGTTAGCATGTGGATGAGCTTCAACCACATGAACTGCATTGTCACCTGATCACCGTTTCAACCACATGATCCATCTCCGATCTCAAACTAAAGATGTATGTAATGGGCATGCACCCACATACACAAGCGGAGCCACGTGTGGTCAGTCGCCCTCACAGTCCCATAAATTTAATTTGATCCTATATTGGTGGTGACTACTTGCATCTAGTGCCATCAGGCTGCATTTTTATGGCTAATGCATCTGAGAGTCAACATTTAGACCTTGCATTTTCAGTGCAAAAAGTATGAACATTCATAATATTGATATCGTACTGACCATGTAATTTACGTTTGAGCGTTACTCAAGACCAGGCCGAAAGTATGAACACTAAGGATAATCCTCAAGAAGTGGTATTATCGAACTGTTCATCATCGAAAGCACGCTGATATTGTGGTTGGGTCGAACTGCAGGCCCATGAAAGCACTCCGATATTGAACCCCGAGTTTCACCAAGGCACTTTAGGTTCTTTCTTTCTGTGAATCAGGCTTGAGCAACCATTGGGAGAATAAGTCGTCTTCTTTTTCAGATTTTATTGTTGATATTTTTGTAGAACTCAAACAAGTGAACATCTCAGAACCAGGCAACTATGATGGCTGAACTGCAGACAAGTTCCTCGTGCTTGAACAGGAAAAACAGAAAGGATGAGCCTGTCAGGTTTGCGCGCTCTACACACTGGTATGCTCTCCCTTCGTTTTCTTCTTGGCGTTAATGTTAGCCTTCTCGTTTCCCTTTTGCTGTTAGAATGAAATTTATGCTTCCATTGCTCTATAGAATAATGAAGAAATGTACAGCCACTGTGTGGGTATATGCGGGCGAGCGAGGGAGAGGGGCATCATTCGTTCAATCGTTCGAAAGAACATACTCAAATCTATCTTTCCGTTGTATGATCAATAATATTGAAACAGAATCCGCTAAGTTTCTTATGCGTTCAACCATCAGTTTGAAGAGTGAAGATCAAGTTTTAGTTGAACCCATCTCTCAAAATTTTAATAGAGTTTTCCTGATTCCCGGAAGAGTGCACCAATATCAAGGAAAGCCCAATACCCAAAAGAGCCTTTGAGATGCAATATTAGAAGATGAGAAAAGAAAAGAGAAAGAATGGAGAACATTCAAGAAAACTGCGGATGCCTTCATCTAACTTGCACAAATTTTTGTCAAGGGATTGCAACATCTGGCATCCGCGATCTGCACCATCCTTTCCACCGTCTCCGTTCATGTAACACAGATTTATCGAATCCATCTGCACTTCCTTTCGTGTTGTTGCCCACCATAGAACAAATGCGTGGGAAGAGGCATTTGGTTTATGAGGATCATTACGCGATGCTTGATTTCGAGAACATGCGCAAGACTTCGCATAGCCAACCATAAGCAGTGCATCAAGGCGTAGATCTATCCAGAACACAACACATTCATCTTCTGCAATGCTTCTCTGTCTCCTAACCTGTATTCCTTTTTCAGCGGGCAAAGGAGAAAAATCAAAAGATAGATCAAGGCCCCGATGCAGTGCATATAACTAGGCTGTGCGGTCCTGAGCACGTTCTTGAACCCCACACAGCGTCCGCCTTCATCTGCAAAGACAAAGAAAACCTGTTCTTAGTGAACACCAACATCCACCATAAGGAAGAAAAGAAATTGTAATGAAAGTGTTTTTTTCTCTGAGAGAGAGAGAGAGAGAGAGATAGAGAGGTGAATACAGGATTTCCATTCTCACCCCATTTATAGATGAAGAAGGGGAGGAAGGAGCAACGGAAAAAGAAACAAAAGATGACACCATGGCTTTGCAACTCAAGGGTTCTGCAAGCGGCAGAATTACATTAATGTCGATTCCAAATCAAGGATTGGTACAAGTCAGCTTTACAGACAAATCAGTCATGACTACAAGCCCAAGCCTCCCCACTTTAGAGCTTTTCTCATTAGACCGAACGGTTATTTCAGATTACCGCCAAATGCATGATCCTACTGCTTCCTCTCCTTTCCCGGAAAATAAATTCAATGTGGGCAGTAGGTTTTACTTCTTCCGATGTAGTGATCTTTTATCCTCGAGAGAGAGGTAAAAAGAAAGGAAAATATTTTAGTTCACTTAAACTAATGGCGGAGCGAGGATTTTTTAGTGTCCAGAAACTTCCATTGGTAACACAACTTTTGCTGTGGGTACTGCATATAAATTTTAAACCATAACAGTGTCATTTTGAGACATTGTAATGCGATTTTAATGGGTTGGTGTGGGCAGCGGCCCACCCTAGCCAACAAGTAGCTCAGGTATTGACTTAAAACGGAAAAGATTAGGCAATCACCTGATGCAAGAGGTGAGATATGCCTAAAAGGAATGGTGGAGAAGAAAAGAAGAGGGTGGCTAACTAGCCATTGGAAGATAGCATACCTGCATAATGTTGATTAATTAGAGCTTTCACAAAGTTGGGTGAAAAGTTACCTAGAAAGTGAGTGGTCCAAGAGGATGATGGGGACTTTGTGGACACAATTGCACGCTAATTGGCATGATTATAGGGTTGATAATGATACTAAGCTTTCTTAGACAACTAGTTCTGTGAGCCGGAGAGACCCACCACTTGGTAGAGAGCGGAAGCTTCAACTCAACCCTTTGTTTCATAAAATGTAAAACCTACTTTGGGTGCCTTGGAGTGTTGTTCTGCTGCACTTCAATTTGGCGCATTGTGAGAGCCTTTTTACAATACAAGAAGTTGACACCCCTAATACTTGAAATGGAAACCAGTAATCTATAAGCTCCACTTCAGGTAGTTGTGCTAATCTCCTCGGAGACTCTTACTCAATTAGTTAAGATTCACATTTAAAAGGTCCATAATGATCAGTTGTATCCAATATAAGAGCCTAACTAATTGTCGAATAGATAGGCGCAGATAAGGCTGCACATGGCCTGGGTTTGAACCAGGACTGGACCGCCTAGTCCTGTCTAAACCTGGACCGACCTTGGTGTGTACGAAGCTAGCTTGACCCCGTGTTCAAGCTGGTGGTCCAATGAACGTTAGTGAGCCAATCCGTCGTTGTGCCCCAACCAACCTGGTTGATTGATGTTGAGCTTTTGATTCAGATTAATTTGGGTCCTTTAACTTTAACAAATTTCATTTTCAAAAAGTCTAGGAAACAACTATTTACGAATTAGGAAATAATACTTCATGTTTGTCATTAAGCATGCCATGTTAATACGTTTTGTTGTCATTATGTCATCCCTTTCTAAAATCTAACAAGTTTACCTTAATTGGACTTAATCGGGCTCCATTATCTGGATTGCTAGCCCAGGCTGGGTTGTTTAACTTTTAGTTGATCAAGTCAAGCCATGAAGGCTCGGTCCTAACGCCAAGACTGGACTAGTCGAATACATCATTGTATCTAGGGTGAGTGACGGCTATTAATTAGTAGGTTAATCAGGCTGTCTCTCAAATTTTAACAAGATACCCAATTGAAGAAATGGTAATATTATCCCTCTTTGAGCTTGGTGAAAAGAGGTTTATCTTGAAGAGAAATAGTAGGAGCCTTGCCACTTGTTCGTATGCCGCTTCTACATGTTATCGGCAAAGTACGATTTCATATGTATATATATATCATGTTGGAATATTGCTTTTTTGCTATCTAAGGAGGTTTCCTGTCTTCCACTTTCATATAGAGGGAAATATGAAGCGGCTACCCATGCTGGGACTCTTGTGTTTAGAAAAGTCCCACCAATTATTTGACCTTTAATATATATATATATATATATATATATATATATATATATATATATATATATATATATATATATATATAGGGGAAATACTAGGGATCAATATAATACCCAATGAACATTAAACGTTTATGGATCTTTTGACAAGTGAATCATTTTGTGAGTGTTATAAGAATATGTCCTAAAGATCAAGATAAATTTATGGACGTCTAGTTTTAGTGTTCATTGTATCTGTTTCAATCTTTGAATTAGATTCGTAAAACCTTACAAAGTGTTCTAACTGTGAGACGACCTCTTAATAATAAACTCTTATATAACTAAGACAACAATAGCCCACTGATTTTTTATTTAGGTAGGAAAATGTGAAGGCTCTCAAGTGGAAAAGCCAAGATGAGGCTTCAACCCTGCCATTTGCTTGTTAGTATTGTCTTCCTAATGCTCCGTAATCGACGCTCACAGTCCACTATGGAACAAAACAACTGTGTAAAGTCAAAGATTGGCTGCGCAGGTGGAAGATTCAAATCAAGGTGACTGCTAGATATATAATTTTGCGAGCTTAACCAATTTAACAATAATAACTTTGGCTTTCTTTCTTCCTTTTTGAGAAGCAAGATGAGTTTTAACGCTCAGCAGTCATGACTATGCATGCAAAATCATCCTCATGTTCATGTACATAATCAGCATCATCATCAACGTCGGCTCCTGTATTATGTACATTCATCGCTCATGATTCTGACATGCATGAACACAGGCGAAACATAGCGCAGCAGACGATATTGACCCATTCCTTGCGTGTATTTCAAAGGTCCCATCGACGTCGTTTACCAGCATTTCCAAATGATGGCTCATCATGTTGAGGTCTTGGTCCGATTTGATGTCTTATCAGCTGATGCATCGGAACAGGAACACAACTCAGTACTCCGTTCTATAGATATACGTAGTTCAACCAGTTGATGATCATGATCATGAATTGTTTGTCATCGTTAAGCATTTTTATTCATCTTCTTTCTAATACGATTGCCATAGTTCAAGCATTTGATCATCATGATATAAATTGTTTCTGTCATCGTTAATATATATATATATATATATAATTTAGCAGTATCGAGCATTAAACACATGGCAACTGTGCTTCTGATCCTGAACGAGATTTTTTTTCTTTCTAGTTAATGAAGTCATTGCTCTTCATAGTGGCCACTGCCGAATTAACCCGTCTAATCTGATGTTAAAGCGACAAAAGCTGGCCGGCGCACATGGTTTCCATGCTTGGCAACCTTCAGACTGGTCGACCCATTTCTTCTTGTGTGATAGAAGTCGCCCTCAAAAGGGAGACCGCCATTATCATCTTTCTCCCTCCATCACCTTTTCTTCTCAGAGATCTTGATTTCTCTCTCCACCATCGTCGGCTTATGGTGTTACGCACGCCACTGATGACAATGCAGGCGTCATCGTCAACAAGCACCAATAAAATTTCACCATCATGGCTCCGCTTTTGGCATTCTGGTTTCCTTCTTTGTGCTGACATGCGCCACCTCCTCGGCATGCACAGAGACGCTATTTTCCTGCAAGAGAAGACCGTCTCTTTAGTGACGCGACGAAAGCAACTGGTTGAATTTTGCAGCGCACAGTTCATCGGTTCTGCTTTTGAGATGTTTCTCTTTTTCTGTGAGGCTGTGGTTGCTTCCTTGGTAAAAGCTTGGTGCTCTTGTGCTTTGGAATTGAAGACAGGTTAAGGTTTCTTGGGGGAGCTTGATTACGCTGGATCTGGGTGGGTCTGATTTAGATTGATGAGGTCTGACTTGAGATCAGAGGATTTCAAGGAAGTTTACAAGTCGGTGGTGTTATTCCTGCATATTTCCAACATAAAATTCCAAATCCTTTCTGGAAATCAAAGATCTTGGGCCTTAAATATGTGGTGATCAATGTCCTGTGCTTAAGCCTTAAACAAGGAGGAGGAGGCTGGCAGTTGAATCCTGCTGTGATTGTTTGATGGAGGAAACGTTTGAAACTTTTCTTGTAATGGGAATTATTATATTCAGAACAGAAGTGTTGTCCATATTGCCTGCGTGTAAGCTTCAGCCATCAGTTGGCCGATATACATGGCATCGTATCAGCTGCAAACAGAAATGGTTGAGGCTGGACGCTAGAGAGTTGAAATAACAGGCACTTTTTTTTTTGTTTTATTAAATATTTTACAATATTAATTAATCTCTAAGTTCTTTTTTTTTTAAATCCTGCTACATTTTTTTTGTTTAATTAAATATTTTACAATATTAATTAATCTCTAAGTTTTTTTTTTTAAATCCTGCTACATGTCCATGCGTATCGGCTGCACCGACCGGCAAAGCGATATGGCCCTTTACAAATCTGATTCAAATCAAATATACTTTTAATAATCATATGGATATTCATATATTCATATTTAAATTTGAATTTGAATAACACAAAGAAAAGTCATATCACCAGCTTCAAAATCTAAAATCCCGTTCATATTGAAATCTGAATTTGGAACTAAATTTGGCCGGCTTTGAAAATATAAGAGCATCAAATAGATGATATTTATATAAAAATAAATCTGATCCCACTCCGAATCTGATAAGATATTTATGTATATCAGAATTTGAATCTGATTGAATGTCCAACTTTTCTGTATCTGAATTTGAATTTATGTATATCTGAATTTGAATTTGAATCAGATATTTATGTATTGGTCAAAACGAAAAACCAAATTTGACCAGCTTTTTCTCATTGAATTTGACCAATCAGAAAGATAGCTTTTTGCAGATTTCACTTGGTACTAACATTTTCCGGCCGTCTGGGGATACAAATCCATATGTTACGGCCGGCATCGCAGATCCAAATTCCAGTTAGTTGATCCTATAAAAGACGGTCATATATACATCTTACTAATACTTAATTTGGTAGAGATCTTTTTATCGGTTCTGTTGGACATCATAACCTAACAACATGCAAAACGCATGTTTGCTTTCATACTCTGCACATGATATGAATCCGAATCCGACCCGATAAACACTTGAGGGTATTTGATTACTTCAGATTTTAGATCCATGAGTGCGACATGACATGTTTTTGCTGATGTGCAAACAAAAGATCCACACGTAAAATCTACGGTTTATCATATTAAGGATCTTAGTGCATAACCTAAGATTCACATTTGGAATACTCGTTTTGCTTTTGTGTTGAGAAAAAAAATTGATCTACGATCGAAGGGGATGGGGTCTAATTATAGATCCATGAACTTAGGATCTTCATAATTTTAGATTAGAGTAGATCAAGGACAATCAAATGGCCTCTTAGTTCTTAATAGGTTACTTCTAGTAGGTAGCTCAGGTAGTATTTAAACGACAGTAATAGTAAAAAATATCTTCGTTTCAAATTCATCCCTCAATAATAAACAGATGATGAACCCATTTAGGCCTTAAAAGGTGAAATTGGACAACTAAAATTTTTAGTGAAAAGTCTAAAATACCATTAAATGAAAAATGAAAATGAACAAACAGTTTTTTTTCAATAATAAACAGATGATGAACCCATTTAGGCCTTAAAAGGTGAAATTGGACAACTAAAATTTTTAGTGAAAAGTCTAAAATACCATTAAATGAAAAATGAAAATGAACAAACAGTTTTTTTTTTCAAAAAAAAAAAGAGTCAATACTGAGCTGCCATACTTTTTTTTTTCTAAATATTTATTTGGGAGAAACCAGAGAGCTATGTCACCAGAATGCGGGGTGCGGGTGCGGATGCGGATGCGGGTGCCGGTGCGATACATCTCAAAAAATTACGGTGCGGCGAAGGTAATTTTTATTATTATTAATTTATTAATATAATATATTAATAATATCAAATTTGATAAAAAAAATTAAATCAATAGGGTGCGAATTTGGGTCGCACTAGCACCCACGTCGCATCGACATGGGTGCATCACCAGGGTTGCCGCACTCTGGTGACATTGCCAGAGAGACTTCACTGTTTTCACCAAGCTTTAGGCCACCATGCTTTCACCAACCTTAAGATAGCCAAGGCAATTCTTTTGCCCCATGATTGTAGTCTTCATTCGTTATATACAAAGCATCAGGGGCCTGCCTAGGCCGTGGCCCACCTCAGCTAATTGGAAAAAAAAAAATTACATTAAAAAAATTTAAAATTTTTTGTTGTGTAATGCATTTTTTGGATTCAGGTTTAGTTTGACTCTAATCGAATAAGTTCATTGAATCGTTTGACCCGCCCTAAAAAAAATCTATGCTCTCCTGCAAAACATGTCCTTTTAAGATTTGAATGAGCGACTGGCTCCCTACCAACAGCTCCTTAAGCGCCACATACCGTACAAAAAAATTACAATTCACGACATAAGGTAATGAACTGCCAAGCATCATCAAAATAATAAAATGACTTTGGATGAGTTTGTCGATCATAATCACCAAACTAAGAGATGAAGTTATCAATACCCTATACACCAATAATGAATTGAAAGCAAAAAAAAAAAAAAAAAAAAAATGGTACTTCAAATTGTCATAGATATGTGTGTATGCATCAGCCTATATATATTATATTGCCTCCTTAAGGCCAAAAGGAGTAATGTCAACTTCTATCAGTCGATTCAGCCTCGATCTCATCGGCCCATATTTTAACGAGGTAACGGTAAAGTCATCTTTTTAACAATTAAAAAATGGCTGACCTGAGTTTCTAAATATCTAAGTCAGGGTGCGCCCTTCTTGGTCTCGCACCCATCGACCCAATGCGGGTGCACTTTTGGTAACCACTTAAATGGTGAGTCAGGTGCGGTTGATCGCACCCAACTAAAATTGTTCTTTTTTGATTCGCACCTGACCCGCGTTTGACTTGAGCGATTTGTTATCTTTTCGTTCAATTTTTAAGGTTTTAAAATTTTTAACAAAGTCGACCTTGCCCCTTGTCTCTTGCTCGCGTCTTCCTCGTCCATCTTAGATGTGCTTAGCAACATATGCTAAAAAATTTTGTCCATGTCCTGTTACTCAATTTTAAACTGCTTTTAACTTGCTATGCAATCTAAAATAAATGGCCAACTTGTACGTTCTTTTAGTTTTCCTTAAAAATGAAACTGATTGGACTACTTAATATGAACATAAGCTTGATTTTATTGGAATGCTTATTTTCTTGGTCTTCAAACTTTCAAAACTATTGGGTGGAGACTAACTGAGTTAATTCTGATTTTCGAATATGAATCAGGTTGTCTAAATTAATGTGTACTTGTGCGATATTCACTAAAAGTGAACTATACACACTACCTAATTTTAAATTTGTTATATTTGAAATTTTTTATCTTGAATTTTAAAAGTAAAATCATAAAAGATAATAATAATAATAATAATAATAATAATAATAATAATAATAATAATAATAAAATACTCTCGCCACACCTAAATTTTTTTGAGATGTGTCACGTCGGCACCTACACCCGCACCATGTGCGCTCAGGTGGCAACAGAGGTAAATATCAATACTTACCATCCAATTTTACGTTGAACCCACCCTACCTATGCGTGCCGTTGGTCAACAAGCATTCCACGTTGTTGCTTTCTGCCTGCTGTTCTTCCTTTACTTGCGTAAGCAACTTGGAAAAAACCTCTCCCCAAAGGGAAAGACTCCCTATTCAAAAATTTTTCTTGGTGACCTCCCATATTATAAGGTTAAAAGCATCTTTAGATATTAATAAAAAATGAACTTTTTAAAGACTTACCAAATATTGATTTCTTCGTTGTGTCAACTTACTTATGCTCCGTGATTTTAATATTGCTTTAATGAATGCGCCAAGAGAAGTTGTCGCCTTCTAAGAATTAATTAATACTTTCTTCTGCTAATGGAATTCCCACAGCGACGGACATGTGAGGCCAGATGATCTCATAATAAATAAATATTTTAAGAAACGAAGGGACCAAGGAAAGAATGTGGAGTCAGAAATATATATATATATATATATATATCCTGAATGAGTTAAGTTGCTGACAATGAAATCTTTAATATTTTTCTACCATGGATTCAGAATCCCAACCGCTGCATGTAAGAAGAGATTATCTTATGAAGAAGAAAAGATATCAAATGCGTCATAGATAGGGGAATTTAAACCTGCTCCAACAATCTCAAGGGGGCCCTCACCATTGATTGATTGAGGATAAAATTCACCCTTTTTTTATGCATTATTGGACCCATGAAGGATTTTTAGTCTTATCTCACTGGAGAGTGGACAATAAGTGCTCCATGAAACCAGCTGGCTAGAAGACTGTAGAACGCGGATCGGATCCCTTTTCGGTTACAAACCCGAGCCCAGATCCAGTTGGTTCAGAAACAAGAACTTGCATGGTATGATCGTTATCCAATTTCTAATGAGTGTTTTGTGGTGATGTCTGGATCAGGGACAGATCTGAACCGATTTGGATCCATACGGAGTGGACCCGATTGACCTATAAGTATATTCCTGCGTGGTAGATCCGGTTTGCCTTGGAGCTCCAAGCATCATCTATTCATCTTTAATGAACAAAGGCTAAAAGCATATGCTTCTGCCGAGATGCTGGATCCTGCAAGCAACCTGCTGAGGATCCGCTGGCCCGGTATGTGATGTCATTGAAGCTTCAGTTTGATCTAGTCCCATAACCATCAAGTTTGGTGCCTTATTGATATATATTTCTAAAATATTATAAAGAATAGACCGTTATATATATATATATATATATATAAGTAATGATATGATATAATAAGCCGATTAATTATGATTTGACCAAGCATTCACATGCTGAAGCTTTATTTTTTCTAATTTTCTTTTACCGGTAATTATTTACTGGTTTAAACATTTTCTGAGGAAGTATGGTCATAATGAAGGAGGCATAGATATGTGAATTACACTTGGGGAGGCACTGATATGTAAATTATGTATTTATGTAGAGGTTTTGGCAAGTTAGAAGGACATATAATTTATGATACGCCTTAAGTTCCTTAGTTCAACGTGCTTTAGAAACAACTTATTATAGATCTTAATGTATATATATATATACACACACACTAACTTTAAGCCACTTTAAAACCTATATGTCAACTCACTTTAATATAGTTTGGTAGTTAATAATTGTTTGTGCAAGGGGAGAGAAACCCTTTTTTTTTTTGGTATGTGTCGTCTAAAAATTTTTCACAAGTGCCGACGGTATCTTTTCAAAACTTTTGTAGGGACCAAAAAATTTTCTTTTATAATTTTTTAATGTATAAAAAAGTAGTATTTTTGTATTTGTAGAGGCCTTAGGGGGTCTTTTTTTTTTCTAAAAAATAAAGGGTAATTTGGTCATTTATTGCAACTACGAGACACGCTTTGGACTTGGTGCTCCAGATTAATTGTCATATGCTTTAGATGATTTCATGTCGAAGTTTATTAGCATATAACAAACGCGTATTCTAGAACTTTGAATAACGTGAAGGCTCACTGCCAAGACTTTAAAGGGATGTTGAGATAAATATCTCATGTCTGTTTGGTGCCATGTGCTTGTGAGACAGAGCGTCTCAAAATATCCAGGATCGATTTCACCCGATCGGTCTGCTTCTAAGCTCGACATTTAATCGACTTCAAACTTGGTATCTATGTGTGGGTCTCATTTTAAGTCCAATTTGGAAAAATTGAATCCTTGTGTGATTCGTTTACGCCCCTATATGTTTACCTACCTCGAAACCTGAGACATGAAGTTTTTTTGTTACTTAACGTGGATATGAAGTCCAGTGTTTCCCTAAACAGCCATCGAATGCATATGTGAGACTATTAAGCGTATCTTTTAAGAGCCTTTGACAATAGTAGCAAATTATTATTATTTTATGAACTTGTTTTAAAAATTGAGGTAGATTTATAGAATATTATAATGTATTTGTTTTATGAATCTATTTGTTTTTTTTTTTTTTGTTGTAAGTTCATAGAGACAGACTTTTGATACAAGCATTCTTTGCATCAAACGACTCTTTAATATTTAAAACACCAAAAATGAAATAGGTCAATTCGCATCAGCATAGTAGTGAGGGTAAAACTCAATTTTTCGTATTATTTTCGTAATATGATTGACCGTTCTGCCGACAATAAGTCATGGTTATTGAAATCAGATAAAATAAAGATGACGGTGGTACCTACTTTGATACTGACATGATAGTTGGGGGGGAAGAGTGGTGATCATATAAAACAAATAAGCATCCTAAAATTCTGCAGTGAGGAAAAGAAAAACAGGAAATTGTGGGAAATTGCTGCAATTTTTTGAACAATTACTAAGTGGGTAGGGGCGGAATTCCTAAAAAATTTAAAAATTTACATCTAAATTTTAAAAAAATTCAGGTATACTACATAAAAAGTTTAAAAAATGATGTTTTAACATCTGTCAAAATTTTAAAACTATAATTCGGTCTTTCTCATGAATTTTTCATGGCTCCACCCCTGTAAGTGGGGAAGCTGTGCCGAATGCTACCCGATCTACTAAAAGGCTTAATGCTGCTTTCGTTGCGGGCGGATGGGCATTGCGATAAGCTGTCCTACTTGTTCCAGCAGCATTCGCATTTATGTGACAAAGACCGACGGGCTTAGGTCTGATCTCATCACATATCCAAATTTTTGTGCATCTTATTATTTAAATTAACATTTACTTTATGATACTATTTCATTATTGTTACTTGAATTAGCATTCGATGAGACATCCTCGTTTGATTGGTAAGATAGAACACTCGTTTCAACTATTCCACCAGTTCCATGAACTCTCTCCTGTTCAAAGGGATGTAAACAGATCATATTCGAGTGGATGTATTCTTTACCATGTCTGATTTTATTAGATGTTCACATATTTAGATTTTAATGCGAATGAAGAAAAAGGTTTTACCATTTTTTAATCCAAAATTTTAGTTCACAATTTGAATCCAATCCCGTTTCGACTTTTAAATTCATATATAAATCTGACTCCGATTTTTATATACACAAACAAGTCTATATCAAATTCATATATAAAACTAAATGCATTAATGGTAGTGGGCCTTGCATTTGAAAAGAACCATTGCTCTCTAAAGAGAATGATTTCCAAAGGGTTGTTTGACAACATGAACAAAATGTTACTGTTTTATGAATCTAAACCGATTATTGGTACACTTTTTAAAATGTTTCGTGAACATGTTTCATGAACCTGCACGATTTTTTAGTCCTCACTTCACTTAGTAAAATTTTCGCGTTATATCGATAAACGGACACCGGAGACTTTGCATCATCACTTTGAAAATATATGTTGCCGATAACCTGGGGAACTTTCTGCTAATCAATTTTCACCGGTACAAATTGTCGCGTTTGTGCGACTTGGGGATGTAACTTTACCTCTACGAAATGTCGTGGTGCCCCACACGTTTTGAGAAGCCTCCGAGGGCGGCGTTGTTCGTGGGTGACTCTTCCGGGAGCAAACGCGTCCTGGAACGAGACAAAGTGTCTCTTCCGCCGGGAATAAGCAGTCTTTTGAAAAGGGTCGACGTTCCTTTCCATAACTACAACAAAACGACCCAGTATCCCATGGAGAACGACTGACTGAAAAGAGACCCTAAAGTGGACTTTGGGAAAAAGTATTGTCCTATTAATGGTTATTACAGTCCAATGCTGTTAGATGTTTTTAGGAAAACTCCACTCCCAAAATATAAGTTTTTTTTTTCTGCAATAAAGAAATTCTTTTTAGTTAATTCATGCATGTTGATATTTAAAAAAAAATTAAAAGCTTTGAATATTAATAGTTTGAGATACTTTCCATTCTTAAAATGGACAAATCTGGTGTTGGAGAATGCGAATGTTTCTGATTTTCAACACTTTTTGCTTTTGCGTTTACAAGTTAAAAGTGTTTTACACATGAAAAGAAGAGGACATTATTATCACTCATTTTCATCGTAACTTACTTAATTGCCAATCATGAACGCATTTCAGGAAAATGGTGGAAATGAAGCTCGTGTTTGGATTTACGAACAAAAAGTGGTACTTTGACAGAAAATCTTCCAAAAGGAAAATGCCGTGAGTGCCAAACAAAAGTAGGACCCTCCGAGAATTAGATTGAAATCGCGGTGATATCTTTGTAAAACGAAGAGTTCAATTCTCTTAGTATTCAAAAAGAAAGGCTGCGGTGCGTTTTCTTGACACTAACGAGCCGTCCCCTGAAAATCTACCATTCTTCTTCTGGCTTTCTCTGCCTCTCCCGCCGCGGCGAACCACGTGGCGGTAAACGCGAGATTGATCTCACCGGTCGGCCCCTGTGCGAGCTTCGCCGGAAAGTGCTAGCTTCTTGCTCCGGTCGGCGCTTTGCGGTCGTCTGCCAGGTTAGCGATGTCCGGTGTCTCCTTTTGCAAGATTTGGCTTCTCCCGTGAATCCGATTTGGATGGAGGGCTAGTGCTCGCGGGAAACCGTCGGTCTCCTTCACACTATCCTCTTTCCGGCGACATACGTGGTTATCCACGTCGGATGCGGTTTGTCAGTTTAGGAACCGCTCTCCATCTCTCTCGCATTTTGAGAGAGAGGAGAACTTCATGTCGGCTCGTGAAGTGTTTTTCCTTCGTCAAGTTACAAATAGGAAGCCTGAAGCGTTTATTTCGGGGACGCTAGGGCTTTGGTTCTGAGGGAGTTTATTGATCTATTTGATTTTGATGTGTGGTATCGCTGTGCCTTTCTTCTGCTCTGCATCAGATAAGGTAGTTCTTTCCTTTGTGGCAAACATGCTTTTTAGAGCGCCAATGGGAGTTGTTTCTGTATGAATTTGAGATTTTTTGATCTGCGAGGATTGAGGTCGAGTTGAATTTTAGGTTGAGTTTGAATTTTAGTTATTATAGGAGAAAAAAAAAACAGATATTTTGCCTTCGGTTCGGCGTCGATGAAGTGTCTGATTTATGACGTAATGAGATGGCAATTTTACAGAAGACATGTAGGTTCTTTTTATTCTTTTTTTTCTTCCGAAGTTCTAGTCCTTTTTTCTATGGTTGTTGTTTCGAAGTTACTTGGAGCATTTTTTTAAGCGATTGCAAAGGAAGAAAAAGGCATTTGACTGTGATTATTGTAGCCCTGAATATATATTTTCATGGTTAGGGATGACGAGAACTTCGTTTAAGAAGGTGTTTGGTGGCGTTTTTGGGAACTGGTTCTAATTTTTTATGGGTTTCAATGTTGACGAGCGTCTCCTTTTGACTTGTGTGTTTCTTGAGCAATTTTGCGTGGCTATGCATCTTATTTCTTATTCCTTTAATAGTTAAGAAACATAAAAGTTTTTGCTTGACAGCCAATTCATTTTTGGGACTTGAAACATGCAGAAACGTTTGAGAGTTGCTTTAAGTTTCTTCCAAGACCGATCATATTGAAAAGAAAGTTTTCGTATAGCTATAGCTGTATTAAGCCATCTCTTCCACACGGTAAAGAGATTCTTTCTATTTATGAATATTATTGTTCGAATTTGATCCCTTGAAACTTAAAGTTGAAGCAATAATTTATTTTTCTTAATTAATAATATACGTGTCAGTCCCTATCCAAAAAAAACCAAATTGTTTTCTCTAGGAGTTCCTTCTTTTCCCAAAAGAAAAGAAAAAAAATATTAAAAGCAACTGCATAATGCACAAGTAGGGAGGAGGAAGTAACAGCAACAAGTGTATCTTCACACGGCATAAGCTGACCAGAAGCCCATCCTTGCCTGCTCTTGGTTTTCCATTTGATTGAACAAGATTGATGTTGATGACCATATATGAAAATGCTGTGCTGTCAGTTGCATGGTTAGCAGCCTTATGATATAGCATCTGTGCCCTTCAATCCAATTCTTATTTATGGTTGTCATGGGTTTGTTTCACATATTTACAATGTCTGTAATTGTTTGTTCTTTGAGCCTGCTAGTTGTTCTGAGGCAACTTGCTTTAACCTTATCCTTCCAATCTTTTGTTTGTTTTTTCAGAGTTTGATCGAAGAATAAGCATCTGAGATGGACATAGCTCAACTTTCAATAGTTTATCACTTTGGCTTGGTCCTGGCTGTGCTTTGGATATCTTCTTCATTCAATTGCTGCCACCCAGTTGTTTACTTTATAAGTTTTATTTACCTCTATCTGGTAAACAAATCATTTCACTCATTTCTTGACCAAATAAGGAACTTGTTACCTACTTTACTGCCAACTTTTTTTCTGGTTTTTTTTTTTTTTTTTAAATACCAGCGGGTGGGAGTATTCAGTACTGCTCAGTTTATTGGCAAGTTCGATGAATCTGATCTAGCAGTCTTGGAACTTTCACACTAGTCAAAAAGTTTTCTGGGTTTCTCTGAAACCCAGAGGTTCACTGTAGTGGGCATTCTGTTATTTACAAACATTCTAATGCCATATTTTATAGATTTAACAATTTTTGTCCTGCTTTTGCTAATTGAACTGCAATTCCCTTTCCATACTGCGAACATGATGATGAAGCTTTTCTTTTTCTTCTATTTGTTCTCCACCTTAATAGGTTAATGAACGTTATATTTTGAGATTAAGGAAGAGGTTACACCATGAAGAGAAGAAGCAGGCATATCAGAAAAGGGTAACTGGTCACAACATGAACCTGCCATTTTTTTGTTGTCTTTTCATTTTAAATTCATTCCATAGCTCCTAATAACCGTCTGAACATGGATGGTGGAATGAAACTGTATGTATAACAGGGAAGTAATTTTCCTTTTTGTTGTTTCAGATTCTCTCTGATTCAGAAACAGTACGGTGGCTAAACCATTTGCTCGTGAAAGTATGGCCTATCTGCATGGAGCAGATTGCTTCGCAGAAAATACTCTTGCCTATTGTGCCCTGGTTCCTGGAGAAGTATAAACCGTGGACAGCAGTATGCATCCACTCATTGTATTGCACTTTTTTCATCATCTCACCAGTTTGTTATTTCAATGGCAATTCTTCTATTGAAACGATTGTCACAAAAAACGTGTATGGGTATTATACAGCGAGAAATTTCTTGGGTATAATACGGCAAAGTTGTATATCTCGGGCATAAAACAGGAAAATCTCGGCAAATTTTTAAAACATTTTGAACATTTAATAAATCCTGAAAATTATAAAAAAATAAAAAACATAAAAAGTACAAAAAAATGCAAAAATAACGTGTATAATATGCGTTTTTTTGACGTTTTTTATGTGTGTCTTTGTTGACAAGCTGTCATGGCTTCCTTTTTGTTTTTTTTGTTTTTTCTGGAATTCATGCTTTACCATTTTTTGTTCAAGAGTTAGTGGTAATTCGGATGATATATGCAGAAGAAGGTGGTGGTGCAAGAATTGTACCTGGGAAGGAACCCTCCTCTGATCACTGAAATGAGGGTTGTTGGACAGTCAGCTGACGACGACCATCTGGTATGATGTGGATGATTTCATTCTCATACCCAAAGGAGCATATTCAAGCTCTCCAGCTTAACATGGCAATGATTATACAGGTTTTGGAGCTAGGGTTAAATTTCCTGTCTGCAGATGATATGAGTGCAATACTAGCAGTGCAGTTAAGGAAAAGATTAGGATTTGGCATGTGGACAAAATTGCATTTGACTGGCATGCATATTGAAGCAAAGGTCTCTCTCTCTCCCTCTCTTTCTCTCTCTCTCTCTCTCTCTCTCTCTCTCTCTCTCTCTTGCGTGTTCATATTGTGTGAATTACATTGCACAGACGAAGCATCTAAGTATTAACTTTAAGGCATGTTATTTCTAGTTCTATACATACCAAGTTATTATGGACCTGCATTTCAATAATATATAATGCTCATTTCTGATATTCTAGATGCATACTGGACATCCATAAAGTACTATCAGAGAGTCTGTGCTTCTTTGTTCTTTTGGCAAACATTCTATCTTGTTAGTTATGAAAGAATTCCAATTTATTCATCAACATCTGATCTTCTATATTGCATGGGGGTTTCTATCTTCCTTTTTTCTCTGTGTTGATATTGTTGTTTTAGCACCACGTTTCAGGATTTATTAACTACTTTCCTGTAAGCATTTGAGGAGTCGTTTCCTTGTCCTTGACAATACGATTTGGTCACTATTTTTCTCTGCATTTTCTTTCCTTGTCACTGCAAGAACAGTGAAATCTTAAGCAGTTTCCTTCTCCTGTTAGGTTTTGGTTGGTGTAAAATTTCTGCAGAATTGGCCTTTCCTTCAGCGTATACGGCTATGCTTTGTGCAACCCCCATACTTTCAGATGATTGTCAAACCTATTTTTAGTCATGGCCTTGACGTTACAGAAGTTCCAGGGATTGCTGGATGGCTAGTATGCTTCTTTTACATCTTAGGCATATATTATTGAGCATGATCGATTTTGCCACGTGGATCTCATGCCTTTCTTTTCCAATCTGATACATTTTGGCAGGATAAAGTCCTCGCTATGGCCTTTGAGGAGACACTGGTGGAGGTTGGTAGTAGTACAGTATCCTGTCATCTTATTAGATTATGTTATTGCTTTGAAGCTTACTTATAGTCCTTAAAGGCGAGGGAGGGATTTCAGTTCTATAAATGAAATAGTCGGGTGTTATCTGATGGTTATCTTCTATGCAGCCCAATATGCTTGTCGTTGACTTGGAGAAACTTGTCGGATCAACAGAAAGTGCATCAACACCAGAAGGTACGCCTGAGAATAATCTTGTCTTGATTCTTTATGATGGTAAGGAGTGCACAAACTCCTCTTTCTTTGTCTCATCATATAAAAGACTGATGAGGAGCTGGCAGAACATTGTTAATGGAGTGGATGAAAGAAGCAGCCTTTCTTATTAGGTACTTAGTCTAATCCATGCTATATATACAGGTGGTTGGTTCTCTGTGGATGAAAGAAAGCCTATTGCTTATGCAAAAGTTGAAATAATAGAAGCAGATAATATGAAGCCATCTGATCCGAATGGTATGCCGGCACAGATAGATGTACTCGAAATCTTTATATCGTGTCTCCTGTTGGTTCCAAAATTAAAAGTATGCATTTCTTTTCACAGGGTTAGCCGATCCATATGTGAAAGGCCACATGGGCCCATACAGGTTCAAGACAAAAATTCAGAGGAAAACATTAGCTCCAAAATGGCAGGAAGAGTTCAAGATCCCAATTTGTACGTGGGAGTCTCCTAATGTCCTTGAGCTTGAAATCCGGGATAAAGACCTGTTTTTGGATGACACTCTTGGGTTTGTATTCTTCGGTGTTTCATTCTGATAATGTGTAGTAGATCTCTGTCTTAGTTATATTAGTCTCTGTTCATATCTGTTTTACAGGTTGATTTTAGGGAGTGTTGAAACTGGATTTAGATAATCAGTGCTTGCTGATGCATGTGCCTAATTTTTTTTTCGCCATGAACTGCACATGATCTTGCATTTCTTTGTATGGTTCTGAAGCAGTATGCCCTTTGTATGTTTATCTTCAGCAACTGCTCTATAATTGTCAATGATCTCCGGGGTGGACAGAGGCACGACAAATGGCTGTCTCTGAAAAACATCAAGATGGGCAGGCTGCATATGGCAATAACTGTAGCTGAAGTAGATCCAACTGTGAAGGTGCCTTTTCTTTACCTACTTACCTTCTGTGGAATTCAACCTTCAACAGGCATTAACTCCGTAAAACCTTTTAGCAGGAGGAAGTAGATGCAAATGACCAAGCATGGAGTCAAAGTGGGGAGGGGGTCCCAGTGGATAAAGACATGGCTCGTCAAGAACCCGGTAAAACTGAGACTAAAGAATATCTTAGTAGAGTGGCAGATAAATTTGAGCAAATCAATGTAGAAGGCCAAAGTGATTCATGCATCTGGGTTCATCAACCAGGAAGTGATGTCTCTACTACTTGGGAGCCAAGAAAGGGGAGAAGTAGAAACCCGGAAACTGAGATCCCTCGCGAAGGTCCAGGCACTCCAGATAGCCCAGCCTGTACGGGTTCAGTTCGCAATGACAACAGTAGCGAGGAAGAAGAGATACTAAACCAGAATCAAAAGCCCATTGATTCAATCAAGAGGAAGATGGTTTCACTTTTCTCTAGGGATAGAAAAACAGATGATACGAAGAATAGCAAAGAAGATCTGTCAACTCCACGCCCCAACCTGAAGGCCGAAGGTGAAAAGGGCAACGGCGTCGTGCTTGTTCTGGATGATGTTCCTGAAGACTTCAAAGAACAGCTGGCAGGAAATAAAACAGGTAAAGAGGGTTCTACCCCGCAGAAATGTGAGGCTGATAGCTCTCCTAAGAATGCAAAGAACGTGGCCAAAAGCATCATCAAGCACGCCGGGAAATCTGCACATCAATTGAAACACAGACTGAGCAAGAAGATATCTTCCAAATCAAGGTCGAGCACGAATCCGGAGGGTTCTGATAAGTCCAATCTGTCTGATGAAGAATCTAATACAGGCCTAGAAGGAGATAGCCCGAAAGCAGAGGACCTTCCTGTCGATCCTGTTTTGCAGGAGTGCTTCCCTTTTAACAGCAGAGGCCATGATGGTTCACCAGTACAGTCCCCGCTCCTTCCTGAGCATGTTGTGAATTCTCGGGTGTCAGTAGGTTCTTGTGAAGAGTCTAGCGGACTCCGCAGGAATGCTTCAATTTCCAGGAATTCATGTTAGCGATGAAATGAAGTTGTTAAAAGGAGGCTCGGGTAGGCAGTCTTCTGAGGGCATTACGAACGTGGTTGTAAAAGATGCAGTCGTGGTTAGTAGTCCAAGGACTTGCTGAGACGTTAGCTTCGTTTGAGGGTGATCTACTCGCTCCGATCCTGTGCAAGTTATTTGCTCAATTCTTGAGCATGGTTTTGTCTATACGCGGTTAGATCAAAGGTAAAGGACGCATACGACCATGCACATAAGTCGGTCACTAAAGTTTCCCTTGGGACACCGTGTACGAAAGTAAGTTATTCCTGCCAATGCATCTCCCTTTGCTGAAGATCATGTGCTTCTTGGTTTTAACATTAAACTTTTCTCGGGTCGCCCCACCATGAGAGAGAGAGAGAGAGAGAGAGAGAGAGATCTATGTATTGAGAAAAAAAAATTTTGGTGACATGAAGTCACCGGTTTTATAAAAAGTTAGGCAAGAAAACAAGCCCAAACCAAAAAGGAAGAGAAAGGTACGGGGTAGAGGGTGAGGGAGAGGAGGAAGGAAGCCTGCAATTAATGTGGAGGGCAAGGTGATGCCGGTCTCAAGCAAGTAGCAGATGGACACGATGAGGTTGGCTGCTCTCTGAACATTGAACATTTGGTTGTTGCGTTCTTCTCCAACCCACTATCCCACCTTTGGTGTTGAGCAAGACCATGACGTGAACAGCCAAAGCATGGTCAAAGAGACGGCAAAAGAAAGGACAGGTAGTGGAAAAGTGCGCGCTGAGCAGACTTGGCGACGGAGGAGTGGCAGGGGGCCTAACAGTTGGCTAGGTGGGTGCTCGCCCTGAAGGGCAGTGTCGATGTGAGCCAGGTGAAAGGCCATGGCCCAGGGAAGGGGAAAAGTGAAAGACAAAAAGGGTTCAATTAGAGCAAGTGGTAAAACAAATTGGACAAAAAGGGTTCAATTAGAGCAAGTAGTAAAACAAATTGGACAAAGGGTCCAGTTAAAACAACTAACCAAACAAACTAGCTACTGGGAGAGAAAAAAAGAAATGCGGTTCATGAGAACGCCAGAGAAAGAGCAGAAAAAACCAGTTTTAGCCCTCCCGCGACAGGGGAAAGATAAAGAGTAAGGGCCCATTTAGAGGGTAGGAACCATTTATATAACAACCAACTGTGGTTTGTATTGTCACGTTAGCAGCTTTTTATGAGGTGCATGCTTAAGTGGGGACATCTCTTTTACTTGACCAAATATAGGGGTTTCTCTCAGAATAATCTTCAGCAAACTATAGGTAAATCGTCCAATATATCCTACCATTAATTGTACTGACATTTGAATCCCCTCGTTCTCCTTAAGAGGTCATTTGATTACTGCAGATTTGAAATCTACGGGCCTGATATGGATCTGACTAAACATTAGCTGGCAAAACCTGGTAAAATTCATGGTTCATTAAGCCAAGAGTCCAATCTCAGACTTAAGATCCACATTTAAGACCTTTATTTTTACTTCTCTGCATTGAAAAAAGATTGGATCTTAAATCCACGACTTTCAAATACTGAGGATCTCAAACCCAAGGCTATCAAACGCCCCATAAAAAGGTTCTGAATTTGGTCTGTCGGGTTAGGTCATGCCAATTGGAATTGTTTCTCGTTTTGTAAAATGAATGAGTGCGGAGTGCTTCAGATAATGGAATGGGTTATAGAACGTCACAAAGATATTTGTAAGAGAAATAACATAATCCCATTTTGCAGTGTCACAAGGATATTTTTCAGATAAATAACATAATCTCATTTGTCGAGTAGATGATGTCTTCAACTAATGACTAAGGTTGAAATAACAAAAGGATGAACTTGTCTTAGAACTTTCAATAGAAAATGTAAGTGTTATCTTGTCAAGGATGAACTTGTCTTAGAATTTTCAATAGAAAATGTAAGTGTTATCTTGTCAATGATAAGAAGACACAGATGATTTGGTCAAACATTGGCTGGAGGTCCGGATGAATCTCGAAAAAAAAACTCTCTCTCTCTTTCTGTGGCATCAAAGAATAGAGATTTGCCGAACCCTAAATTGCCTGTAATAAAATATATACCCTTCTTAAGCATCATTCATCGAATGATTAGAGTAACCAAGCTCATTTTAACCAAGCGGATTTCTGAGAATTCCTAGTGAACAACGTACTCTGAATATTTGCAGGTTCGTCCAGAAAACCATGACATCAAATGTTAAAGTTCTCTTTTTTTGGGATTTAATCATGTTTAAATGGACATCATGTTATACAAAAAGATGTACTGGTATTGAATTCTTTGAGCCCTAAACCCACTGTTTGGCCTCGATTAAAAATGCAGAAATAATCTGGTCGATCATGTCCATGACCAAAGCTGAGAAAACATTTAATCAGGCTGGCTATATCTAAACCACCATAAACCTTGCATAAAGTATCTTTAAGCAGCTGCTTAGAGAATTAAATCGAACTACCATAACCGAGTAATCGAAATACTGTTTCTGCTCGACTATTAGCTCAATTTAGAAAATGGAAAAAAAGAAGCAAGAGAATATCATCCTTGACCAAAAGATCAACATTTAATACGTTGCTTCATGAGGTACCCAAGAATCAGGAACCAGACAAAACTTTGTCCAGCACCTGAATATAATCTCTGAAAATTTGATGGCTCACATGGCTGCAGAAGAAAGAGCTAGCAATATCACCAAGGCACGCGATGAATCCTGAGAAGCCTGACAACGTTGGTGTGGTGTCCTCAGACAAATAGATGATCATGGTCGTGTTGATATGATGTGATGTTGATGGTGGTGGGTCATGATGTTGCTCATTTGCTAATGCTAATAATGATGACGGCTTTGGCTTTTCTAACACACATGATAATAATGATGCTGGTGGTGATCAGATTTCAGAATCTCCTTCTCTAATGCAAATTCTTAATATTTTCTAATTTTGTTTTTCTTAAAAAGATAATAGAGAACATACTTTTGCATATGATCATAAAAAGCTGTTGAAGATCAAATTAACACAGAGAATTTGAGAAATATATATTTCACCGCACTAAAAATGCCAAAGTTCCAAGCGAAGTGAGAATATGATTTTTCTGAGAGGCAACTATGGCAATCAAATTACATTAGCATATAACAAGAGTTCACAAAACGCCTATTCATACATTTTTATTACGAGCTTTATACACCTTTCCTAAACAGTCATACAGTAGAAAAGCAAGAAAGATGCAAGGAAAAAGAGCTGCAATGTCTGCAATTAATAGTGATTCAACAGCTCGCGCTATATCTTTATCTCAACTTTCACTTACAAAATATGAACAGATATATATAAACACGAAAGATCTGATGCGTGTAAAATATTATGACATACATAAATTCTTATGGTTCGTTCGCTGTTTTAGTGATAAAGGAAAGCGGTTCAGACACTAACGTCTGTGCTGCCAAACATACTTCTTAAATAAATGATCGACTTGTCTCGCCGTTTTTCCCACCCCTGAAGTAAGATTGTGGTTTGGTTTATCTACAACATCTGTGATTATATATGTTGATGACAGACATGATTCTGCAGAAGTCATAATATCCAGACTTCAACCTCTCTCTCTCTCTCTCTCTCTGCAAGCGGGCATATGCAACTGGTACATCTCCATTTTTAGGTGCTAACGCCATATTGAAATTAATGGGATCTGTAGGAAGCAGGATTCTGAATTCTACATTACAGGCACTACCAACAACAAAAAACTCAAATTTTCACAGTGAAGACAAATTAATGAGCCGAAGATAAGTGCTGATTACCATGAATAATGGGAGATTCCAGTGATGGTTGCGGACGAGATCCATCAAGCGTCTGCAGCGGCAGCCATTAACAAGTAGATGGTCAGCTCTTCTAGAATTTTGCTCAAGACTGTCCAGCCTGCGCATCCACACATCCAGAAACGCCACCATGAGCGATCTGCGTTTTGCAGAAGAATGAAGAGGCCGTACGGTCTTGAGCAAAATCTAGAAGATGATACAACCCCCACGGTCTCCATGATTAGTACTCTTTAGTTCTTGGCCAGCATCCAACAGGCTTACAGAACCATGTCTACGATATTATGGCAGGCAACAGTATGAAGATGACAAGGAAATGGGATCAGAATATATCAAAATTTTCGCCTCTATATACGCTGAGAAACCATCACCGATCAAAGTAGACCACAAAGTAATTAAAAAATTTAAAGCCAAAAGTTGAAAGAAATCAAGACAAACACCTCTGTAAAACATAAAGGGAATCATCCTATCTTGATCTAAGCCATGGAACAAAATATATAAAAAGCGAAGTAGGTTTTCTTTTTTTTTGGTTTGCACAGTTAGGAAAGGATTTACAGACTCGAAAATCCTTTTTGCCAATCGAAAAATGAGAACCATCTTGCACCAAAGAACACTAAGGAAGCTTGTGAAGTTCAAAGATCAAGGCATTGTAAAAGAAGATTGGTTATATACATTATATATACATTTATATACTGCTCGTCTCTGCCTGCATATCGTGCATGTGCCACGGTAAATGATCCGCAAGTACTCCTTCCATTATAGGCATGGTAGATCTCCAAAATCCCATGGCAAATAAGAGGGGACTACCCAAATGCTCTTCTTTCATTGGCTTTTGGCTTACCTACACCCTTCATATTTAGAAACTCTAATCATTCCATGGCGATATAGTACCCAAAGCTTACCTCAAATTTCTTTCGCCGTAGGCCCTGGAGTCTCTCAGAAACTACACTATTAAGAACGCGACGTTGCAAAAGAAGCGGAAAACAAGAAAGAGAAAAGAGAAAACCAAGAAGCTATAGAAGGGGAGAGAGAGAGAGAGAGAGAGAGAGAGAGAGAGAGAGAGAGAGAGGGGAAGGAGGGGACTGAAGAGCAATTGGGGTCTACTGAGGTTGCATTCATGGGCATAAATGGAGGGGAATCTCACCTTCCTAGGCTCACAGATGGGATCCCATCACCATAAAGTCCTTACCAGACAATGAAAACCACAGTTCCGAACGCATAAGCACCAACCTCACATGCACCATTTTACCCCACAATCAGGATCATTCATCTCATCATCCAAAGGTGATCCTTTCTTCTACCCGCCTTGAAGTACCCAAGAAGCTCGTGCAATCAAACCTGGTCCATAAAGTACAGACAACCCACTTTACAACGTATGCGTCGTGGCCAGTACTTGAAAAAAAAAATTCAATATCAGATCAAGGAAACGAAGAAAAAAAAAAATCGAAAGTGGAGTAGATGTGTCATTCGGAGGGTGACCTTCGAGATAACACACACCATGTGTCCATCTCGAGGCAACGAACCGTATCGGATTTTCCCGATTTGCTCCGACAGTGAAAAGATTGGCCTTGTACGTCCAAGTCATTTCAGGGCGTCTCGGTCTGCAGAGACCTGCAGGTCGATGACGAGCGCTGCATGATGAACCTATCCTTTTTCCTCCTGCCGTCTCCTCCGTTCTTTATTGATTAGAAAGGTTGGGTGTCAATCTCTCTTTGTTTTGGCTGTCATTTCCACTCTTTTTTCGTCAACTACGATTTTAACAAGAAGAAAGTATCGGTTGCATGACTCCGAAATGACCAACTCGGATGAGTTACGGTGGCTTGCGGTCGCAGTTCCCGTTGCCGAGAGAGAACTAGGCGTTAAGTATGATATCTATGCGTGGAGTTATGAACTCCATTAATTGTTGGGCAGTCTTCTTTTATAATGTTTAAGAAGTCTCGGAAAAAACATGTTTGATCACTATTCTTATGCTCTGGAGAATTCTGATACTGCCTATTCATAATGGTATAGATGTGCGTTTTTGAGGATGGAGTAGTATGATCAGCACTCGAATATTGAATGGTAATGGAGAAATCAATTCACAGTGCACTTAGTATTGCCTATGACGTAGCCAGCAGTGTCTTAATGCTTTAATTAGTTTTTATCGAGACTCGGATTTTTTCTGTATGAGTGAGAGAAAGGCCAAGTAAGCCTGGTTTGATCAGGTATGAGAAAGAAAATCAGCATATGAAAGCGTCCAATTTTCAATGCATCGATTGATTGGTTGAAAACTCATGCCGTTTTATATAGAAAGCACATACAAGTTGAAACTTAGGATACGCAGCAGTTTCACACACACATGAGCGCGCACACAACACACACACGCATAGATATACACAGACATGCTAAAAATTCAAACATTAAAGATCAAGTTAATGTCTAGAACTCAACACAATGAATTCAAGAGAATGGTACATCCGTTGACACAATATGGCAGCAGCCTGCCTGAGCTCAGATTACGAAGATACTCGCACAAACACGAGTACATAGTTATTATGTCTAGCAACAACAATTTTTAGAATTATTTAAAAATAAAAAGGTTTTTCTTTTTACGAAAGCAAAAGAGCATGTAATAGGCTTGTCAGTCAGTGGTGGCTCATGAAGGGCTTGGCCTAGCTTGGTTTGTTTGACGAGCCACGGGGCTTCACTTGCAAGGAAGGAGCCCAAACAGGGACTCGGTCGTCTCCACTCCTTTGGCAGATCCTCAAAGTGGACTATGTTCAAATTCGAGATGATGACTCACGTTTCAAACTGATTAGACCATACTGTCCCAACTTTAGTAGACCAAGATGGGAGTCACATCTGAAAAATCCGTAGCGGTCTAAATCAAGTCGATTTACAAAGATATAGATCTGATCCTGGTGTGACTCAAACGGAACCATGGTGAGGAGAACCCGTTTCACACTTGCTTGTTTTCAGACTCACTTTAAACGGTTGCACATGACCTAGATCCCACTTCAAAGTCCAGGCGTTCATAGGCAGTTAAGTGAAATTTGTTGCCTTATTTTTCTCCATTTTCATTGACAAGTTATGGTTCTGCACACGCGTTAGATTTAGCTGACAGAGATGCACTCGATTGTTACCGTCTTGGCTTTCTTCAATTTGAAGGCTTCAACTCCAGCGAGTGGCTGAACTTTTGCTAGCGAAACCCGTAGTTCTTAGTTCCCTGGCTACTAATGAAGATAGGGCGTGCGAAGCTGCCTGCTGCCCATTTTTGGCACGTTAAATCTACATGGATGACTGAGGCCGAACACCACAAGGAATCGCTGAGAGTCAACAAGAACAAACGTTTTGGACAAAATTTCTTTTTTGAAATTTATCTGCTTCTACGGGCTTAATCAGGTCTTGAGGTAGAATTTCATCTTTAATTAGTGCTTAATGATCCATTTCACATGAGTTTATAATTGATAACTTAATTCCGTTTGGTTCAGCGTTTTTATGTCCATCCATACCTGTATAACAGAACCCGCGTACCAATCATTTATGTGATTGTCGTGTAGCGCTGCAATCCTCGTACCCGCACGGTCCTACCTATATGACATTGTTTAGGTATTGCATTCAATACATCTGAATTGAATTTCTGTGTGCAATCCCAGTCGAGCACGATCAAGTTTAGGACCGTCGCTCTGTGGGTCGGGCTTAATCCAGAAAAGCCCGCAGGCAAAATCCTGAATCAAGATTCACTGGATGCTCACATAAGCCCAAAACCCACCCACTCTATTTTAGGCTCCACAAACGAAACAAGCATGGAAAATAGTTGCCAGAACAGATACAAATCAATATCGATACATCCAAAGAACCCAGATCTAACTGAATCAAAACATGCTTGCTTTTGGGAAATCCAGATCTGGACCTTTCTCAGATCGACCAGCAACCTCTCTCTCTCTCTCTCTCTCTGATCCAGACTAGGACAACTTTGGAAGCCTTTTTCCCAATCAGTAAGAGAGGCATATTCACAGTCTGTTCTGAATCAGGTTTCTAGATGGGTTTGGATTATGGGCAACCTTGGCGTGTTCAAACCTGCTAACAGCATAAAAACGGCCAAAAACTTTGATAGAATTGTCAAGCAGAGAAAGCTTGGGGTTTTGGACTAGATGCCATCGGAGCTTTCTGTGTGGTTCAGTATATCAAAATTACAAAGAAACATCAAGAATAACTATAGAAGAAATTAATGCAAGAGGCATCAAAATGCCAAGAAGATGCAGGGATGATTGCACCTCCATCCGAAAGCTATATGTATACTTGAGGAAACGTAAACCATGGAAGCAGACAGGCTTGGTCTTTTCCTCACAAAATTGTGGTCAGGTCTCCTTCTGTCCCACATGGAACTTGGCAATGAAGAAGCCTATAGTGTCAAGTGGGGAGGATGGATCAAATCTCTGAACCAACGTTTCTTCACCAGGTCGAAGCCATTCCCTGAGCAATCATATGCATTAGTAATAAAAACGGACAATATGGCAACAACCGCTAAAAATTCTGAATATGAAATGCTTTAAAAACAAATGAAGCCATGTAGATTTCCTGCACTGAATTGATGTAGTAATCGACAATCAAAACAGCTACAAGTAAAGCCGACAGACTTTAATTGGAATACGGTGAAGTGTTTAATATGTATTTGTTGCGTTACTATGATCTGAAAAAGAACAGAAATAGTAAATATCTTATAGTATAAAGTACAAATTGGGTCTGGTCCATGTAATCTGTATCAAACCTGGATCTCGATAGTCTTACCAAGGTTGAAATTCACTATCAGTATAGCAGTTCCTCAGTTAGATCTAGACCCAATGCAGGTCCAAACCATTTGACACACGTAAGACTCGCCGATCCTCTTACCGAAGCAAGAAGGTGCAGCCAATGTGGAAAAAGTAACTGGAATAGTCAGGCTTAAAAGGGATCACAACGTAATAAAAGTATTCACGTTGAAAAAGTTCATAAAAAGAATAAAAATTGAGAGAGAGAGAGAGAGAGAACAAAGACAAATCCTTGAAGTATCATTAGTCTTTATATACCACCCTTTCTAATATAAGTTTTAATCTATGGCACATGGGTTCTGCAGATAAGCTGGCGTCGGGTGCAGACCAAGGAAAGCAGAGTAGGTGTCTTCCATGGGTTCAGCTGTTCATATTTGAAGGTTATTATACTCTAATTCAAATGCATATATTTCTTTTATATTTGTACATAATGGCCGGTGTATGTCTGTTTAGGGAAACTAATAACTTTTGAGTCTAGATTCAAAAGCCAGGTTAATTAAGGTTGGTAGAAGTCAAAATCTAGTATACCAGAGATGGAACTCAGGTTGTTAGGATTGGTAGGGCCGTAGAGGTCATGATTTACTCTCTCCCTCTTTCTCTCTTTATATATATATATATATATATATATATATATATATATATAAACACTTGCATGTGTTTCGCTATCAAGGACTGAGTTCATGGTTCAGTTCTAAAATTAAGAACCATTTACAATTTAAGAGCAGGAAAAAGAGACAGGAACTGAAATTATATTTATCAGGCTAAAGCAAGTTTACTGAGAAGAAATAGCTTACTCAAGATGTTCCCCATCTAATAGTTCACTCCGACCAACAATACCTGGCCCCCCAATATATGGCTCCTGAAAAATGTAAAAAATGAACATGATTTGAATTTGAATGTCCTACAAGCTAGTCGTGGATAGCAGCTATAAGTTGAATAACTTTAAATATTTAATTTCCAAATAAGATCTATTGATAAATCATGTACCAAAAATTTTTTAAATTGTATTGAATGTTTTCAAAACCATGTGCCTGCTTTTGAGAGATCCTTAATTGCCTGAAAATGCTGTTAGTAACTTAGTATTCATCCATTGGACCCAGTGAAAGTTAGTTTTAATAGCAGAAATGGGAAGTATGCACAAATGCATGAGCTGCACTCTTGTACAGTGGTTGCAATTAATTGACCTGGTTCCCATATCATAAAAGCAGGCTTTAAGGCTCAAAAAAATTTTTGTTTATCAGTAAATAGGATAGGACACCGACATCAGTCAACTTCATGCGTTTACTAAAAGATATTCACAATAAGTACCAACCAAAGATAAAAAATAATAGTATCATGAAAACAAACCTGTGGCATAAGGGAAAGAAAATTGTATGTATCCAGAGCATAACGTACGACTGCCTCATTCTCTCCAGGGTTGATTGTACACCTAAATTAAGAAATAGGAACCAGTTTCAATCAATTATATTGCACTTACAAAGTAACATGCTCAAACTGCTTGTGCACAGAGAGAGAGACAGAGAGAGAGAGAGAGAGAGAGAGTCCAGCTATTATCTAAAACATATTGCAAGAACAATGTGGAGCCTCTAAAAGGATCCCCAAGTATTGCAACCGTTTTTTGCCCTTACTAGTCTATACAGCTTTCTCTTCTCAATGAGCAGTTTTTTCAAAATACAATCACTATCATAATTTATCTATGACCTGATTCTATAGGAACCTATCATCTGAACAGTCATTTGAACAACGATTGCAGACACAATTTTCCAGTTTCCAAAGAAGGGTACTTAAACCATAATTGGCAAACTTGTAACTCAGACTTAGATCACCTAATACTAAACTTGCAGATCAGCAAGCTGACTCAGTAACTTGGATAAGTTAGACCTTAAATTTTAGTGTTAGAACATAAATAAAGTATACAAATTAATCAAATTTTAAATTACGAAAAGGAAAGAATATAACAGGACTAAGCTATATAATTTATACACAAATACATGACCACTACCATGATTGACAAGGTTTAACTCTTTGCGACAAATATATTTCTGTGACCTCAGAGAATTAAACTTACTAAAATGCATGTAAGCCGTAAGAGACATGCCATAACTGTTATTTTCTGACTTGTTGGAGACATCATTTTCCCCTATATATGGAATAAACTACGAAAGGGAAAAGAAAAGATTTGGGCTCCACTCCAGGTCCTCTCAGATGAATCAGGAGTCAATCCTCTGGCTTTTGGCAACTAAGTATTGTCAACCTGGAAAAGTAAAGACATAATGTTTTATTATGTTTTTATAATCATTGACACCCCATGCAACTTCTATTTTATTAAATTTGTCTCTCATTAGTTTCCTCAAACTACCAAGTTCTAACGCCATAATATGCACCTTCTTTAACTTATATTGCCCTTTCTACACAAGTTTTATGATGTTCCACAGAGAGATGTACAAACGCATACAAACTGTCCCTTTCTTATGACACGCCTTAAAAATTTTACAATACATCCATTTTAGCAAGCATGTCTCCAGTGTACGGACATGACCAGATCATCAAAATTGTATTTGGCAAAATACAAATGGAAATTCTTCAGATTAAATTGAAAAGAGAAATCATGAGGAGAATCCCATTCAATGGTCAACTTACGTTGAGTAGACAATAACTCCACCAGGCCGAACCAGCTGAACGGCTTGGTCAAACATCCGTCTTTGGTACTTCCCATGGTTTCTTAGTGATTCAAGAGTCTCCTGCAAATAAATAGCATCATCAAGAAATAAGAAAGAGGGGGAGTGCGAAAATCAAAGATACAGAATAAAATGCACAAAATTCCCTAGAGAACATCAATGCACAAAATGCAGAAAACTCCAAACCACAGCTATCCTTGTATTCATGTCTACTAATTATTACAACCCACTTTGTTTGAAGATTGAAACGGTTGCTTCTCTATAGTTGACAACTTATGATTCATAGATAACAAAAAACAAGTCGTTTTCTGCCAGGTGGAATGCTGTTAGAGATTCTGTGCTACTTTAAATGGAATTCTAGCAATTATCAAGAAGGAACAATAAATAATGGAAATTAGTGTTAGATTCTGTGCTCTCAAGTAGCAAAAGATACCTCTTATTTTTCGTTGATCTCCAACCCAAATTAATTTGATTAATAAATTCAAAAAATAAGTGTTCCCGAGTGGAAGCCAAATGAAAGTTACACTCTCTCACGTGAAAGGAGACCAAAGATTGCACTGAAGCTAATTTTATCAATATTTGTATGTGTGGATTGGTTTGGTTAGACCTCCACTTTGAAAGGAGACAGTCCTTCAGCTGAGTAATGACTTCCATACACATCTATTTCAGACAACAAGTGCTAAAAGTATTCGACCCATCTTCTTAGAAGGAACAGCTTCTATCACCTCTTATTCCAAGAAATGGATTCTGAAAGTAAGGATTAAAAAAGTAACTAAATATTTTGATTTGCCCATCAGATTGTCTTCTGGTTTGGTCCTAGTAACACCAACTATTTAAGGAGGTCACAGCACCCTTGTCATACCTAGGCCTGGGCAACGGGCCGGCCCGGCCCGGCCCGTTTACATTAAAAATATATATATTTTAATTTTTTTGTTTTAAAAATATATATTTAGTATTATTAAATATATTTTATATTTTAAAAAATTATTTTATAATTAAAAAATTAATTTTTAAATTCAAATGGGCCGGGCCCGGGCCGGGCTCACCGCCGGACGGGCCGGCCCGGCCCAATGCCCACCCTTAGTCATACCCAGACTGGGTCTCATGCTGCTCCACCTCACCAAATTTATTTGTCAACTATGATTATTTGAAGTCAACTACAACATGCACATTAGACTTGACTCGAGCTCGAGTTTGGTGTTGCTAAGTCAGAAATTCATTAGCTTAGTGACATAAACAATTGATTTTATTTTTTATGCCAATATATACAACTTAAAAATATTATTTTCCTTTTGGTAATGAAAGATGCATGTGCAGCTGCATCCCTGCACCCAAGTTGTTCTTTGCAAATGCTTTGTTGGCCAATATTTTGAGTTGGACATACATTTGAAGTTGCACCTATACCTATCAGAAGAACATTACAGATTTCAACATTATTGTCACTCATAAATGTTGTCATTGTCCCCATTAACTTGCCAATACCAAAAGAACTTGTGCATATGAACGAATATAACCAACAAATGCATCTTTTTCCTCATAATTGTCCTAGGTAGTGAAGGATGAACCACGATCACATCTCAAGTTTGAGAGGGGGACAAATGAAATGTGCACAACTTGTTGGCATTTGTTAGAGATAGTTTAAATTATGTCAAAAGGATGTGACAGAAAATAAATAGTCAAACTAATTTTGTTATTAGTAAAACTATATTGTAATCCATAGTTTAAAGTTTAAACTTTAACCTCATTGGTGAGTTTGGTGAACATATGTTCAGGTCATGCACACACATGATGTGTTCAAACATGCACATAGATGCATATATAAGTGCTTCACAAGTGTATACCAGAATCATACCCATGCACCTCTTTTCTGGGAAACACCCATGCACATGTCATACTTAAATAACTGCATGATGTGAAAAAGAAAAATCAAGTCCAAAGATGACTCCACTCTTTCATTCAAACAAACTATTTAATAAACAATTCACAAACGAATCAACATAGGATAACTATAACCTAAATTCATGCTTGTTACTATCCAGTCGTGCCCATGCAGCTTGCTCCTGGAAAAACATCATACTGTGCATTCAATAGCCACATGAAGTGAAAGGATAACCGACACCAAAAGTGACCTCACACTTTGATGCAAGAAAACTATTTAACAAATAAACAACCTGATCAATAAACTTGGAATGTCCACAGCCCAAAAAATATTCTTCCCTATCTTTCATTGCATTAAGACTCAATGTTCCTTGTGTAAAATTTAAATTTGAAACAATACTGAAAATCTTTAATTAATATAAAATCGATGCTTGTAGAACTTAAGAAATTAGAAATACCATACACATCTTCCATAGATTCAATGGAAGAGATGCACCTTCTACTAAGGTACAGGAGATGAGATATTCTGAATCTTTGATTAAAATATGATAGAGAAGTTCATCAAGCGTAGATCTTTAATGCTTCAATAGTCCAGAACCAACAACGGTGAAGTCGGTGACTGTTAATTAGCAGGTAACAAACATGTTTCCACGAATCCACTATCAATAAATCCATGGTCCCTAATAATACGCTTGTAAAAAATTGAATGAAAATGATACATATCCAAGAAGATATGAAGAACATAGATCACCTACTGTTACTTAGACCAGGAATATTTCCATAAAATAAGAAAAGTGCTATATATGTAAATTGAGAGACAGATGGAGTCATACTTCTCCAGCAAAAAGACGAGGGCGCAAACCCAGAGCAGAACATGGAGCATCAAGAAGAACACGATCAAAGCTATTCGGACTAAATCCTTTAGATACTTCAACCCTGCCACCCTTGCAGTGATTTCTCCCCGGCCCATTTCTCAACCTTCTGAGGTGCTTTCGTGCTTCAGCTTTACTGGTGTAAGTACCCTTTTTGGATTCTTAATATAAAATAGTAGTGATCAGTTAACTAGACAACATCAACAAATCACATAAAATTTTAAAACGTTCCAAATATGTGTCATTTTAAACGGTAACAATCAGTCAACTAGATCACATCAACAATCACAAAAAACTACAAAATGTTGCTATTTAAATGTATATGTGTGTGTGTGAGAGAGAGAGAGAGAGAGAGAACTATAAATGCAAAGTTGCTAAACGAAAGGCAAAAGTATATAGCATAGTAAGTCTATGTATCCATTTACGAGACAAATGTTAAAACTATGATAAAGAATTATTAAAAACTTATGAAAATTCAGAATCAGTTGCAAGTACATCTCTGTTTGTAACAAAATAAGAACGCATGTATACAATAAGGTCATCTATCATCAGTCAGAATGCCATTCAAGAACAGAGAAGAGCAAACAAGGAAAAATAAAGTACACACCGGCTTCATTACAAGTCAAACCCATATCAATCCTTTGTTGCTCATCAATATTTTTTCCTTCTGTGCCAAGTTCAGGAAGTCTGCCGTCAGCAGTTTCATGATCAACAGATGTCTGTGTACGGCAAACAGCTTTAAGGGCATCGAGCTTATAAGCAGTTATACAGGTTAAGCCCATCTCTGCAGCCAAGTTGCGAATCTCCTGAACCTGTAAACCAGTTTGTGTTCTTTTGTCATAACAGCATCTGGAAAGCAACTCTAACAAAAAAGAAGAAAAAATTATGATACAAACATTTGATGACAAAAATTGGACATATAGCATGGAAATAATACAAGTAGATGTTGGTTTTTATTCTAGCACTTTCACAATTTTACAAGCAATGGGAAACCTTGAGGACTTTATATACACAAACAGGAAAATCAGCCGAACATATACAAGCAGAAGAGAGGTACAATCAGCATCCTATAAATAAGTATCATATGCTAAAAAAATAAAACAATCAAGAAGGAAAAAAATACAGAAAGTGACAAAAGACAAACATCCCCTTTACCTTGCCAAAAAGTATTTTAACTTTTATCCTTTAAACCACCATATGCCACAAGTATGATCAAAAGATAAAATGGAAGCAAGAATGCAGAAACTGAGACAATTGTCAAAATGTCTCTTTTTAATCGAGAAAAAGCAAGATGAGAAAACTAAAACTGATTCCAGCATTACATATGAGACAAAAGCAGACAACAGGCAAATAAAAACCTCAAAACAAAGATGAACAAGATAAATTGATGTTTGAATAAAACTATGCATGAAGAGTTGCGCAGGAAACAAAAAGGGCCTATTTTTCCCTTTGAAAAGTGAAAGCTAAACCAAACAGTCAGTGAGTCAGGCCAATAAACAATTAAGTTTCTTTTCTTTATAGTGGAGACACATAAAGTAGCCTTCTAATTTATAGTTCCTAGTTTCAGATCCCATCATAGCCTAGAAAATTGACAGAACCAAGCATGACCAAGCATGAAGCCTTACCTTATTATGAGATCTATCAACTGCAACCAGCTCTCCTTTGTCTTTCATAAGTATGCCAATAGCAGTCGTCTTGCCACCAGGAGCAGCACACATGTCCAGTATCTGCTCTCCTTGTTGAGGATCTAATATGAGGAAACAGAATTCACCCTAAGCACAAGGAGATTTGATTTTATAGATAAAATTGTCAGAGTATACAGGTGTAGATCCAGAACAAAAAACATCATGATTAGGATGCGAATACCAAAGGCATATGCATGCTGATACATGCATCAGGATTGATAACATTTAATGACTAAAGTAAGGAGAAAAATGAAGTATAGCAACATTAACTAGAAACTATCCATGAAGAAAGCACACCATCATTAATTAGAATCCCTGTTCTTCCTTATGTACTTCTTTATTGACTTTGCTTGGTCCAACTGTATTTACTTTCCACTTTTTCTTCTGGATAATTAGTAACCTTAAGTTTCTACAAGCACTCAACCAGGGATAATTGATAATCACTTTCCAAATGGTTAACTTCTAATTAGATATGGAGCTTTCTCTCGTCATGATCATACTCTTAATTCATATTTATAGTTTACACTTTCAATGCTCCTTGACACATTAAACTGATTTATCTCGACTCATTAAACTGATTTTGGCTTTCTCTTGAAATATGCACTTGAGATGTGTTCACATAAAACACAACAGAGTGGAGGAAAATTTCCCAAATATTGTGGCGAAGAAACACACACTCACATACACACATATAAAGAGAAAAAGAGCAAGCAAATCAACCCCACATGCTACATGCTACAATCGCTCAAACTTTACATGCCCGTTTATGACATGCCTGGCTATGTCAGTGCATCACACTCTCCTTTTCATAAATTGGTGTGTAGGGTATACAGAGTAGAGTTGTCATATGTAGGATTAATTCCTCCCTACACACACACGCACACAGAGTAGAGGGTTTAGTTTGTGCCATCTATTTAATCTGTCATTCAGCATGCCAAAACTTTATGTGCTGCTGTTAGCAAAATTCTGATCATAAAGATGGATTCTACATTCTAAAATGTAAGATTAGAAAGATATATCATAATTCTCAATGTGTAGTTGAACCTTGTAAGGGTTTAATAATCATGGACTTAGTTTTCTTAGTTTGTAAAATCCAACTTAAGCACTAAAACAACATGATCACTATGTGTGTAGATAAACTCTTCAATTATGATGCCTATCAAAATGACATCCAACATCTAGTCTGATATTTTAAGTATTTCTTAATAAAACCCTCTAGTATCATCTTACAAGCCAAAAATGATAGAGAGGGAGAGAAAGAGAGAGAGAGACCTATCCACTCTTGCTTCCTGATTATTTTTTAATTCTTTTTCTTACATGTCATCCTCCTTCACTGCTTCCCATCTCCCCTCCCACCCTTCTCTCCCTTTCCCTCTCCCTCTCGTATCCACCCAATAATTATCACTGCTGCCATCCACCACCATTAACTAAGAGGTTGCTCTCTGCTCTCTGTCGTGCGCACACATCCATATTGATTATTTCAGAAAAGTTTTTTTCCTCCAAAATAGTACATATTTGACAAGCAGATGCTTGCGTTTAGATTAGATATCTAAAAAAATGCTCACTCAGGCCAGCACACAGAGAACATAACTAAGTTGCCTACCATGGTACAGCCAGTACTTTATTGGTCAGACTGAGGGTTAGAAATAAGAAAGGGATATTTGAGGATGTAAAGAGACAAAGAGGAACTGAGGGAAATGCAGATGATAAGTAAAACCTTATACTTTATAGCATGAAATATGTCACTTCATTAACCCAATAATTGGTCTCAAGAAGGAGCAGAGTCAGCAAGATACCTAGCACACGAGCAGTGACAATGCTGGGTAGATTTTGAAGAAATATATCTCCCTCAAGGACATCTGTTAAAAACATATGGAAAATATTAGATGTAATCATAAGAATACAACAAGCAACTTGTCTATAGGAAATCCAAAAAGCAAGGCCATTGAACCCAGAAGGCAAGTTAAGGTAGCACAACTAATTCAAAAGGATATGTACATCCAAGTGATGCTAAGGAGCCAGGCAAAAGCTAGAATAACACTGTCCAAGGTGTCAGGCAAAAGAGATTCACTTTTTTATTGACTTAAGATGGAATCACAGAATGAAATGGCATATGAACGAATCTTTTTCTTGAAATATCAAATAAGCCTCCGACCATGCCAGCTGTGGTTCTTACTTCTTACAATGCTAGATATATTATATCCAATTTTCTCATGGAATCTAGCATTACAATCTCATTCAAGTATTCAACACTTTCCAGAACTTAGATTATTCCATTCATGTATTCATAATTTAAATTAACAGGTAAACAAACAGAAAAGATAATTCAAAAGCAATTTTAGACTGACCATGTGATAGTTATATAAAAATTTATCAATCTATATTAAGAAACAAACAATGGAGGCTGTCAAATTTTCAAATGTGAAATTTATATTGAAGGGGAAAAAACGATGCTATACCATAGAATGAGGGAAGTTGGAAAACTCTATTTGTCACATCCACAGCAACCCCTTCAGCCGCCCTAAAAATACCAGCCCTTGACATTAAAGCTACGCCTTGGCCAATGTAGAGTCCATATCTTTCGTCGTAATGTGGATCTGAAAAATGGTTTTACGACAAGCCATGTCAAATGGCCACTAGGTATCAGTTAAAACACAAAATATAGATGCAAAGAGATTTCTTAAAACAGAAAAATAAACTCATTAACCTGTTGTAAGCCCTTGTAAAACAGTTCCACGTGTCATTCCCACACCAAAGCCACTACCAGGAATATGCTGCTCCACGGCAACTGAAACTGCAACTGCATCTCCTTTCTCAACATGTGAGCTGCAAGCCATCACTCCAGGAACATAAACCTACAAACAGGACTAGCAGCATAATAGATAAGCCAAATCAATATATATCCCACGAACATGCTTGGTCTACTAATTTACTAAAGCATCATACTAAGTTGAAAAGAAACAGTAAAAATTGTTACTGCTACCACAGGACAGACGGAAATAAAAAGATGTCATCATGTCCAATACGAACGTGTTACGGTCTAGATACATGAAAAGGGTTTTTCCAAACTTCACGTGCTTAACAAGCTCCAATTGACAAAAAGTCCATTTGCGACAGTCAGCAGTTACAAAAATATAATGCGACCAACACAGCAAACAAAGGACCGCACCGCAAATTTCTCTACTGCATATGCAGCAAACAACATAAAGAAATCATTTAGAGAGACATACATGAGCTCCTCGAAGAACTGCCTCAGCACACTTCCGACTGACGACCACCTCCTTGGGAGGCCTGCCATCCTCAACACCATAATCTATCTCATGTGGTCCTGAGCCCTCAACGATGACAACATTTTCTAATCCAGGCACTGTGCACTGATATATGTACGGCATCCCTGAACTTGTGCAATCAGTGACCCTATCGCCACATGATCCCAACAGCAACCTATTCTGCATCTGCTTACCAACAGCTTCACAATTTTCTTTCACACCGACTTTACCAGCAGCCTCTTTCCCATTTCCGTGATCACTATTCTGCGCAGACCCCGTTCTTTGCAGCAATAATGTCAGACTCTCAATGACAGATTCGCATCTGGATCTAAGTGTGTTCACCCGCACACAGGAATAAGAAGAAGGGCGGCTGAAAGGAACCAGGCAACCAATCATCACAATGAAGAACCAAGAAATGGCGGAAAAGGAAGCACTGAAGCATGATTTCACTGTTTCCAACAGCGTGAAATTCAAGAAACAAGAAGAAATCAGAACAGCCTAATGCCATTAGAGCGATTTAGACAAAAATTCTTCGAGCAGCAGTAAAGAAATGAGACGTGAACCTCTTCAAACAAAAACAAGGACAACCAAACGATCAAACTTTCACTAAACGCAGTCCCATCTGTTCACTATCAAACACACATAAATTCCTGGCAACCAACTTCAACACCTAAAATCCAATTTCTCAAAAGGAAAACCGTTGGAAAAGATCCAATCAATATTATCCAACGAAAATAAACGGAAGAAGAAAGAATCGAAACCAGAACTATGCGTACGTTAGTGCATCAGAGATCCTGGCGAAATGGTCGCTCCCGTAGGCGCCAGCGAGGTACTCTTCAACGCGCGGGTTCCATCGCAGGGCAGGCTTGAAGGTGTAACGTCCGCGAGAGTCCATTCTCTTCCAGAACCCCAACCCAGCAAATTTGAAAAAGAAAATGCGGAAATTTCAAATTAATTGGACGAACAACAACCAGTAGAAGATCGCAATTAAGAAGAAGATCGATCAACGAAGGGATGTGATCGATTCAACAATCATCACGAGAGAGAGAGAGAGAGAGAAGGGGAGTGGATGAGAGAGAGGGAGAGAGAGAAGGGGAGTGGATGAGAGAGAGGGAGAGAGAGTTACAGTGCAGATGGTGAAGCAGTCCCTCCACTTCATGGAACGAATATTGGCGCGTCTATTGAAAGGCGCCAAAGAAGCAGAACGGTGGGCTATTAGGGTTGGAAGCGGGTCTGATTTCATTTAAATTGAGATTGATCCATACGAGAACACACACAAGAAAAAACACGATCCACTTTTCAACGGTTGACAAAAACAAGTTTGAATATATCGTATTTAACTGCCTGCGTTACATTTAAATGAAAAAAAAAAAAAAAAGTTGACTGTGTTTTTGTTATAATCGAATGGTATGCGCCATATTTTTTTCGTTTTTTATTTGAATTAATAAACAATAAACTAGTCATAGAAAGGCAGAGAATATTATAAGATGATGATAACATAACTAAGAAATTTTTAATTGTTTTTCCAACTATTGTATCCACCCTATATACTATTTTCTTAATCATTTTTTATATCGAGGAACTGGAAATTCTTTCTCTTCTTCACCCTGAAACAAAATAGTTGAGTAAAACAATATTTGAAAGGCGCCTTTGGATTCTCATATCTTGGTACTTCTTTAGACAGAAAATTGCAAAAAAAAAAAAAAAATCTCTGTAGTATTTTAAAAAAATACGCATCTCTTCCCAGCATATTGATTTAATTCTTTCAATTCTGATTTTTTATGAAACAATAACAATTGCATTGCATGAACTTCTTCAATCTTTCGGACAGATTTATAAAACAATTTGTTACCATCTCTTATACTAAACGACCCCATAAGGACATTTGATAATAAAAACACTGTTTTAATTTGTTTTTTTATGACAATCTTTACAAAAAAATCAAAAAATACTGACTTGACGTTCCTATTATCAAATGCCTCCATAGGGCTCGGGTCGGATGGATATCAACTTTTGTATGTAACTGAGTGCAAGTTCAGTAATTTTTTTGTTTAAACAAGTTCAGTAATTTTTTTAACTGAGTGCAAGTTCAGTAATCTTTCGGCTCGATTAGTTAAACCGAATCGTTTAACTAATGAAGCAGCTCGAACTCGCTTACGAGTCAAGCTTAAACGAGTCGAGCACGAGTAGCTCGACTCTTTGTGCACCCCTAGAGCCGACACATATATGAAATGATTGAAATCGGGTGGGGTGTCAGTTGGATGCCATATTCGAATATGAATTTGATTACAAAACTACTTATCAAGTCTTAATCTAATTAGTTATTTGGATTTGAACTTGGATCTGGACGCAGGGGCCACATTTTCATCTCGAAAGTGGGTTCTTTCTCATAATTTGACTCCGAATATAGAATTATATAGTCATGTACATGCATTGTATCATATCTGCAAGAGGCCGACATGATCCATACCGGCCAATCTGCTCATGTAGAGTATTTTTCACAATACTTGCCGAGAGTCTGTGGTATACCGTCCGAGAGGTTTCATAAAAAGTAGGGCTGGTTGATTTGATATATGCTAACACTAAAAGAAAAATTTGCATGTTCAAAGGCTATGAAACCTACAAATACATGCTTAATTTATGAAAAACTAACAATATATGTCACCATATCTGATTTGGATAGGATACCGTTAAAAAAAAATATAAAAAGAAGATGGAAAAAAAATTGATATCCGATTAAGAAATGGGATCGGATTTGCATTTAAAAAACAACATCCCATTGTATTCAGATTCAGATTCAGATCAGATTCAGTTTTAAACAAATATCTTATATCTAATGTTTTTACATTTTTAAAATCGGCCAAATTCGGTTCAAAATTCGAATTCGGATTCAGATATGAATGTAAAACTCAGATTCATATTAAATTTAGATTGTGAAATCATATTTTGGATACGATGTTTCTTTATTCGCATTCAAATCCCAATATATGCAGCAGATATACATAAGGGCATATCCAATTCAAATTCGATCCGTTGGCATCTTAAAACTAAGATGATAAAAGGATCCCTCAAATTTAAAGTCACATTTATGCAAAACAATGCCCTTTAACTCTTGCACTAGTCTGTCTTCCAAACTCTCCTTTGGAAGCATTTTGTCTATGCTTCCACCTTAATTACCATGGTATAGCGAACAAGTCCCGAGGGGAAGAGAAGAATCGGAATGCCTCCTTTAATGAGAGGCTTAAAGAGAGAATTCTTTGCTTATGATTCTCACTTCTCCGTTGCCCCAAAGGAAGCCCATTCCTTTGAAAATTTGAATGAAATGTTAGTTTTTTTTTCTCTCTTTCAGAGTCATCAATGGAAAACTTGGTTCCTTAGCAACATTGTCTTGAAAATAGAGCCTTCGAAGTGGGTGGCATTATATCTTGAAGTCCTTTAAAAGGCATCGGCTTCATTTAAGTGAGCTTCATACGCGTGAGTTGGCTTAAAGCAATCCATCTTTATTGAGGTATACATTTCCATTGCTTTAATGGTGTTTCTCGCCATCACGCGAAGGCAGCGGATTTCATCATTTTCTTGTGCAGTGAAGGGAAGTCGATTTTAATATAACCAATAACAAGGGACAGTTAATGAGAAGAAGAACGTCCCTAACATTACATGTTTTTGTTCTAAGAAATATGATGCGATTATATTATTATTCTTACATTCAACAATCAAAGGTTGTATATAATTTATCATGTTTCTTAAGAACACGACATTCTTATCAAATGCCCATCTACTGCATTTTGTTGTACCTAATCTAATATCCTTGCAACCGCATGCAAGCTTTACAGAGAGATAAAAAAAGTGCACATCTTGAATTGGCAAGTGCAAGCCCCTGAAAAAATAATAATAAAACTATATGTGTGCTTTCCCTCAATATCGAAGTACGGAATATGCAAATCCATGAAATTAACAATGTATTGGAGATTATTCATGAAATTTGGTAACTTTATACATGCGCAAAATGACCAGCCATGATGACTATTTCAGGTGTTACGGAGAGAAAATATTGATATGTTTACATGGATCATTTTTTTTCCATTGGGCACACATTGAATTCAAATTCTTCATCTGGTTCACGGATTTAATGCAGATGAGAGGAGTCTTTAATGAAAGAAAGTTAAACAAAGGCCATTGGGTACGCTTATTGAATTGAAATTCTTCATCTGCTCCACGGATTTAATGCAGGCAGATGAGAAATCTTAGATTATTATGTCAAACAAAGCCCACCTTTGATCATGGAGACCACTGCTGCCTGGTATCGACGCAGCTCTAGATCGTGAAGAGTCGGAGAGAAGGCTTTAATCCTCCCTTCTCATAAAAAAGGGGCAGCCTTTCTTTTCCCCATTCTAAGAATGTTCTGACGAGGCTATCATATTGCTGAAGCTATGAGCAAGAAATGCAGAGTTCGATGGAAGAAAATCTCTATGCAGAACTGCTGGGATGCCAAGGTGAAAGAGGAAGAAAAGAAGTCTACCTGAAGGATTACTCATTTAAGTCCCTTTCGTAGGGAAGGGGCTCTCTTCCATGTGAAAATCAGGCCGCGTCTCATGCGGAAGGGAACAAATTCCCCGGCAGGATTTGGCTTTCTGGCCGGGTTCTTTCATTTGAAGCCGTCACTTTCATACTAAAATATCATTTTTTTGCAACATGCCGTCATGTCTCGATATGTGTATCGGTAACTTTCTGTTACCGACTTACAGTAGATGTTTTTCCACATTCCATGAGAAAGTTATGTCTTTGGTAACTTGGAAAAGGCAGCAGATTGCTCGAACGGCATCCCAAGAACAGAACAAGAGAATTTCATTACGCTTTCCTCTTGAAATAGTTTTCCTAGCAACTACATTTATCTATCATTCCCTTTCTCACACATAGGGAAACATGCCTGTCACATTTAAACTCTCACAAACTTTGATTGGAAACATGCCAAGAAAAAGGAAGATTGAAAAAATATGCAGGTCGCGGCCCAAACCTCTAACTACAGAAGGTGTGCCAACTAGGCAACTACCAAGTTTTTCGTTAGATGTTTCGTTCATCATCTCAATGGCACAATTTTAGATCAACAAAGAAACCACCCTTGCAGGACACTGAGAAATGGTTCACGGCCTCGGCTGTCTGCAATTCTTTCTGGGTCTTTCTGCAATCAAACATATGACAACTCCTAGTTCCACATCTGTTCTTCCCACAAAGGGCTAAGATCCTGCTCCATAGGGGCATCAACATAGTAGAAGCCATGATCCCTGAAGCCATCAACATAGCTCACCTGATCCTCAAATTGATCCAGATGCCCAAGCTCATTCATGAAGGCATCCAAGTACCACTGGTCCATTTCATTACCAATTGAGCTAGAGACCATCTCCATGTCTACCCAATCAAAGGGATCATCTATAGGGCAAGGTCCCCTTGGCTCCTCTTCATTTGCCTCTGCAAGGCCATGCCCACCTCCTCCTCCAGTGCTGTTGGGCAGGATGAACTCCTCCCTCCCCACATTGGCTTGATCAATCTCAGCCTCAAACGATTGAATCACACCGCTCAACCTCTCATCCTCTGCATCACCAACTTGGGTTTCTTCCAAGAAAGCCATGAGAGAACCATCAGTCTGTATGCTTTCCTCCAACATTTCTTCATTCTCATAAAGTCCCTCCCAAATGGCGGCAGAATCAGAAGTTGCAGAGGCCATGATAGAGGAACAGGGAATCAAAGCAGGTGGGAATGAAAGAGGTTGTGGAAATATTTGGGCAGACGAAGAAGAGAGAATTGTTATGGGTTAGGATGCCATGTCTCTCTACCTTTAAGTAGACTTCCTATCCCTTTGAAAAAGGATAACTTCAACCCTTCAACCGAAGCCATGTGCACATAATTGACAGAAGAAAGGTAGTGAAACTTCATGTGCAACCACACTCAACTGAGAAATTGACATGCTCAACCTCCAACTGTCCTACAGAAGGACCAATACGCCCAGACAGGCCAGAGCTCAGGACATATCTCAACAATATGTCAACTTACTTATCCCATTCTCTTTGTCGTTGCAATTTTTTCTTTATTTAGTTCACACCATTTTAAGAAAGATGCTGAACTTACTTTACTAATCTCATGTGTTAAGCTCAGAACATTGTTGTTGTTGTTGTTTTTATTATGGTAGTTGTTGTGGTTGTTTCTGTGAATATGAGAGAGAAACTATCCATATAATTTTTCTGAGTGGCATGGAAGAATTCAGATTCACGGCTTCCATTGGAGGATCCTCACTGTAAACATAAAGTTCCAAATATGTATTTCTCCCTATTAATTGAATCCAGCTGACCTAAATGTCACGTAGCGTACTTTAATTATTAAAGTATTCATTCCATCAGCTAAGGATTAAAAAATTTCTCTCCTGCAGTGCCGCTGCTTCAAAGGATGAAACTTTTGGTAATCTTGTTCTTGCTTTAGGCCAGCCTAATAAGAAGTAAGTGGCTCGTTAACTTGGGCAGGTTCAAGATGGTTCTCGATTGCGTGCAAACAATACAAAATAGCAAGTTGGAAGTGTTATCCTCCGCCTCAACTACTTATTCATCAACTAATTCTTGTTTTATTTCTTTATCTCCACAACTTTTGCGTGCATCTCAGATTGAGATTTTTTTTGTTTAAGGGCAAAACTTTTGCAGTTGTGGAAGGAGTAACTTTTCAGTCTTTCAGTTTTGTCCTTTTGATAGTGTTGGATATCACCCGGACTCACAGGCGGTGCCAGGATTTTGTTTAGAGAGGGGTCAAATAATCCATCATCAAATTTGGATAGGACCAAACTGAACCTAAGTAAAAAAAATACATTAAACAACTAAAATTTTTTTATTTTTATAATGTAATTTTTTTTTTCCATCTACTTCCCCTATGCGGCCCCCCTCCCTCCGCCCCTGCCCACACCAACCCACAAAAAATTATCCTATTTACACATTGATACCTCCATAATTTTGAAAAATTAAATAGTGATTTTAACTTCTTATAGCCAACCTATTATTTAATCAAGGTGGTTAAGAGAAAATCAAGAAAAAGATACAATGAGTATCTTCATGTATTAGTTTTTACACTTTTTTTTTTTCCTCAATCATCATCTGCTTAAGATGAATGACCTTGATTAGATGGCTGTCATTCATTCACTCCTATAATTTGTATTTATTTATATTTAAACACCTTTCACTTACGCCCCTTAGTTAATTTTATGTATTTTTTTTCTTGAGGGCATTTTTGTCTTTCAACCCCGGTATTTACTTGCATCTGTGGTGCATAATCATTCATCTTACCTACCTAATCAAATCCAGAGCAAAATATTAGTGATTTTTTTCCATTATTGAGGGCGCAGTTTCGATTGCAGGAGAAAGCCAAGGGGCAAGCAAGATTGGGAATACAACAAAATGGGCTCGCACCATGTGAGGGGAGTACGGATATGGGCCCCCGAAAAACCGGATCCACAGGGAACCACCACATAAAGTGTGGGATCCACGTATTAAAAATTGGGCATTGGAGGGCTACTTGCCCTTGACCGACCCGGTTTGACAGGTAGGCTGACCCATGCCGGTGGGGCAAGGGAATCAACGACCTCTCTTTCTCTCTCTATCTCTATCGCCTTATAATTCATAGATCTTGGGCTTTCAGGTTGGTAAGATCTAGATGAATGCAATCTGGGTAGGTATTGTCTCCTAAATGGATCATGGATCATGGATCTGGATCCACATTCTTAAAACTTATGACAAATATTGGGCAAAAACGGGTCCAGCCGGATCATGGATATGGATCTATGTTTTTAAAAATTATGAAAGATATTAGGCAGAAACGGCCTATCTGACAAGTAATTGCATCGTGATTAGGAGAATATGTCAATATGGGTACTTATATATTGAACCTGCTCCCTACAGGAGACTTGGGAAGATGTCATTTTCCCAGGTTCATCTTATAGCTGGATCTGCCAGGCGTGAAAGATTATTATTTTTATCTGCCTAGGGATGAACAACAAGCTCGACTCATGAACAAGTTCGAGCCGAGTCATTTTCTTAAGAAATCGAACTTGAGTTCATGAGTCGACTCATTCAAATAATCAAGTTGAGTTCAAGCTCAACACGTAACTTTCCAGTCGAGCTTGAGCCTTAATCGAGTTTGTCGAGCCTTAATCAAGTTGATATATTCGAACGAGTTTACGAGTTTGTTGAGCTTTAATCGAGTCGAGCTTGAGCTCAACTCGTAACGATGAATATTAATCTTATTCAAACGAGTTTGTCGAGTCATAATCAAGTCAAGCATGAAAGCAACACGTAACGATGAATATCAATTCTATTCAAACGAGTTTCTCGAGCCTTAATCGAGTCAACCTCGAGCTCAACATGTAACTACCGAGTCTAGCTCGAACTGCTTCCATCGAGCTATTCTCAAGACTCGATCGAGCTCGAGGTTTCATCAGTCGAGCCGAACTCGGGCTGATTCAACTCGGGCTCGACTTAGCTCGTCTTCACCCTTACACCTGCCAATTCAATTTTGAAAAGATTTTGACATTAATTCTCGGTTGGGCCCGGTTGGTCTTATCCAACCAATATTTCCAAAGTAAGTTATTACATTCGCAAGAAAGTGATGTTAATGCTTACAATTTGATCATGTATCTCTAAAAGTTATGGTGGAGGATTATAGTCTCTAAAATGTGATTAATTTTATGTGATCTAGCGACAGTATGATCTTTAAGTCTACATTAAATATGACCAGTTGCAGTGGGTCAAAGGGCTGGACTTGCATTGTACTGGATAAGACTTCCGGGTGCGGGCGCGCCCACGTATGGTAGACAATTGACCGAACATAAACTGGGTTGGGGCCCAGCACCAAGCCACTAGTGGACACAGCTGCAGTGGACCCAGTTGGCCTGCCTTTATGTGTCCAAAATGCATGTCTCCTGTATGGCTATCTTAATCTTTTGATTAAGGTTGCGTCTAGGCTTTGTGTGACAAGGACGTCGGTGCATCACCACCTGTCATGCTTTGGTAGGTTACCACGAGCGAAGTTTGGTCGCGGCTCGACCTAACCATGAAATGGAGAAATAAGACCCATAAAACTGATCTGCGGTCGCAGCTTGGAGCCGGTCCCGTAGTGCTCAAAGTTGACCTAAACCAACCAAATCTCTTAATCTCATATCCCCACTAAGTACTCTAGGAAAATCTCATTAGCTTGTCCCGTGTTTGAGGTCGCGGCCGGACTCTGTCAGGGGGTTAGACTTAAGACTTTCAAGTTGAGTAAGATAAAGAGTTTGACACGCCGGGAAGTGAATATCTTGATATAATGTTTTCTTCATATATTTTTAGAGTTAAGACCTTCAAGTTGAACAAGATCAAGATCAAGAGTTCGATGCGAATCTGAATTTCTTGATAAAATCTTTTCTGGATTTGAAGAGAGACTCAGCTTCTCAACGGAAGTCTGAAAAAGATAAGAGAAAAGGATCATCTGCAACATTCTACAAATTGATGTTCATGTGGACCAGAATGGTCGGTGTCAATGAAAAGGAAGTTCCAATTTTACATCCCACTTGTTTTGCGGGGTCCGAACGAACTTGTCCTAATCCAACTACGGGACGGTCACTGTCAGATCCATATAATATAAAGCAGTTGATAGGTTGGGTGTGCCTAATTGGCAAATAAGTAATGGGATTCATGCCCTGTTTCAAGGTTATGTCATATCACAAGTAAATAATAATCTCCGCCCATATAATACAAATGTATGGAGAATTTAATTCAAATTGAAACTTATCTTGGGTAAGTTTCAGCTTTGATAAGGGCAAATATATATATATATATATATATATATATGAGTTTCCTACTCTTTTGAGGGATATTTCTGCTTGGGAAAAAATAACTTAATTTTTACATTGACAACTTAAACTTTATTATCTGATTTCTTTAAAAAGAGTTATCAAATAATTTATACATGTTCTGTTTTCAGTTTTCACATATAAATATTATATGAAAAACTTTTGGACAACCTACACGCGCACTTATGTCTTCATATATTTTTTTCTTTTATAAAACGAAAAGGTGAGGGGTGCGTACGAATTGCTCATAATTCTCACCCACCTGGAGTGACGTGAAATGCTGGTGGCATCCACATGCTGTCTGCCCTCTCACCTCCAACTCATTGTGGTGCTCCTTTTTTTTATAAATAAATGGTGAACTTATTGCGGTCCGGCCTCTTCGGACGTTCACAGCCACCAACAGTGATGGTTGGTGTGCGTCGTCGTCGTCGTCACGTTGAAAACTCAACGAATTGACACCACAAATAAAACCTCCATGGCCAAACTTAAAGATCTTCGGGATTTACCGGGTTACTTATTTGCTAAGGCCCCTGCTCTTGCCTTTCAAACAAACAGAAGAACAAGTATTAAAAGGATTGTTTTTTGGTTCCTTAGGCATAGAAATTTGGATCCCCAAGCCGGGTTCAGGCTCAGGTTTGAATAGTCAAGTCGAATCGGAGCTCAAGTTTCGGGTGTTGGGCCAACCAGGGCCGGCTCCTTATCAGGCCGGGCCCGGCCGATGCCCAAGCGTATTTGAAAGAATAATTCAATGTTAAAATTTGAGTGATTTGGATCCTGTTATACTGGGCAGCCCCACAAATGCAAATGAGTGTCCTCATCTAACAGCCACGGCCTGCTCCACCATGCCAACCTCTTCGCCGACGGCCAATTTTCTTCGCCGGACGGTCGACATGACATACACTAATCAATGTCTTCAAGCACATTACGTAGTTAAATAATAAAGTAGGTTTAAGTGAAAGGAAATGAATGAACAGTTGCCTGGTGCGGTTGGTTGCTTGCTCGACTGCCGGAGGTACTTCTGTGTCCAAGGCAAAGGACAGGCCAACTTCATCATGATCTCTCACCTTCTTCCCCAATGTTTAAAGTTGCGATAGCTACTCCACAATGCTCGTCCCCTTCATTGTATGGCCCAATGTTGTAGAATCTTGCTTATTTTGAATCTGGATTATGGATCCAGATCCAACTCACAGTGGCCCATTGTCCCTAGGCAAACTTAGCTTGTCCCTAAGTCACATGACCTTCAGTAACATGAATGCAACCTCACAAGTGTTGTTGGTCGGATTGGCGGGTTAGTGAAAGTATAGTTGTCATTTTCATGCCGGTGAGTGCTACTCTTTTATACTATAAATCATTGTCACAAAAAAAGTGTATGGTTATTATACGGTGATGAATTTCTTGGGTATAATACGACAAAATTGTAAATTTCGGGAATAAAATGAAAGAATCTCAGCAAATTTTTAAAAAATTTAAAACATTTAATAAATCCTAAAAATTATAAAAAATATGAAAAACACAAAAAGATGCATATAATACGCGTATAATATACATTATTTTCACGTTTGTTATTTTATGGTGTTTTTTTAAAAAAGACGTGTTTTGTACAGGTATTATACGCATTTTTTTTCAATGAGGCTCGTTTTTTGTGATAGTGCTATAAATAATGGATACACTTCAAGTCCACAAGCTACCCAGCCTAGAAGTAAGGGAAAAAGGAAAGGGGCTTCTGCTTCTTCGGGGGAGTCGTTGATTCATTCTACAATCAAAAGCAACAGTGTTATTTATGACTGTATCCTTTTATCACGTCAAGGTGTAATAAGATAAATGTTTATTAACAACAAAAGTGTGTCACAAAAGGCAAGTGTGTGCTTTTCCAACTTGCGTCATATATGAAAGTCGCGTTGTGGTGTTATTCAACGAAGGAAAATGTCACATTCTGGTGTTCCTTTCCAAAGAATGATGATAAATTGACAAAAAATGATGAACTTTTAAGAACAAACTAGTGAATCGTCATTGCATGTTTGAGTTCCTGACATAAAGTGTCACGGGACACACGATGTCAGACTTAGAGTCGCGAGATGGGTTGTCTTGGACACGATCGAGTAGGTCAAATATGAAATACTTCGTGCATCCATTCAAGCAAGCCCAAAAATGAGACATCATTTTGTTGGGATTTCTCCCCTTCATGCATACACAAACGATATGCTCTAAAACAGGATCATGCTCATGCTAAATCATTGAAATAAACAAAATAAACTTAAACTGAAGCGGAAGCGTACCTGAATCCATCTGAGGAACTGAATGGTAGATCGCGGTAGGATCTTCCAGGGTCTTTGCGGCGCACTTGAGGTTTCTCTCAGATGGGAAAGAGAAAAACCATAGAAACCAATGTTTCAGGCAACCATTGCACGACCCCAGAGACCACTACCATTTTATATTAAGGGCAATTATGGATTCAACCCATCAAAAAGTCCGTAATTACGTACTGATATGTATACATTTCAAAATTACCTCATACCATCTAAAATGACGTAATATCGCAAAATGCAATCACTTAAGCGGATATTTACGTTAAGACAATCATAATGTCTGAAATTTCTAATTAACGTATGTCGGCCTACCAAATGATCTTACACATTTTTGATGAACCAAAGTTGTTTTACAAATTCATCAAGTCTTTTAGATTTTTTTATTTTTTTATTTTTTTGGGATGAGGCAAGCTGTTAGGCAGATACCTAGCAAATCACGCTTGGACCAAGGTTGTAAGCCAAGCGTCCTTCCCTTCATTCTAGCTTGGTCTGTTCATAAAGTTTCAGATACACTTCTCGGATTTTAAAAATCGGCAAAGTTGTTTTTTTTTTTGGAAAATGTGGTAGCTTTTAAAAAAAATAAGAAAAATCAAAATGTTAGGCAAAAATGCAAGAAATGAAAGTCCAATAAGTATTGCATTGCATTAAAGAGGTCAAGTTACAGAACTAAAACAAGAGGAAATAAAACTGAAACACAAGTTGAAACAAATAAAAACAGAAAATGAAATAAAAAAATAAATAAATAATCGTAAAAAATTGCTATAAAATCACGTTAAAACCATGTTAAATTCATTTTTAACGTTTTGTCAATATATCACGATATTTTCCTGTTTTCTTTGTTTTTCTAGTTAACATTGCGATATTTTAGAAAGTATCACAAGATTTGTGGTTATGAAATTTACCTAATACTGCATGAAAGTAAATCATATCCACAATGATCCAATTGCAGATAATGCTGAAATCGAAGCAAGCCATAGATAGGCTTGTGATCAATCTAATTTGAGCCTGGTTTGGAAAAATATCCACTTGGGATCTTGGAATAGACCAAGGTGGTGATGAAACGTTGTTAGAGATAGAAATCTTGTTGCACCCCTTCTCCCCATTTGGATTTTCTCAGATCACTTACTCAAATCCAACTCCAGTCATACCAGATTAGATGACGAAAACAGAACCAGATCAATCACAGAATTCAGATTTCATTTAAGATTTCTTTTGAAGACTCCAAGATATCTGGCATTAAAGGTTTCTAAAATCGAATGCAACTCATGGGCAGTTTGATTTGGCAGAGGACCTTCCTTCATCCAAAATCTGAATCTAACTCCTTCAATTAATTTAGGGCAGCGTGAAATTCATTGAGAGTTCACGAATAGATTCATGTTCACCGGGATCAAGTTCAGGATTTGTGAAAATGCAATTTGAACCGCTCAAGTGCATGTTAGTTTCAAAAACCAGAGTTTCCAATGCTTATAAATTTGAGATCCCGCGTGTAAGGGTGGAGCCAGAACGTTCTGGTTAAAAAGCATCATTATAAAATTTTAATTTTTTTCAGGGACACCAATATGTAAAGGAGAAAGATTTTCCTGAAATGATCAATATAAAAGTAAGCATTCTTTTTTTTGTAAGTCTGTGGTGGCAATTGCCCGCACAGTGTGTACACTCCTCTGCCCCTGCTTAAAATTTTCATATGAAGTAAACAAGCACACCCTGACTAGATAATTCTCTATCATCCAGCTATTACCATCCGTGTCGCGGTCACGGTGATCGAGGGATTACATAATGTGTCTCAAGCAATTTATGCAGCAGTAGAATTTTTCTTCTTTAGAGAGAGAGAAAAAAGAAAGAAAGTCTCAATGCCTTCTTCAAATGTCTAACAAAAAATCACGGACGTCAAAGATCTACAATTTATGATTCACCAAAGTTTAGTGATTTAGAATGTCTTGATTCTATGTAAAAGATAATCCAGAAAATACAGAAGTGATGAAGCAGAAGAAGAAACATAAAGTATCAAATTTTGTTCAGTGAAAAGTCCTTGAGGTGATTGCCGTCAAGTCCTCATGGAACAATATGCTATAATCTCTTCATGATTTTGTTCTGAAAACAAAGGCCAATGGACATGTCAACTGGGTAGCTGCAGAAGAAAAAAACTCTGATGTCATCTGTCATTTGAGTCTTGGAGTTGGATTGAAATTTGAAAGCAGATAGACAGACAGGAAGGGCCAACAGCAACAAGAAACAACCAACTAACAAAATTAGCAACTTGTTGGATCAGAGATTGAACTCTTTGGTTAAGTTTATTCCACCCGTAACAGTGATCAGCAAATGGAGTCGGCCATTAATGCGAGCATACACAATTCCGATTTCCATTTCCCCATATTTATCTCATACTGTCCCTGACTTTCATGTCCCCTTTTAACTGATATCTAGATTCACTATACATCTAGAATCAGTTTCATTTGGTTACCTTGGATTTGCAGCAGAAGAAAGATGAACGATGACGGCTCCAGTGACCTGATGGGGATGATGCACTCACGATCGATACGGAGAAGATATCACGATCCTTACTGCAGTTAGGGATTCAATCGACTCAGAACTATCGTATGTATGTTCCAGCGAGAATCACTTTTGTTCGTGTGCCGATTGTCATACCGATCATATACTCTTTCGTTACCTATTGTACATTAACTTTCCATTTTCCATGAAATGAAAATGCGCAACTTCCATTACTGCGAGCAACAGTGCTTCACTGCACCAGTCCATAGATCTGTTGAAAAAATATAAAAGAAGCAGTACAAATAAGAATGAAAAACTATGGTTTTCCATCATCGAAGGTAATCTTGAGCCTTGATTACACAAACATAAAAAGAACTTAAATAGGTGAAGTTTCGATAATCTTGGCAACCATTGGCAACGATAAGCATTCTGATTTTGTGGAATGATTTTCTTTTTTTTTTATCATTAATTTTGATTTATTTTGTTTTGATTCTTTCGTTGAATCTCTTTAAAAACGATTGTATTTTAACCTTAACAAGATCTAGATCCTGCCTATCACGAGCTTATTCAGATCCAAAGGTTCAACACCTTTGATCGGTACCCTGCATTCTTCGTGAACGCGCCTTGTTACAGCATTCCAGGGCATTCCTTGAACAGGCTGATGCCGTGGGTTAACCTTGAATGTCATGCGTAAATACTTCGGGACACATGTTCTGCATCTCGTGTTTGCAAGGGTATGCCAGCCCCACTTTTCTAGACAAGGCCAAGTTTCAATTAAGCATGTTCTTTGGTATCAAAATTATATAATCCAGATTCAAACATGCTGCCATGGCTGGCCAATGAAAAAAAAAATTACATTGAAAAAAATATAATTTTTTAATTGTGTCGTGTATTTTTTAGATTTGAATTCAATTTGGTCCTACTCAGATCCAGAGATTGGACTGTCGGTCCGCCTCTCAAGAAAATCCTGACTCCGCCCTGATTAATATTATCCAAACATATGTTGCTACCAATGTTGGAGACATCAGATTCCAACTCGTATCAGAAATTTAAATGATACTCCTCTTTCGGGTTTCAAGCCCCAGCGCCATGGCTTCTTTTAATGGATCTTAGATATGCGCATGAGGTCCGAACCCACTTGATCTCAGAGCCTTGTCATGGATATGAAATCCGAGGATTTTGATAAAACCCCGGACCTCCCAAGCAGAACCGACATCGGAAATGAGATCCGAACGAAGATGTTAGTTTGGGTTTCTCTCTAACTGCCCAAATGATAAATGATACAAGAAGATTGTGCAATAAGTTTTTAAGATTTTAATTTGCACCAATAAGTTTTAAGATTTTAATTTCCACCAATAAGTTTTAAGATTTTCTAATCAAAACACATTGATCTTAGGGGCCAAGACATGATTTTTTTTTAAGAAACATTAAATATATGATTAACAAATTTTTTATTGACCATAAAGCTAATATCCAAATCCACTAAGACTATTCCATATAACTGGAACCAAGTTCACTTAAGTTTTAATACTAAATTAACATCAGAATTACAACACCATTGAATCCGTTTGCAGTAGTTGTTGACTGATCCATGTCATATCATTGTATACAATTTTTTTTCAAGATCTTCCGAATAAATGTGAATCTTTTCGAGATCTTCCGAATAAATTAATCACATTTAGATCATGAGCACATGCTTGAATTTAATTAAAGAAGGTTGATATTCATAAAGCATCTGAACTTGTTAATAAGCATTAATTGGCCGCCGGCTTTCGATATCACTCTATCATCATTTATCCAAAGTCTGAATACCATGTGCATGATTTGAATGATTTTAATATGTCACTAAAAGTACCATAAATGATAGTTAAAAGCCTCTTAAACGGTTGTTACACCATAAACTATGGCTAATAAACATTTTGGCAGCCATTTTAAATTTGTTTACTATATGTGTGTGTGTGTTTTGGAGAACGTGGTGCATTTGCGTGTCGGTACAACACAAAGAACTGTTTGAATTGTGTATCTGTGAAACTAAGAATCAACATGTTGAATAATCACAATGTATAAAATAATTTTATGGTATAAATTAAGTTATGGCATCTACAAACACCTTCAATCATGAAAATATCGTATTTACAACATTCAACAAATATTTTCCTAAGACATTATTCATGTTAAATTAGGATTAATATAGTCGGAGGTTAACATTATGTTTAAAATATCTTTTAACACAAATTTATGGGGTTTGGTATATATATATATATATGGCTGTCTAGAATCATCACCTAAGGTATGATTTAGGATCTGAGACTCGGATTTAGATCCGAATTTGAATCTCAGTGTGATTTTGGAACAAGTTTTTTACTTTGGCTTCGGAATGGCTCTTCTCTGTGTTCCCCCTCCCCCTGCAGGTCTCAGAATCTCTTTCTCTCTCCACATATATATAGCTTTCTCTCTCTTGTACATTGTAATTTTGAAATTAATTGAACACTGAAATTTAAGCTCATGTTCGATAGTTTTTATGAAATGTATGTTGCACTTTAAAAAAATTTGCGAAAATGTGATTTTTTTAATTATGGACAAAATTATCCCTCAAAATTGAGAATTTTTCTTTTTTTTTTTACATGTGAAATAAAGTGACTAGGGTCGAAATATCATTTTTCAAAATTTTTATATAAAACGAGTAAAATTTTCTAATATATATATATATAGCTGTCTAGAATCATCACCTAACTCACTCATGAGAGTTATCTTATCCATAATGATAGACAATTGAGAGAAAAAATGTGAAAAAAAGTGAGACATTTTATTCATTTGGTATTAATTCATACATTTTTTTCTTCTCTCGATCATTTATCAAGAATGATTAGACAGCCTTCTTAAATGATAGATATGGATGACTCTTGATAGCCAGAGACACCGTTCACTCACTAATTACTATATACACATATACACACACACCTCGCTGATGAAAACCCATACTCAAGAAAAGAAAGTCCTTGGATCATCAAATGGAGGCTTCCACTTCCCTTTTTTGTTTTTTGAGAAAAGCTTTTAAGTTTTGGCCCAATTAGAACACTTACAATTGAAGTCAAATGAATAATTAAAGGAATATTCAGGAGGTTGAACATTATAATTATCAGAGAATCCATTCTTTCGCACCATTTTCTTTGTTTTGCTTCAAAATTATTTAGAGAATCTGCACCTACCACTCCATTTCTACTGAGTATATTCTTTCTGGTACGCTTTTTAAAATCTGAAGCGCAGCTAGAAGAACCAATTGACAATTTTCTATTCGCTATGCATGCTGCCAACATGACGACTCCATCTTTTTCTCCTTTCATCTATCTATCGTAACAATTAAAATTCAGCTAAACCAAGTTTTGCAAGATTAATGTCCTTTAATTTCGAGCACAAAAGGTGGTCTCAAATGAAAAGAATGTGACATAAAATGGCTGGTATGAAGGTGGTGTTCGCTATAGTGTCCACATCCAACTACGTGGATTTGGAGCACTAGAACTTTAATTGGATCAATTTAATGTTAACAACTAAAGCATCTAAAACAAAGTAGCCAAATAATGCATGGAGCATGGTGCATGCATGACCCCTCTCTCTCTCTCTCTCTTAGATTAGAGTTTGCCAATAATGATGCACTACGGGGTATTGAACTCTTGACCTTTTTCAACTCAAACGTCCTAAAGCGGATTCTTTCTTATTCTATAACTCATTTTTGGTTTCTTTATCATTTTGCAGGTTTCTGCGACTCAGTTTTTTACAAGGAAAGGTAAGAGGCCGGCATCCAGTAGGGTTGTTTCTCTTCAACACATACAAAGAACATATAGTAAGGTTCAAATAAGTGAGAAACTAATAACACCAACATCAAAAGATAAGTAGATTTGCAACAAATAAAAAATAAAAAATAAAAAGAAAACTGTTTGGCACTAAAAAAACTGAAAAAAAAAATACGAAAAAATACGAAAAAGCATGAAAAAATGCGTTAAATGTTTTTTTTTTTAAAAAAGTGTTTTTTTAAGGTTTAAACAGCCATTTAATTTATCACATTTTTTTGAAAAAAATGTGTTTTCTCTGACTGTAGTACGAAGGCACTAGGCTCGGAGTTTTACACCGCTAGCTTAGCGATTAATCTCTTAACCTTGGTGTGATTTATTTAAGTCAGAAATTAAAAAAAAAAAAAGTTAAGTTTGGATATCTGAGGCATCTTTCTGAAGTCAATGTTATGAAAGATTCTTAAAGTTGTGCACCACATCGAAAGACAACAAGAACATGACATGGTAAACATGCACCTCCCAGGCTTAATCAATTCTGACCAAAGAACACAACTAATTTAGAAACGCCACTAATTTTTTTTAAAAAAAGGTAGGTGGTTTTCGAGAAAAAGCGGGCGCCTAAGAGGGATTCGTTCACAGGTTTTGAGGCATATTCCTTGGGATTATAGTTTGTTTGTTGCTCCATTTCAATTGTATTCCTTTAAAAAAATGAGACATGCTTCTTCTCAGCCCATCTCACTCTGTTTGTATCCAGCAAAAAATTCAATTTCCAAGGCAGAAATAGTTTTCTTCTTTGCATGATCATCCATCTTTAGTGTACATTGGACTCTTCATTGGTTTGATAAGAAAACTGAACCCAGGCAGTGAAAGATTTGGTCACCGTCACGCCCATTGGAAGCCAACCTTGCCTGGTTTTCTTCTGTCAGGCTGCACACAGTATTCAAATTCAAGACATCCCTTCGACTTGGGATCTTCAGGTTGGTATGCTAGCAGAGGCGGAGCCAGTAGATCATGTGCCGCCACCGGCAGAAGCTGCCGGTGTTTGTCAGCAACTTTTTGTGAATATATAATTGCAGAAACCATTAACTAATGTTACTTCTGCAAATTTTCAGTTAATGACAGTTCATAGATTCTGCCGACTCTCTGCGCATCACAGTTCGCGGAGACTCCGCTGGTTAGATCTGTGACCGCTTTGAACAATTTTTCTTTTTGAAATTCGGATTTTAAACTGATCATTGTTTTCTTTTAGGTGGCCATTTGGTGGATTTGTTTCCTGTTTTCCCCTTTTCATGTGAAAATTTTCCATTGTGGTGAATTTGCGTGTAAGAATTGTAGAAGAAAACATATGGCCATAGTCACCGAAAACTTTTTTGGCTTTAGGGTTTAGGGTTAGGGTTTAGAGTTAAGCCCCACGAGATAGCTTGGGTCTCAGCCCGCGGTTCGACCCGGCTCGGCCCGGCTCGACCCGTTTTGTAATAAAAAATATTTATTTAATTATAAAATATTTTTTAATAATATACAATATATTTTAATAATAATATATTATTATTAAATTTTTAAAAATTTTAAAATATAAATGAACCGGGCCAGGCCAACCCGAGCTTCACATCAGGCCCGGGCCCGACCTGCAGGATGGGTACCCAACCCGTTACTCAGGTCTAACCACAACCACAAGTTGTTATTTTTTAGTCGCTTCAATTTAAGAATTTTCTTTTAACTCTTTTTTTCTTGTAAGACGAAATTATGGAGACGAATCCGTAATGTTTTTCTTTTGTGTGTAATGTTAAGCATATTAGTTTTTCTTTTTTTATTTGAAAGATTTTTCTTTTGAAAAAGTGACAAGAAGGGGTCTGACTTTGGGGCAAATAATAAATTGCTGTTTCACTTCAAAAAAATAACAGAGAATGCTCAGCTTTTGAAAGAGATTCTCAAAAACCTGAAAACATTAATTCTCGGCCCACAAATGATGTTTTCATCTTTAAATAAAATATAAGTTATCATTTCAATATCAAAATTAATGTTTTTGGCAGTATGCAGTTCTTTGAGAATTTCTTCCAAAAGGTGAGCACTTATTTAATAATTTGTTAAAAGTTGAGTAGTTATTTATTATTTCATCAAAATCTCTTTAAGTTTGCCTACTTATTTACCAACTTTTTGAGTAGTGATTTGTTATCCCCTCAAATATTAAATACCTATTTACAAGTGCACAATGACTGTTATCAAGGATTTATTATCCGAATGATTTATCCAATATTATAAAGAACAGTAACCAACACTATTCTATTTTTCATTTTTTGAATGCTAATATTTTAAAATCATTTAAAAATAAAACCCGGATATGCCTTCTCTAATAATGTATTGATCCTGTCCTTAAAATTTTACAAAAGAAAAGAAAAGGGCATGAGCTTTGGTTTTCGGATATACTTCAAATCCAGGTCCAAAATCCAGATTTTTAAACACTCGAAGATTGGATCTGATCATGAGCGGGGATCCGGTTGGTCGTTGCTTAGCTGTAGTGGGTCCCACAAAAAGAACGTATAAATACTCCCGACTCGAGTTCTGCCTCATCTTTCTTTCTCTCTCTCTCTCGCCCTGCTCTGCTCTGCTCTCTCTTCTCTCTCACATTGCGGTGTGTCACAGAAGGAAGAGGAGGATCATTGGGGGTGAGTGGCGAATTCCCATCCTTTTTTCCTTCCCATGTTTGTTCTCTTTTCTTGTTTTGTTCGAGTCTGTGCTCGACCATCTATGAATCGCCCAGAAGTCCTGAGTCCTATGGGACCTGCAAATCCCATGGGATTCCATTTTCCCAGGATCAGGTGGATCTGCAACGGCAAGAAACCCTAGCTATGGTCCTTGCCGACTCAGGCAGCGCCTCCACCGGGATTCCGAACACCAGAATCTCCATGTGTTCGTGGGATTTGAATATTCTCTTCTTATTCTTCTTCTTCTATTAAGGAAAGGAACTGGTAGAACTAAATCAGTTGTTACTACACCAGGAAATTGAGATCAGAGAAATCAGAGAAGGGGAAAAATGGCCCTTGGATGAACCGCTAGACAAGGTCTGCCTCTTTCCTTGAGAACTTTCATCCTTGTTTGTTTGTTCATGGGTTGCTCTAATTTCGTAGACCACTATTAATTAACGAGGAAAATGTGAGTGTGGATCTCATTAAAGCGCTTCATTTTGCATATATCCACATCTTGGACGAATTTAGTCATGCATAATTTAATAGTCATTACCATTTCAACGCAGAAATTGGATTCCTCACGAAGTTTCAGTTTCTTTTAGTGGGAATTTATTTATTATCCACAACTTACATCCGTTAAATCACTGAAGTTATGGCATTTAGCGTCTGTTGATTTGTGAAATGCTATGGAAATCCTATGCACACAGGCGTCGGATTCCCATGTTTGGAAGTTTGATTCTCGTCAACTTTTCCATGTAAGCGACTTCTTTGCATTGAGAATTAACTCAACAAACTTTCTAAAAACACTTGTATATTTTTTTTTCGCCAACTTTTGAAAAGGTAAACGAAACACTCCTATGTTTTATGTTTTTTTCTAATAATTTAAATGCCAGCATTATATATATAAAAGAAGCGATAAAAGAAAAGAAAACATAAAGCTCAAAGGTGTTTTTATTCTACCACTAAACTTGAGCACCTTTACATACATGAAAAGAACTTACCAAAAAAACTGTCACCTAAAAGAAGGCAGCTGGATGCTTGTGACAACACTTGCAGTGGAACAAAATCGATCAAAAATTACTCCTAGCAGTAAACTTTCTGACAATAGTTCTACTTCTGCCAACAGGCTTTCGGTTTCTCAATCGCAAAAAAGTAAACCATGAATCCAGGTAGAAATGAATACGATGAAGGTTGTTTTTTCCTTTTATTAATCACATAGCACCCTATCAATTTGATCTTAGTTTGATTTTTTTTTTTTAAAAGAACGACAGTGCATACACAAGTATGAGGCATGTTCTTAATCGCCTTTTTGGCTTTTCCACTTTTGAAACAGTAAAAAATTGGAGCCGGTTGAACCTTATATATATATATATATATATATCAATTTGCTGAATGTTAAATTTGTTGACGAATGGTTTAAAAATATCATAAACCATTTACTAAACTTAAGTACCTTTTAAATTTTGAAATTTAATGTGGCTCACTTCACCACAACTAAATGTATCATGAATTACAGTTTCAAATTTTTAATTATATATACATACATATATATATATATATATATATATATATATATATATATATATATATCAATTTGCTGAATGTTAAATTTGTTGCCGAATGGTTTAAAAATATCATAAACCATTATTAAACTTAAGTACCTTTTAAATTTTGAAATTTAATGTAGCTCACTTCACCACAACTAAATGTATCATGAATTACATTTTCAAATTTAATAATATATATATATATATATATATATATATATATATATATATATATATATATATATATATATATATAGCAATTTGCTGAATGTTAAATTTGTTGCCGAATGGTTTAAAAATATCATAAACCATTACTAAACTTAAGTACATTTTAAATTTTGAAATTTAATGTGGCTCACTTCACCACAACTAAATGTATCATGAATTACAGTTTCAAATATATATATATATATATATATATATATATATATATATATATATATATATATATATATATATATATATATATATATATATATATATATATATAGATTCCTCGTGTCATTAAGATAAGTGCGTATTGTTTTTTATTTCGGATAAGATTTCGTCGACACAACTTTGGATGCACCCTCCACATTTAATATTACTTCTTCGTCTGAAACCGATCACTCTCCCGTTCCTTTTGAAAAATAAAAGATGCACTTTTGAAGGCATAATATAAACGTAACGACGCTTTGATGTTTCGGGATCGTGACCACAAACTTCGAGAAAAATTGAACAACCTGAACGAAGCCTGTCGGCCGTATATTTTCAGTTAAATTGCACGAAAATTAAATTTATAAAACATGCAAAACCGGAATGGCTTATATATATATAACAAATATTTGTCAAATGAACAATTGATGAGAATCGTTTCAAGCTGTTCCTTTAAATTTTTTTTTTTGCCGCTCTTTTTCTCTCCCCGATCCTTCTCTCCCTCCCTCCCTCCAGCCCCCATCTGGCCATCTCTTCCACAACCGCGACAACTGGTGCCATTTCCTTATACCTGCGGCCCACCAGGCCTCTACCTTCCTGACGGAAGTCTAGTCTTTCCGCCAGAGTCGGGAAATGTTGTCGGTCAGTCTCCCTTTTCCAACCTCTTCTTTTGACACTAATAGATGGATGAAGTTTTCCACTTATCTGCTCATAAAAATCATGAAACTAAAGAGTTGGGGAAGGGAGAGAGGCGGCCACCGACATTGTCCCCCGATGCCAGTCGGCCTGCTGGCCTCCGTCAATCCGACGGAAGCCCGGCAGGCCCGCATCCATCGGAGGACAGTGCTGGCAGCTGTGGTGGTGGTGGTGGATGAACTTAGGGAGGGAACTAAAGAGTTGAGGAAATGAATGAAAAGTATAAGGAGAGGAACAAGGATTGGGGAGAGCGAATGTTTGAGAAAAAAAAAACAAAAAAACAAAAAAAAAAGGACAGCTTAAGAGCCGTTGATCTAAAAATAAGCTTGGCTGGTGAACAAGTTTGAACCGAGTCATTTGTTTAACAAGTCGAGCTCGAACTTGAACTCAACACGTAAACATGAATATCAATTCTATTCAAAGGAGTTTGTCGAGCCTTAATCAAGTCAAGCTGGAGCTCAACGATGAATATCAATTATATTCAAACGAGTTTATTGGTCCTCAGTCAAGTAGAGCTCGAGCTCAACACATAACTGTCTAGTCGAGCTTGAGCTACTTTCGTCGAGATATTCTCGAGTTCAAGCTGAGTCAAGCTCGAGGTTTCATTAATCGAGTTCGAGCTGATTGAACTTGGGCTCGACTCGGCTTGTGTTCACCCCTAATTAAAGTCATGGTTTAACCCCAAAAGCATTGGCGCTTGCCATGGATCTAACACAATGGATATGACAAGCCCCTCACACATTGAGTGACACTTTACGAGGTTTTTGAAGCGATTGCGTGCCATCAAAATTGGGTTTGAAGAAATCTTAGTTTTGTAAAATGGTGTGAAAACATGGTCCCTTTTAAATTATTCAAAAATCAGGTTTTAAATGTGTCACTCAAAAAAAAAAAAAAAACAAAGTTTTTAAAACTCATTAAAAAACTTAGTTTTAATAAGGCACTTTTTACAAAACTCTGCTACAGGAGCGAGTCATCCAAACACCTCTTAAAAATTTTTACATAAAACTCAGACTTTGATACGAACTGGATTTAGGCAATTCATTTATGTGTTTACCCAAATACACTCTTTGAGTTTGTTCATCTAACCGTTTTGAACAAGTGGGAGAAACGCATCGTCTCCTAAACCACGTCGGAAGCATTTCTCAGGCGGAAGTCCGTCTTCCTCACGCATTTCCTATTCTGCGCTTTTCATGAAAACTTATTTTTCTTGCAAGAAAGAGTCGTTACATTTTCTTGTTGAGCTTCAGACATTCACGCCATTCAAGAATTCAAGTGATTAGAACCCCACAAGCTATTTTGGGTCACCTGAATTTGAACCTTTTTCCGGGCCAGATCCTTCCATACCCACTCCAATTTTTCTGCATTCTTCCGAAACAAGACTTCACGCCCGTAGCTTTTTAGTGACATAACGTGCCGACGCGTATCCTTGTTGAAGGATTGAATATCTTCTTATTGTTTTCTTTCTTGTCTTCAATGTTCATAGAGCTAGCCTTATAAATGTGACCCACGTTTTAGTTGGTAGCCTCTGCTTCCTGCCATGCAATTGATTCCTTCCAACATATTTTTCCAAGTGTTTGGAGAACGGGCGGCAGAGACCTTTGAAATTTATATTTTTTAGATTTGTGAATCTGTGATGAAAAGACAAGTGAGACCTAATTCCAATAATGTGACGGTCGTACACAAGAGTTAAAAGCTACCCTCCCTTTCCTACAAGCCACAAGTCCAACGCTGTTTCCGAACTTATGCGATTTTACTATACATTCTTCATGTTTGCGGTCTATCGGAGCATAACACTCACGGAAAATGAATTGAAGGCACATGTTTGTGCCACATTAAGCTACGTTAACTGTGGAGAAAATATTGCTTTTTAAGTACAACTTTTTGAAACAAAAGGGTAAATGAAAATTTTTGAAACTTGAAGTAATATGTATATATATATATATATTAAGTACAACCTTTTGAAACAAAAGGGTAAATGAAAATTTTTGAAACTTGAAGTACTATCTATATATATATATATATACAGAGAAAGAGAGAGAGAGAGAGAATAATTGATAAATACCAACCACTTAGGTAAGGGAAGAAATCAGACCTCTTAAATTCATGTTCAAATGTGTTTCAAACAAAATATGAACATATCTTAATGTGTTTATAAATGCTAATTTAGTATAAATTATGTTTCACTTCAAGCTATTTTTGTAAAAAAAACAAAGCCTTAATAACTATCAAATTTTGATGTTGTAAAGCCATTCATTTTTCTATTAACAAAGTACACTATTAAAATAAAACTTGACTACTTTAATAAAAATAAATATTTCTCACCAATTACTCTTAAAATCGTATCTAGAAGATTAGATTGCCAAAAAAAATCCTTTATATTGTTAATTTTAATTGGTCTTATATGCAAGTAGTCTATTTTACTAATTGTGCTTATAATATATATATGTTGTTGCTAGATAGTGCAGTTGTCACAAGGCTATCGGTGAAATAGGAAGATGCGATATCCTTAAGTGCTAAACCTATTTGGAATTATTTTTGCCATCGATTCTTTTCACATTGACTTGAAAAAAATAATAAATTGTGCAATATAGATAGGTACGATGTGATATATTATTTTTATTATTATTATTTTCTTTGACCAGTAAATGTGCATTAAATTAATGGTCTATGTCTTTATCCATAAACCCAACAGGTGAGGGCTTGACATCTTTTTGTCTCTCTTACCAAGTGATGTGTGGTGTGTTGTAGCCACATTCTCAGTTTGATTCTTAAAAGGTGCTATCTTGATGGTATTGAAGAGTAATGTTGACCTTTAAATTATAGATGTCTTGAATCGGTTCTTCGCCCCTCCCCCCTCTCCTTATATATATATATATATATATATATATATATATATATATATATATATATATATATATATATATATCATTTATTTAATAAAAAACTAGAAGACACCTTCCATTGGGTTTGAATGAAACCCTATCATCGCTCTTATAAAACGAGGTGGCTGATCAATGTTAGTGTAAAATATATTGAATATTTTTCAAATTTAGAAAATTTAAAATCAAGGCAATGCAATCCGATGCACACGATATCATCCCCATAGGTATACTTTGAATCGATATGATTTTAGATGGTTTGATTAGAGATCACATGTTCTTACTCTCAGGAGCCCTGTGGCATTTTGTGAATATCTTGTATATCCTGGATTTGAAGTCAAACACCCTTCCTTATAAGTAACTGGGATGTAAAATCAACGAGTTTTAAAATCTCGTGTTTGATAATGGGCTTTACCTCATGACCCGTCCATCGGGTCTCATATTTCTGGCTCCACGAAATCACTTGAGTCCGGGTATTTGGATCCAAAACTTTCAAAACCAAACCTGCAGGTGAGTGGTGACAACGTAGGAGGGAGGCCTTCGATGAAAGCAAAAGTTAGACGGCTTTATTGTGTTTGTATTGACGTTGCCACCTAGAAACAGTCGTTCCCTTGGGGTGGACCTCTTTGCTCCAAATAAGACCCTCACCGCCACCCGAAAACAAAATCTGAAGGCTTTTCTATTTTTTATGGTCACGTTCGGTCGACCTCTTCCTCTTCACTTTTCCAGCAAAATTGCAAGGGACAAATAGCGACCCTTTTATGGGATCTTTGGTGACGCTAATGTCATGCCATCGCTATCTCATGAATCTATCGTAATTGCGGGAACAATTTCATGAGACTGACGTGATTTTGTCTGATTTGTTCTTATTACCAAACAACCTTTTAGGACTTGTTTGACAACAATAACAACTTATTACTATCTCTTAAATTTATCCTAAAGATTGCGACATATTCTTATCTTATTACCAAACAACCTTTTAGGACTTGTTTGACAACAATAACAAGTTATTACTATCTCTTAAATTTATCCTAAAGATTGCGACATATTCTTATCTTATTACCAAACAACCTTTTAGGACTTGTTTGACAACCATAACAAGTTACTACTATCTCTTAAATTTATCCTAAAGATTGCGGCATATTCTTAAGCACTATGTCATTATGATTCATAAATTTATCCCAATCTTTAGAGTAAATTCATGAGACAACAACAATTTGTTGCTATTGTCAAACATGTCCTAATGTTCCATGAATTTGATCAAATACAAAGTATTCTATTTTTCAGATGACCTCTAATTGCAACTCACTCTATGAGCATGGAATACAAGGACTAATGTTCCATGAATTTGATCCAGCATATTTTTGGGACACCCATATGGTATCACTAAGAAGCCGTTTGACAACAGTAACAAATTTGTTACTATGTCATGAATATGTCTTAAAAAAATGAGTAGATTCATGGAACCTTGTAACAAGTGTTATATGAATCTAACTCATTTTTTGATGTACATTCATGAAACTATAACAATGTGTTACTATTCTTAAACAACCCCTTAAGATTTTTTCTTCTTCCTCGTTCTTGTGCTTTTTTTCTTAACCACACCCCATACTAGTATTTTTTTTTATAATTGAAAAGTTTCATTTTAATATCTCTAGAGGTTTTGAAATAATTTGAAGTATTTTCTTTATGAAACACTACTTGTACATCGAGCAGCCCTTTTGCCCCAGCTATGTAAGTAAAAAGACTTAGGAAAAACAACGGGAGAGGAAACTTGTTTAATTCTCGCTTTCATTTTTTGTGTAAAAATTGAAACAATAAAGCCAAACAGCCGGCCGGAAAACAGAAAACTTTGGCAAAAAAGAAAAAGAGAAAAAAAAAAATCAAAATTCAAACTTTCACCCATTTCTCCAGTTTTTTGGTTCAAAAATTTTACTAAAACTCGAAGCAATGGGTGTGCTTTGCTAGAGGTAGGCCCAGGGTGGAGCTTCCCAGGCTCGTTCATCAGGAGCCCTGAGATGGATGGCTGACATTTCTTGGTATTTATTGCCTATGAGATTCTACCGGACAAATTCATTGGAGCGTTTGGCTCGCCATTAAAAAAAATTCCTCGCTCTATCCCTGAATACAGGCCAATTTCAGGTGTCCCATGTAAAAAACAAGTTCTATTCGTACCATCGACATCAAGAAGAAGAGGCAGAATAAGCACGCAAAGACTTTGAAAATTAAGCTATTTATTAAAACCTGGTTTTGTAAAAGTTGTTAATTTTAATGAATTTTTGAAAGAATCATTTGTATGTTTGGGTAGAGACAAAATAGTCCAAAATAGCTTTTTTGAAGGGGAAAACAACCGTCTCTAAAACAACCCAAGCACAAAAGGTGTCGAGTTTATAACAGGGCGGCCAATATGAAAATTATAATAACACTCCGTTTTAAGATCTGACTCACTCTTAATAGACCAAGCTCTACACTCCTAACAATGAACCCAATTGCCCGCACTCCTTGGCAGTGACAACTTTGTCCTGGATTCATTTTCTTATTTAAAAGAAGAATGTGTTGGTGGATAAAGGGCAGTTGGCGAACTCCACATGACACCTTTCCAACTTTCTCTTCATCCGTCAAGACGTTGTCTGCCTTGTCTTTACCCGATCCCCGTCCCTGTTCTGCATCTTTTTGGGGTTTTCTTGTTTGTTCTGGTATAAGTACCACTCCCTTTTCCGTCCTCCAACGTCCCGACCCGGCCTGCTCTTTTGTATTTATTCGTCCAGAACCTTCTGGCCGTGTGCCATTACTCAAACCCTACCATTTCGTCCCACTTGAGCTCGCCTCAGCGTTGCATGCAGCTTTAAGAAGCCTAGAGTCGGAAACTTGGTCGGTGCCGATTTAATTTATGCAATCTCCTTAGGCCACGTTTGATGGTTGAAACTGAATCTATCTCAAACGTTAAAACATATTTATAAAGCAGTCTCAATCTTCGTAATAAATGCATGAAACAGTCATAAAAGTATTTCATTTGTCCAACAACCTTCAACCGGGTGTTTGGCATTAAGAACAAGTGTTTTATTAATACACCCTAAAAATAAAGTAGATTTGTGAAACTTTTGTTTGGCTCAATCTTTAGGATAAATTCATGGTTCTTAATACCAAACAACTCTTAAGAGTATGAAACTTTGAAATGTTAAGAGAGTTGACATTTTATGAATGAATGTATCATGAATGGACCAGATGCATCAAACATTAGAACTAATTCAAACAACATTTGCAAAGCTTCTCTACTCATAAACGACTGTAAAAGTAAAGCAGTTAATTCAGACGCTCTTTATTTTTATGACTTTGGGACTAGAAACTAACATAGAAGGGGCTTTGTAGTTACCGGAATGAGCTCGGATGGTAGTCCTTCTGAAACGGCGACTTGCTGGTTGCTGCCTCCCCTCTCGCATTTGACTGGACCGGACCGAAGCAACAATAAATGCGCCGGGACAGAACAAAAATTCCACGATAAGAACAGAAAAACAAAACCTGCACGCTTCTGCCATTTTCTTTTCTCTTTCTTTCCTCATTCTTTGGTTCTCTCACTTACATCTCTCTTCTCTCTCTCTCTCGTATGTGCGGGCGGTCAGCAGCAAGGCCACATTCTCCAGATTCTGCACACTCCCTTCTCCCTACCTGGCGGCTGTCCTCCTCTCCTCCTACTCCTTCTCCGCTGGCTGTTCCTCCGACTCTTCCCTCATTTACTCCTCTCCCCACCTACCCTGCTCGCTAAATAGCCCCCGCCCGTCTCCCATTCCACCACCACCCCCTCCCTCCTCGTCCTCCTTTTTATCCCCCACTGACCACATTCTTCCTCCCATTCACTTCCTTTTGATCCTGTCTCCCCACCACCGCCGCCGCCGCTGCTACCCTCCTCCTCCCACCCCCATTAGATGGAGCCGCTGCTGGGGCTGACCCCGACTGACGTCCTCCTCCTGGCCGCCTTCCTGCTTTTCGTCGTCCACCATGTGGCTTACACCAGGAAGAAATCGTCCATTCCGGGGCCGGCCTTCACGCTGCCGTTCCTGGGCAGCGCCCTGTCTCTGGTGCTGAACCCTACCAGGTATTGGGAGGAGCAGGCCCGGATGGCCCGCTCCTCCCCGCTCGGCCTCTCCGCCAACTTCATCCTCGGCCGCTTCATGGTCTTCATCCACGACGTCGACCTCTCCCACCGCGTCTTCTCCAACGTCAGCCACGGCGTGATCCACCTGATCGGCCACCCCTTCGGCAAGAAGCTGTTCGGCGAGCACAACCTCATCTACCTGACGGACCAGGAACACAAGGACATCCGCCGGAGCATCGCCCCCAACTTCACCCCTCGCGCCCTCTCCTCCTACATAGCAGCCCAGCAAGCGGTGATCCGCGCTCACCTCCGCTCCTGGCTCGCCCTGGGATCCTCCTCCCCCATTCCCCTCCGCACCCGCTGCCGCGACATGAACCTCGAGACCTCCCAGACCGTGTTCGTCGGCCCGTACCTCGACCGGGAAGCCCGCGACAGGTTCGACTCCGACTACGGCCTCTTCAACTCCGGCCTCATGGCCCTCCCCATCGACCTCCCGGGCTTCGCCTTCCGCCGCGCCCACCGCGCCGTCTCCCGCCTTGTGGACACCCTCGCCGCCTGCGCCACCCGCTGCCGCTCCAACATGTCCGCCGGCCACCAGCCTCGCTGCCTCATGGACTTCTGGATCCAGGACATCGTCTCCGGTTCCGACGCGAAACTGTCCGACCGCGAGATCGGCGGCCACGTCTTCGACTTCCTCTTCGCCGCCCAGGACGCGTCCACCTCGTCCCTTCTTTGGGCCATTTCCATGCTCGAGTCCCACCCGGACGTCCTCGCCCGCGTCCGCGCCGAACAGCAGCGCGTCCGCCCCGACCCGGACGCCCCCATTTCCGCGGACCAGATCGCCGACATGACCTACACCCGGATGGTCGCGAAGGAGGTGGTCCGCTTCCGGCCGCCGGCGACGCTTGTCCCGCACATCGCCGCCTGCGACTTCCCCATCTCCGACGGCTACACCGTGCCCAAGGGCGCCATCCTGTTCCCCTCCCTCTTGGAGGCCGCGTTTCAGGGGTTCTCGGATCCAGATCGCTTCGATCCGGACAGGTTCTCGGAGGAGCGGCGGGAGGACGAGCTGCACAAGCGCAGCTGGCTCATGTTCGGGTCGGGTCCGCACCAGTGCGTGGGCCAGCGGTACGCCCTGAACCACCTGGTTCTCTTCATCGCCCTCTTCGTCACGGTCTGCGATTTCAAGCGGGCCCGATCCGACGGCTGCGATGACATCGCCTACAAGCCCACCATCGCTCCCAAGGACGACTGCCTCGTCTATCTCTCCCCACGCACCAAGACTCTCCTCTGAAGCTTCCTCCCCCTTGACCGTTGTTGCACCTCAGCGTCAAGCCATCTACCAAATGTCAGCCACCTTGCGGGAAAAATTCCGCTTCCCAAAAGGCTAAAGCAAAATTTGTTTGTGAAACCCAAGAAAGCGGTGCGGTACAGTTTGTCAGGGCTTGTTTTGAAAAGTCACCTCCGTGTTAGGGCCTTCTTTTTTTTTTTCTTCTTCTCGTTTCTTGTCCAACGTTGTGTTTGAAGTTCATTCTTTCTCTCTCTTCTAATTTCTCTCTTTTTTTTTTCTTTTTATCTTTTTTTTTTTTGTTCGAGTAATGTTGTCGTTGGGAGCTGCTTGATGTATAGATTGGTAGTATTCTTTTGTTATGTAGTTTATTTCAAAATTTGGTTGGAAAATAGTTAAAAAAAGAAAAAGAAAAAAATAATCACAGTCTTACTGTCTGGTTTGGATGATCGGGTCGGATCTGGGACAACCCGTGAATGCAGGTCCAGTCAATAAATTGGAATTCCGGACTTACTACAACCGCAAAATTCTCGTACCCGGTCCAACCAATCTGGGGCTCCAGTTTCTAACCAGTACTTTGCTAGCAGATCCTCGTGTCCTGGAGTGTGACTCTGAGCCAGGGTTTGGATAGGCGAAGCGATGTGGGGAACCGCGATCTGGTTCGGACCCTCGCGTTCGAATTCATATCCGAATCATCCCCAGCCAGCAAAGGCAAAGCCCTTCTTCTGAAACTGATTTGGAGTTCTTCAAAGTGCAGGATTTTTTAAGATCCAAGGAGCTCGGATTGAAACATTCCCAAGATTTGAAACTATAATTCGATCAAAAATTCATGATTTCACCCTTAGTTAGTGCCTTGAATTCTTAAGGAGTTTTCCTAGACTCATCTTCCTATCTACCAGACAACTTCCGGTGGAAAAAAAAAAAAAAGTCTCTGCAAAGAAATAACTGAGGTCGTGAAGGAGAAGATCTAGTAATTGAATGAGCCTTCATTACTTTACTTCTGTTTCGAGAAAATAAAAAAATGCGCAGTATTATCATCTGTTGAGCAAAGAACCAAAATATGCTGCCCAATTAATATAATCTCTCTCTCTCTCTCTCTCTATTCAGTACACTCTGTCCTCCGTGACAGTCAATCACGAGAAAAACAAACGACTCCCAATTTTTCTAATCAAAATATGTCGCCGATAAGGGCCTTTATATTGATGGAATTTCATGTGCCCAACTACCAGTGACTGGCAATTATCTCTAGACACAATCTAATGACTACTAAGAAAACAATGCATGATTTCCAATAGAAAGTGCCTCTTGTGCTGACAGAACAGCTACATACTACACTGGCCTGACTGGCTTCGGATGCCGGAAACTGACCGGATTTTCTAACCCTAGATCTGACTAGTGGGAGGAAGGTCTGGCTTTCACAAGAAACCATATTTGGGTTCTAGTCGAACTGGGATTCGGATTCAAATGTACTCCAATCACTAGTCAGATTCATTTTCTCTACCGAACCCTTGAAGGACAACCAAACAAAACTTTCCTTTGAATTCCTATTTGTTGCCTTAGAAAGATTGTTCATAAGACTAATGACAAAGATGTTTGTATAACACATGTTTTAAGAACACCATGTTTTTGTTTAACTGGAAAATGCTTCGAGGTTATGAATATTCTTTGTGGTGTTTGGTGTTTTTGGAGTAGGTGTTCTGAAATCATATGTTCCAAGAACATACCGTTCTTCACGCTGGAAGAAAGCGAGGGCACGTGTTGTATTGATTGCAAGTCCACCTGGTAGGCTCTTGGAATATGTGCGTTCTCTGGTACATATGTGGATTAATACCGAAGGACAGATCCATTTATTGTGAACCAAAAGCAGCCTCTCTCGAGGCTACATCTGTTCTTCCCATGAACAAGAAGGAAATTCTCTCTATCACATGAGGCAACCTTCGTGTTTGGTAATAAGGTTATTGCAGGCATCCGGGAGAAGATCCAGCTGGGCTTGATTGGATCTACTTTTTGTGACAAAGAAAGTTCATGAAGAATTGATTATGCTGACTAAAATTGTTTTAAGGACAACACGTCAATATCCAACTAGATGCATCCGACTTGAATTTGCCAAAATCGGACTGAATTGACAAATTCCACTTCAAACCTTAATAGTATTCAACAAAATAACAAAATAATAATTAAAAATTCAACTCTATGTTTTAAGTTAAAAATTTTAAGAAATGGATTGATGCAAGTTGATCCTTTTTATATTTCTTTTGTAAAGACAGATCACCATATGGTACCAATACTACCACCATTATTGATGAGATTTTCAAAACAATAAACATAAGCCACCTCATACCCCTCTATATAACATGTGGTTCAAGCTGAGGAACATAATTGGCTCACTCGCCGAGTTGGTTAGATCGCTAAAAAACCTGGCCATGAGTCAAGTCTCACTCGGCCATGATTTGTCATGGCTCGCCGAATTCATGTTATTTTAAAACTCGACCAAGTCGACGAGTCAACTTGCTGACCTGGCGACCCACTCATCTGCCGATCCGAGTTCGAGTCACGGATTTTGCCAACTGTGCAGGGGAATGAAAGGCTCATCTTTTAGAATAAAAGACTCTAGCACATTGGCATTGCAAAGGGCCACAGCATGATCTCAAATGGCTTCCTATCTTTGCTGAGTGGACCCTTTGGGTGGATGTTCATGAAGTGGAATTAGCTGGAAAATTTTGCAATATGGATCTGATTGATGTTCAAATATGGGCAAGCTAAGCACCCATGGGCCCCACAACATGTGCATTCACCTTCTTCAATGCAAAGGGAAGCATTCATTTTTGCCTGTCAACTCTACACCGCCTGGTTTCTCTACATGGACAACTTGGTCTCCCATTTTTTTAACCTTTGCTTGTTTGTTCTACTGAGCTCACACTTTGCTTGTTAAACTGTATTCCCCTGGGCGTAACTTGAGGGGTACTTTTGTAATTTTGGAAGTCTTTTTTTTAAAAAAAAAAAAACAAAAAATAAAACAATAACCCATACCACTATTGCTCTTATAGGGGAAGAGTCTTCCATTTATCCAATGGGTGCATTTAGTTCTAGCTTATAAAATGTTGCCATCATGTGTACAATTTGCTCTGTTAGCTGACATACCATTGGTTTATTACTATAGGTGAAAGCAGGTAGGTGGCAAGGAAAAAATGTAAAAAATGTCGAGTTAAAAACTGGCATGGCATTTGAAATGCCGGGAAATGGTGGAATAAGGGAGATCGAGTTGCATGCACAAGAGTGCATCCATAACAAATATACACTCAAGGAAAAAAAGAAGAGAGTTGGGGAGTTTTTAGAATCTGTTTTATAAAAAATTTATATTTTAGATTTTATATTTTCATAACTCCTTTTTTGTCCTTCTAAAAGCATTCGTTTTTTACTTTTTTAAGTTATTTGATCATTCTGTGTACAACTTTTTTGTGCATAAGAGTGTGCATATAACCCCTTTTCGGAATAAAGAATCTGTCATTCAGCCTCACAGTTTGTCCAACAAACACAAGACAGGAGATGCGTAACCCGACACACATAGAGGGCATTTCTTAAAAGTAATGTTGAGTTCTTTGGAAGCGATGTTCCATGAATGTGAACAAATTCTTGCTATCAAACACCTCCTTGGAACGCTGAAGAACAGATGCTCTTTGTTTTCCTGTTCTGCAAATAGGAGGAACTGGCAGTCAAATTCATCGCGTCGCGTCCCATAGAGGGCGTGTTTGATTTCCTGTTCACGGGATGCTTGCGAAGGGACGTCCCTTTCCTGGCATTCCACGAACGGAACACTCCACACAATAACAAGGAGTGTCCGTTCCGCGGCCTCAGAATGACGAAGACTTCCGTGCAGTTGAGATCTGCCTGGAAAACAGTCAAACAAACGTCCTCTGTGAGATTATGTCTCCGCTTTGTGATTCTGTCTGAGCTTTTCGTATGATACTGTTCCTGTAAAGCCAGCGGTGGGAGTCAGAGCCTTCCTCACAAGAAATAAAAGGGGATTCATTGATATTGGATTTGCACATGAATGTTTATTCTTAGTTATAACTGGTAGCCAATCATTCAGGATCTATGTCACCAAGAGGCCTGGTGCGGGTGCGAGTACGAGTACGTACATCTCAAAAAAATTAAGTAAATATTTATTACTATTATTAATTTATTATTATTATTATATATTAATAATATCAAATTTATTAAAAAAACCAAAAAAATAAACTCAAATTAATTTCCACCCTCGTAACATTAACATAGCTTGGGAACTGAAAACTGAAATAATATCGGCTGCCAACGTCCCACATGCATGAAAAGCAGAGTATTAATTTTCTTTGGATTCGGGACACTGGGGAGGATTAAGAGCGTGGGACCAAGTCTAGCATGTTTCATCAGATTCAGGTATGAATCAGATGGATTACCATAAAAAATGATTATTTTTCACTGGTGCATGTTAAGAACATCTTTCACGGAAAATTCGAGTCGCCCATCTTTCAAACGATCGTTAACCAACACTTGACACTTCAGTTCAATGTCCAAAAAGGACGTTAATAGAGTTCTATTTACTCGCTCTTTCTGTAACAGATTCTAATGACTCCGTTAAAGTCGATATGCTAAAACTGCAAAAATTTCGGTTTGATGGGTTCCACCATTTCTTGGCTGGAACTCAGAGACACGTTGAGGAGATGAGGTCCCACCCTCCGTCGAATGAATCTTTTACTTGTCAGTAAAAATGGTTGAATGGCGATCATACGTTTGTCTTAAGTAGATTCAAACAACGGCTTTTAACAACTTTGGATGCAAGCACAAGTTCGGACTTGAAAACAAACCACAACCACAGATGAGTTCCCTAGCCAGCAAATCAGAACATCCACAAAAGAAGCAATCCAGTGTGATCAGAGGATCATGGTAAGACGGATTTCCATGACATCATTGAGTACCTCTATGATCACTTGGACAGCCATTTCTCCTGTATTAATGGCAACGGAAAAGCAATTCGAATCTGTCATCCTCCTCATGGCCTCCGAAAAGGATTTGGAAACGTCAACTTTGGTTTTCATCTTGATGGCTTTCATTTAAAGGTTTTTAATATTTGACATAGCGGCTTTTTGGCGCCTTTAACTTGAAAATTATTAGTCGTCTACGTGCAGTGTAAGATGCTGCTGAGAAAGGAGGAAGCAGGCAGATTAGTTTTGATGTGCTGATAAATGCAGGGCAGGACCAACCAGTAAGACTTTAGAGCGACAACAGCACTCAGTTTCATTTGACGTGGAGGAATATTTGCTTTCTGTTACCGGTGGAGAAATCTTAAGACGAGGAACAAATCTTTCGATCCTCAAGTTGTGGTCGTCGGTTGAGTGGATCTACCATGATTAAAATCATGGTTCTGAATTGTTATCCTGATAGATAAATGATGTTACCTGCAACAGCTTAATCCCTATTCTTGGTTCGAATCTTCGAGTCATAGATGTTGTCTGGTTTCAGAACAGATGTTTTCTTTGTGAAGCCCTTTCCGAACGTGGTTTTGACGATGAGGTAGTAAATATATGCATCGATGACGTTTGGTTTCACTAGGCGCGAACAGACAAACTACCTTTGGTAATAAAATGCAGCATTGAGTGGTTCGCATGTTCTTGCTGCTTTGGGTGAGCGGGAGCCAACGGTTAAGTGAGAGGTCCAAACCCTTCTCCTTCCTTCTGTTTTTGGTGTTTAACGCTGTTTCGAGACTTGATGGTCCTATAATATACCTTTTAACTCGAGTATCATTGTTGGCAGTTTAAAAGAATAACACCTACAAAAATCAAACCAAAGACACATCATGCCACTCAAGCCGACTAGCTATACTACTTCCCTTCACAACTGCAAATTCTTGGTGGTTCTTCTTCATAGAAGCTATGGAAGCCCTTTCTATAAGGTAAAATAATGGCTGTGGTTTGTAACTCCAGCTTGATCATTAAAAGAAAAAGAAAGGGTAATGGAAGAAACAGACAAAAGTCACTGCCCAACTTCAATCAACCCATTTAATGATACGACGTCATCTCCTTTAATTCTGCATCAAGTGCTGTATAATAGACAACTTCAGTCAACCCATTTAATGATACGACTTCATCTCCTTTAATTCTGCATCAAGTGCTGTATAGGAGACCTCTTCTGAGTCTTTAATTGAGAAAGGCACTTTCAGTTGCATGGTTAAACAAGGCCCGTTCAGAAGTTGCAACTGACTCACTGCTTCTTTTGAGAAGCAACCAAAGGTGAATGCCTATAAACTAAATGGAGAGACAACTACTAACACCTTTTCACTTTGTTGGGGAATAAAGAACGGCAACTTTTTCCACTTTGTTTTTCTTTCTTATGAGAAAAAAACCAAAGAATACTGGAAATTCAGCTTCCCCTACAAAACTTCTTCGTCCTTCTATGGCATCTTTAGATTTGGATCCATAGGCAGGTGCGACGTACCCAACCTGCCTTAATCCATGAATGGTTTTCTGATAAATGAATTTTGGTAAGCCTTTTTCACTTGGGCACTATGCGAAGACGTTGGTAAATCGTAGACGTATATGGATACCGGCTGATGTTTTGAACAAATGGATCATAACTGCTGATCAAGAATATGGATACATTTTATTTCTTTTATTTGGTTCATATAAGTAATTTGTAGATTAGCAAAATGTATGTTGACTATTGAGATCAATGTGTTCGACGAAACGTAAGAGATTGAATCATCTTGGTCTGAACAACCTAAAATTTTAAGGACTAACCGGCCGATTCTTTTGGTTGTAACTAGTGGATCATTCACCAGCGACAAGTCAACCCCAAGTTTTTGAAGTAAATGAACAGGACAGCAGGCCATTCAATTCCACTTGTCCTTCAATAAAAATTTACCAGGTTGACCACCTCGGTTCCAAAGGTCAAAATGACAACCATGTGCGGTTCTTCAAGTTCCCACCCTTTTAGATTTGGGCTTTAATTTTATAGTGACAAGGGGAGAAGCTGAAGTCCTTGCACAACCTCTTATTTTTACAAAGCATAAAGCCTAGTTTGAGTTCTTTGGGATTTACTCTCGTTGTACTTCAACTTGCACATTCAACTTGCACATTTGTAGCCTCTCTTTTTTTTAGCAACATACACAGAATTGTCAACTTGAAATTCCATAAGCTGGCACCTATCGCGACTGTTGTGACAACTTCTTTGGGGACTAATAAAGGCTTTAATTTACTGCCAAATGATTTGGAATGGTAACGAGAGGTGTCCCATCAAGAGGTTGGTTTTTATATATTTAAAACAATAAAAGAAGAACGGCATACGGCATCCCTGAATGATGAATCAAATTGTTTTGGCACCAAATCTCTCGAGTCAGGCCAATTTATAATCACAGTACTTCACTGAACGTAAGTTTTTGTAGAGAGAACTTCAGTCACTCGGGTGCAAAGGCACCAGAGAGTGCAGCTAGCTTTCACCCCGGCGCAGTGCATTTATGAACCCTTTTCATCAGCTCTCAAGTCAAGCACATAAGCAAGTTGCAGGGCGCTCCAGCTCAAATGCTATAAAATTCGTGACAAAGACAAGACGCTTCCCCTATTCTTAATGCCTTGCTGCTGCCCATTATTCGAGAGTTCGTCCTTCTTCGGCTTCACTACAGCGGGCCGCAAGTTTTAAAATTTTGGTTTTTCTCAACTTGGTATCCAAGTTTTAAACATTAGTCTCTATCAGATTAAAAAAGGTATTGAATCCGTTCTCAATGTTAGGCAAGAGACATGTTAATTCATTTATTCACACAGTGGTCCGAAAATTGAGGATGAACTCAGCCATGATATTTCATACAGTTAAGATTCTGAAGTTCATAAGTTGTTCAAGCCAGAGTGGAAAAATTAATTTTTGCGGGCCATACTGCAGTATCCCAATTAAGGAGGGTGCATGTTGCACAAAGGCTACACTAAATGAGCTCAGCAGATCCTGTCACTCAATGCATGACCCTTCTATGGTGAAACACCACCAAAATGCCCTAGTCAATGTATATATTCATATTACGGCCCTAGTCAATTTAAGTGGTTTCAAATTTTTTTCCTTCTTAAAGTTATGCATTTGTCCATGGAGTTAGGGATGTCAATATATTTGATATGAATGGAATATTGAATCAAACCATTCCAAAAAATCGGATGTGGATATGACTTGTTTTTTATTTATATTTGAATCTCAGTGTATGAATGTCCGAAAAAATAGATATAGTTAAAGAATATATCTGATTCAAATCTGGCCATTCTAATAAAATCATGACCAAGGAGTTGAATTGATGCCATGTTTTGGATTGACGAGGCAAATTTTCAAGGCTGCAAAACAACTTTGACGATTGGGGGATCACTGCATTATTAATGAAGTTAAAAGCCGTTCTGAGTGGATAATTTTATGATGACAAAATCTATCACGATTGACTAGGGCGTTCAGCAGCTCCGCCCCTTGCGTTTCTCACTTCGACGTTCCTTTGATCGTCAAAGTTTTGATGCGCGTTGCTGTTAATTATAAAGTTGACTAGACCTTCATTTCCTTTATTTCTTAATGTCTGACCATGGGTTTGATTCAGAAGATTAGGTTGTCTCTGGGTCTGCTCTGTCTGAATTGATGGATATCGATATAAATTGACTTTTACTAATGACTATTCTAGGGTCAAATGTGAAGGCCTTTACAAATCCAAAGAATTTTATAAGTTTATTGAGGCTCAAATTGGCGTAAACAGTCCTTCGAGTTGAAACATGCTGAATACAGAAATGTATCGTTCGAGATCTTCTAGAAGGAAAATGGTCTAGATTATTTGGCATACCCCAGCAAAATGTGGTTATATCCAAGTGAAAATTTTTGCCATCTTTTGGAGATGACATGTTCTTTGCTTTCTAAAATGGAGGTTCCTCTTAAATCATGAAACTAGAGACTTGGCATTGATCGTTTAAGAAATTTTATAGGGAATGGTGATGTGAAGAAAGTTCTTGATGTAAAAAAGTTGCCTACTATTCTTAGATATCTTCTGAAAGAAATGGTTACAAATGCTACAGAGTGAAAAAAAAGGCTGCTACGTTTCCAGTGTCACATTTTACGAGGACATTCCCTTCTGCAGTAATATTCAGACTGCTCTACAGGACATCTATTTACTCAATGTTGATCATTATGATGCCTTAACGCAATATCTATTGTTGGTATCTAATTTTAATAAAAAATGATATATCGAACCAAAAGAGGACAAGAGTTTGATGTGCTGCTGAACAATCCAGAGCCAATATTCACGGACGTGCTACCACACAAAATCTGGACAAACAAACCAAATAATGAAACTAAACAACATACGTCCCGACATGTATGAGAGAGAAGGCAAGGTTCAGGCCTCAAGGTTCCCTAGATGCACCACACACCCTCCCTTTCACAAGCACTACTACACGGTCGACTAAACTAGGCTGATTGTTTTCTTAACCACCAAATGCTTGGAGAACTCAGACAACAGTAAACATCTCAACACGAATTTTTTGCACCATTTATACATATCAAAGGACTCGAGAAGGAAAAATTTTCCCCCCATCTCATTTAAACCTCCCGACCAATTTGAAGAAAGAAGAAAGATTTCCGTTTGGCATCTTCAATTCAATTTTGTGGGCCACATCATAGGAGGCACCTTTCTTTTTCACATTTAGCTTTAGTCAACCTTTTTGAAATTTATTTTAGGACATTATTCTTCGATTTCAAAAGAATTTTAAAATTAAGAAAATATCTCTCCTCAAAGACCCATGGCGGACTTATTAGTTTTGCAACTTGTGCCGGTGCCACCATGTCTACCCACAACCGTAGCCCATAGCCTAATCTAAAAGCCAAAAAATCTAGGCTGTCAACAGTTTTGCCCCGGCGGGCGAAGGCAGGAGGGAGGGGGCACATTTTTCATATCTCCCCAGACATCATACGACCTCATTAAATATATCAATATCATGTAAGGTGATTTGTTTGTCAATATTCTTGAAATTATTAGTGAAACAAATTACCTACATAATTACTTTTTTTGTTACATACCATAAACCCATATCCACTTACCAGTGCAGCTTTCAGACGAACTTCAAATTTTCTATTTTAATCTATTTTCAAGATCGCAATGTGGGTTTTTCAAGTAATTTAACAGTGCTCGTAAAGAACGTCCATACTTTGTGTTCTACATTCCGTCGTGTTGCAGAAATCGCTTCCCTCATAAGATTCGAATACACCAGCCATCGATTTCCTTTTCATTTTTTGGTTGATAACGAAAAACAATCTGGTTCTATTAATTTTTTTAAATGAAAGCGTCTATTTCAAAAGCCACTGTCCTCGTCCCTACAGAAGTCATCCAGTACAATTGAAGCCGTAAAACCCACTTTCCTGCCCGCCGGAACAGCCCACATGTTCCGCTGAAAACAGCAGCATCCTTCTTGTGTTTCCGGTGTTCATGGAACGGTACATACATACATACATACATATATATATATATATATATATATATATATATATATATACACGCCGTCGAACGGCCTGGCTTACTTTTGAACATTGTCCTATTAACAAGAGATTGGGTTCTGTAACTCGGGTGATAGTTTAGCCAAAAAAAAATTAAGATAATCTAAAATAAAAAATGCCATGAGTTGAGGAGATTCAAAAGTCAAACAACTTTACCCTGTTACGTAGTAAGCATCTCTTTCTCTGTGTCGGTAGAAAAGCATTTATGCAGAAATAAGACCTACATACCCAGCAACTAGGGCAAAGATGCCCGACACAACGTAGGCAGTTGCAACAATAGAAGGCTCCTTGAAACCAGATAATTCAAAATGGTGATGAACAGGTGCCATACGAAACAACTTCCTTCCTGCTCCATAGAAGCGTTTGGTAAGCCTGTAGAAACCAAGCTGGACCATATGTGCTAAAGTGAGTAAATATATAAAAAGAGACTCAACATTCGCCCAAAGTAGAAGAGGCATCAATAATTTACATCATCAAATTGGTGTACATAGCTATGGTTCATGAAAAGAACATGGGAACAATGCAATCATAGTCGTCAATTCTGTATCTATAAGGAGACCATTGTCAAAACCTGATAACGAGACAGAAGTATCATCGATTGACATTTTTTTTTTTAAGGCACAAAAGAAACCAAACAAACAGGCAAAAGCAGAAAAGTAATCAGATGCTTTTTACCAAAAAACAGCAACCCGAATTACAAAACAATGGCTACATATGTAAAGCCATTTTTCCTCAGAATTATTAGTAGAGTGGAAAAAGAACATTTTCTAGTTGTGAAACCCTAGCTTTTCAAATCACATAATATAGAGTAAGTCAAGAAGCTACGTCTTATGCACGAAGACCTGTTAAACCAAAAATGCCTAAACATTGTATAGCTTGACTACAGAGCCAGCCAAGAAAAGCCCTCCACGAGATCACCTTAAATCTAAAACAAAAGTTGGCTAATAAATAAATAAAATCATCCTCCTCATCTAACATGTGAATGTTGACACTATGTTACACATGTTCCCAACATATTTCACCATGCATCCTTCTTGAAACTTACTCTATTTTCCTAAGATGATGCAGGTATATCTTACCGTCACAATCAACCATTCTCAAAAACTTCTCCAAATGCAAGTTTAAGTCTGTTAATAAACTTTGTGAAATTCTTGTAACTGAAGCACTCTATGTCAGGTGCAAGTGAGCAGTTGTACACAACAGAAACCACAGCGGATCTGAGTTCACTGTAGTAACTGACCAAAATACAACAACAAGCAGATGTTGACACTAGCAAAGACATTTGGAACCACGTTTGAATCTCATGGTTGCCGTCATGCTCCGGTGAGTTACTCTTTAGGCTGCAAACAGTGGCAAGCACGACACCTGAGTTAAAGGATGCACCATAGGTACATAAAGATCCCAAGAAAAACCTCGGAGGCACAAGGGTATAGCCTTGAGGGTAAGGCAGTTTCTCCTAAGTAAACATTAAAGAGAAAAAAGCTTGAAACCACCAAAGAGTGGACACTCTTTATAACCAAGACACATAGTGGTTAGAGATTGCATTGAAACAGTGAATCGTAAGAAACTCCGACCAACAACACAAGTTTTTTCCTAACTCATTTATCCTTCATACTTTCTTTATGGATACCTCTGGCCTTATTAATGTTTATAGAGAGAATGACAATGAATGTGTACTTCTCACAAATAAAGAGGAATATGAGACCTTGAAGCCTTTAAGGATGGTGCAACAAGCTAACACCAAATATTCTATCTAAACCACACTTGGTACATGAAAATTAAAATCTCTCTAACATGTAGTCTTAGAAAAGAAGAATTTACTAGTGAAGATCAGGCTTTCATAATTTTTACCAAAGCTGGGAAGTTTGATCATAGAACTTATAACTTGAAATTTGAGCACAGGAAAATGTGACACAGAATGTAACATATGGCAATTCAATGAACCAGACATTTTGTTAACAAAACTCAAAAGGTCAAAAGAGACTAAAACTCAAGGCTTATGAAGTCGTTTACCTGTATGAGGACAGAGAGTACTTCAGCAATGAACACGACAGATGAGATAATAAGTGGAAAGAACATTCCTGTACAGGAAGCCATTGCAGCCAATGCGCCACCAAGTGCTAAAGACCCAGTGTCACCCATAAATATTGATGCTTCATATCTGTTGTGCATGAGAAAACCTATACATGCCCCTGACATTGATGCTCCAAATACGGATAGATCTGTGACAACAATGGAAAAGCTTCTGTTGGCGGTTTTTCACCAAAATCCAATATGTAAAGTTGTAAACCAAGAAAGGTCAACTTGCTATCAATTGGACCACAACAAAAAGACATGAGAAAAACATCATTAAGTCACAAGATACCTAGCAAAGTTCATTTCAAAACAAAAATTGCAAAGTTTTAACAAAAATCACTCCATGGGAGAAAATTATATATGCAACAAAGAAGGTTTTTAGTACCCCAAAAAATAGGCAGTCAGAGAATGCATGGACTGCCCCATTTAGATCACAATAATACTGATTGTATCGTCCAAGAGTTGATTAATTTGAGAAAAGTTGCGAGTGCATCACTTAGATGTGAAAAAAATGGAGTCTCAAACAACAAGAATGAATGCTTTTTACAAAATCAAAACAAACTGGTTTGAAAATGGATACAACATCTAAAGAAACTGGTTTGAAAATGGATTTTCTTTTATATAACTTCCTAGTTCACTAGTGATGACTTGAAAGAAACAGGAACAAGAATACAAATGGCACATTCAAGTCTGTTTAGACAATAATGACAAAGGAAAGACCACACGAATCTTCAACATGCAGTTAGCTTAGCATGCATATCCGATTTTAACATAATATGTATTAGAAATTGCACAGGACATAACGTAAAACATCAAGGACACAGTTATGTGTAAGACATGACTTCACTACAGTGTTTTTAGTTTTATGTATTTATTTACAATCTTTTATGTATTTATTTACAATCTTTTTTTGCATGACATTTTATTCGACATCTGTTCTTTAAAAAAAAAGTTGTTGGCCACACTTTGCTGAGGGAATCACTGTTAATTCATATTTAAATAATATTCATGCTTTAGACCCTGGGAATTTGCCTTGTGTGATCATTTCCATCTTAGCCACTTAATGTACAACTCTTCCATCAACCATATTCCATATGCCATGCTGAATCATATGTGACAAGCAGAAATCATGCAGAAAAAACATGGTTCAGGACTTCAAGACAGTGTTTGCCAAAATTGGAATTGACTTGAACAGCCAGGCTGCCAATTTCAGACATTCAGCTGAATCAACTGAGTCTGTGATCCAACTGAATAGATTGTGAATTGGGAAACAATAATATTTATGTATAGTTTTCTCAAATAATAAATGGGAAAAATCTTTAAAAACATTAAAATTAAGAAACAAGTTTAATGTATTTGAAGAATATTTCAAAATGAATCAAATTGATTTACCATTGATTTGATTTGAATCGACCAATTCAGTCTGATTTTCACAACACTGGTTCCAAAAGTCCAAGTTTGTACAGAAGTATGTTGGATTTAACATGCACATATTGGTGATGACATATGCACACATATGCTTAATTACATATATGTGTCGCACATCTATGTATCTATAGTCATCCCACGGTATTTTGTGAAATTAATGCATTGTGATCCATCTGTGCCAATTCAGTGTCGCTTATTGTGTAGACATAACCAACCTATACTCATCAAACACAAAGCAACACATACATCACTTTAACCAGATTTCAGCATTCCATGGCAAACTAACCAGATTAATAATAATGCACATGGCAACACAGAAGAACCTCATGAGGGCAACCATTTTGGGAAGTAAATGAACATGAAATAACAAGAACTCTAAAAATTGGTCATGAGTCTTATTTGAGCAAACAATGGATGAAATGTAGAATATCTGTAGAAGTTCTTGTCTGCAGTAAACCACCCGAAGCAGAAACATATGCATAATAAGTTAATAACCTGATAAGGTTGTCACTAGAAGCAGCGTTATATGGCAATCACATCAACAACCATAATAGTATGAGGGAAAGAAATAAAGTAGATACGTGTAACAAATGAATATGTTCCTCTGAGATCAGATTAATAAGCAAAAAAGGATACTGAAAGGGCAGAACTTGCACTGACCAGGACATATTGGAAGGACAGCAATAGACATCCCTACGAAAGTCAGTGCCGCTACTCCTCCAGCAAGGCCATCAAGACCGTCTGTAAGGTTCACTCCATTTGCCATAGAAACAAAACAGAATGTAGCAAGAAGCAGGTAAAGCCTCCCAATACACAAAAGGCCCAATGGTGCCGGCAAAGGAAGCAAAAATTTCCTGCAACATGCAGTTGCAAGTACATGTAATGAGGACATCAAAGAAAATTTAATAGCACAAAGAGTAGTGCAGCCAAGATTACATTAACACACAAATCAGAACCTATAAGACAAGGTTATCATTATTCATCATTTTGATAACATTCAAAAATAAGTAATAACCATTTAAACACCCGACTCGTATTTACTCCATGAGGAGTGTATGTGTGTTTGTGTATAGATACACACACACATACTCACAAATACCACCTGATAGCCGTCCAAACTTTTGGCCAGATATAGTGGTCTTTTCACAAATCTTTTAGTATAGTACAGATAGACTATCCAAATAGAGAGGATTAAAAGAAAAAACCTCTAGGTCTTTCAGGTCATAAAACCTGAGTCACAGATAGGATGCTTGTAATTCCTTTTTGAATCAGTACACCTTTAGATGTTCCAACCACATCCAAGTGGTCATATGGAAAAAAGCCAAAGTGGCTGGATGTCCACTGGAAGCCCAATCTAATTTCCATATGTGTGTATTAGTGTGTTTCTCAGACTCCAAAACAAATAATTTCCTACAAAACATGGACTGATGCTTCACCATTTAATTGATTAACATTCATCTGGCTGCATTCTGATTAGTAGATCATCTGCAAACCTAGAATTTACTTTGGAAAATTTTCAATTTCTAAATTAAGCTAGGTAATTCTTGCGTTGAGAGAATACAGACATAATGTGGCTTCAGTTCGCAATCAGCACGATTTCTCATGATTTGACTAGCCATCTCAGGAAAATATCTGGAAGAGAAATCTAACTCCTGTACAACAGGGCCATTCTCACTTAAGTATGAGCCCTTTTCTTGTTCACCTGTCTAGTATTTTGAATTTCTTAGATCAGAATGTATGCAGAATGTGGGAAGCAAAGCAGATAACCCCTTTCACATGCCATAACTACAAAATAAGAAAAAAAAATAGCATAAGATGACTAGGTTTATTAAAACCAAACCAGCAGAATATGAAAAATTTTCCACACAGCAGAGCACCATAGCAGAAAGGGTAACAGGATAAAGTGTAGGTTTTGTCCACTCACAGTTATATCCCATAGTTAGAAAATATCGCAGTTATTATTGCCATTTTAAAACTAGCCAATCAATATTGGCATAAAATATTGAGATATCTTCAAAACATGCCTGATATTTTCCCTCTTTATAAACAAAGAGTACCCTTCTTTTAATAAATTAAAAAGTTATGTTGAGGTCATCAATACCTTTGAGAAATAGTAGGAAACAATAAATTTATAATTTTTTCTATTATGTCAATATTTGAATCTTTTGAATTTACAAGATCTTCCCGATAACAAGAAAGCTTCAGAGTATGTGGTCCTATCAAGAATGAGGAACCAAAAATAATGAAGCTCAACATCAAATTAAAAGACCAAATGTCAAATCCCTTCTTGAACCAAAATAAAAAGGAATCAAAAGGAACTGCCACGTAAGTTGATCTAAATGAGGAAAGCTTGCTGCTGCTTGGGTCAATTGCATGCTCAGGATCACCAATATTTCCATGGCTAAGCCTGTTGAGAGGCCATCATTAAGGAAAAGTTAATACCCACTTGAATGCCGGGTAACACTCTAATCCATCAACCAAAAAACAAATAAGAAACAGACACACAAATTAAATGCTGTGAATACAACTTCATTTGCAGTTTTTAGATGACCAACCACTTTGATCACACATCCGTTATAAAAATATTTCTATACTCAGATAGCCACTTACAAATGTAGCTCAAGCATTTGTCGGGTTTATATCAACAGATTGGTAATGAGAAGCTATACATGCTGTATGGTGATGCTACATTTGTTGAATTCAGCCAGAAGGAAAACGATGTACCAGCAGCTACCTGCCAAATGCCAGCAATGAGATTAGTCAAGGAATTTTTTGGGAGGAACCAGTTTCCTTGACAAGACAAAACAGAAAACATGGAAGCATAACAATTAATTGATGGAAACCAAGAAGTATATCCTACCTCTAATATTATCTTAATCGGTGCAGGCAACCCATAATTATGTTTCTTCATAAGAATGAGGGAATCATCAAGCAACCCTATTGCTGCAAAAGCAATGGTTGCTGCAGCTGCCCCAAAAACTTCAATGGAAGAAAAATCAGATGCTGCTCCAGCAACTATAATTCCAACTGGAATGAAAAATAAGCCACCCATTGTCGCAGTTCCCTTCTTGTATAGGTGAATGTCAGGCCCTTCTACCCTCAATACTTGATGAATCTTTAAAACATGGAACAGTGGCACACAAAAGAATCCAGCAAATGATGCTAAACAAGCTGCGACTAAGAAAGGGCCTGTCAAGAAAAATGGTGCCAATGGTAGCCTCACAATCCGCCATGCACATACATCAAAGAGAAATAGGATCCCAACCAAAAATATAATCAGTCCCAAATTATTCAGTATTCCAAGATAGGTTCTGCAGAGAAACAAAGAACTTAGTTAATTCTCCAAATTTCCATCGATACTAACAAATAATAAGAATAAGAACAAGAACAACAATAATAATGACACTAATAGCTTTCATAGGCAGATTGTTCAGTACAATAAAAAACTTATTTCCTATTGGTAAAGAACAAAAAGGAACATCATGACTAAAATCAAATTTGACTTGTCCTCTTACCTCTTGTGTTTAGTTCTTATTCTAAGATTTGCAAGCCTACTTGTTTCCAAATATGAACCAGAGACGTCAGAGGCATTGTTCCTGTGGTAGTCTACATCCCCAGAAGTATTAATTATGATCTCTGTATCACTATCTTCTCCTTCACTTGATGACATCAAGCACAAACTTCCTCCAAGGGTTCCATCATCATGATCATCAAACACATCATCAAACAACGAGAATGAGGATCCATCCTGGAGAAGACATAAGCAAAGAAAGAAAATAACTATTAAAAGACAACTTAGAAGGCAATTGCCCTGGAGAAGACATAAGCAAAGAAAGAAAATAACTATTAAAAGACAAGTTAGAAGGCAATTGCCATTACAAGACACGTTGTGTGTGTATGTGGCAAGATTTTTGAAATTGTTCCATACCTGTATTCGCACCCATGGGCCATAAGACAAAGTTGTGGAAATTTAAGATATATCTTTAACAATAAAAATTTACCATCTCACAAACTCAGCTTTATACCATTCACAGAAACAAATTCAATGTATGGGGCAAAAGACATTCCTTTCTCCATTCTATTGTTTTGGCAACAAAAATGCTAAAGTATGTCTCAACTTCACAAAAAACGTATTTTTTTTGAAAAAAATGTGAAAAAAAAGCGATAAATAAAACTGCCGTTTAAAACTTTTAAAAAACATACTTTTTTGAAACGTTAAAAACTTTAACGTGTTTTTTTCACATTTTTTCCTTTTTTTCATTTTTAATGTTTTTTTAATGCCAAACATTTTTTTTTCATTTTCTATTTTTTATTTGTTACAAATTTACTTATTGCTTGTTGTTTGTAATTATTAGTTTCTCATTTATTTTATTTTTCCTTCATTTTTTTTATTTTAAAACTTTACCATTTTTTTCCCATCTTTTTCAAGCTCGCCTTATTATACCCGAGAAAAACCTCACCGTTTAAAACTCCAAAACGCTATTTGTGACCATGGTCTCAAGATACCATGAATTTTAGAGATTTTTCCTTGTTTTCCATATGACACAAACGTATGAACTACTTGAAAAAAAAAACAAAGCCCAAGAGGCTTATTGCCTGAATTTTGCCATCAATAGTAAAAAAAAAAACAGAACTCAAGAGAACCGTTTATTGCCTCTCTCTCTCTCTCTCTCTCTCTCTCTCTCTCTCTCTCTCTCTATATATATATATATATATATATATATATATATATATATATATATAGATATATATATATATATACACACACTAAAAGAAACTGAAATACACACACGCACGCACGCACACACACACACACACACATATATATATATATACAAAATTGGTAGACTAAATTATCAGGGACGTAGCGTTGAGCGCAACAGGTCGCTTATATTTGTTAGTAGTTCAGCGGAATAATTGATAAAATTAAGGTAGAACCTCATTTAATAAACAACCTATAGGCGAGCTTTTGCAAATCCAACCACCAATGTAACAAACATTTTTCCAACAAATTAGTACAACATGCCAAAGATAACAGCAGAGTACACGTCATTCACTCATTTCAATTATACAGAAAATGACCATGCCTACTACGCCGAATTGGTTCTTCAAAAAACTACCTCGTCCGTGGCAGCAACTCGTGACACTGAACGAAGATTCAGAACGCCTCCATATCCACGTCTCCGAGATCTATACGAACAACACGTCACTCTATATATCTGCACGCCCATAAGAAGCAAACGGTCTTTAACAAAATGGGGGACACAATCGCAGTAAGCGGTGAAAGCATCTAAAAAGTACCAAAAACAAAGTTATAAGAAGTCAGCAAGATCAAATAGTTAGAAAGTTCACCCCATCTGGATGGGAATCACAAACCTGAGAGTCGACGGAGTGGGAAGAAAGCGCGATCGACGCGCCAAGGGAGCGCGATTGCCTCCTCGACAACGCTGCCGCGAACGATCGCGGCCACGCTCCGCACGCCGAACAACTCGTAGATTGCATCATTACTAAGTGCAAACGGCGAACTGTGAGTGATGAAGGAGGACTGGGGAGAGAGGAGCGAAGAAATATGAAAAAGAAGTTCGTACAACCCTGCGAGGGTTGGGTTCTTATACCCGAAAGCCGTCGGGCCTACAGACCGTTCGCCACGAGCGGGAAAGCGTGCTTGTGGAGGACCCGCTATTTGTCCCCAGGTGTATCGCTCCAAACCGTCTCGGACTTTCCGTAGCAATGGTCGAAAAGGACGACTCGAAGGCGCCAGAAACCACGAATAGGGTTAACCGAATCGAATCCGAGTTGAATCATTCAGGGTCCGCATTTGGACGGAGAGCGACAGTAACTCCAACCAAGAATCTTTCCGCGCGTCAGGTTTTATGACGGATCAGAACCTTAGTAAAAGATTACCACATTGAGACGGAAATCAGACAGCCCCTCGTTTGTCTGGCACCGAAATGGATTTAACCAGACGCAGCGATTAAGTACAACAATACAACTCCAGTCAGGCTCTGCATGCACCTCTTATTTTGGTCGTCCGAATGGAAATTTACATAGTGGAAATGGAGCCATCATAAAGGTATGGCCCAAAAACAAGCGTCCCTAGTGTTAGAGTCTTAACCTTCTATAAAGAACAAAATTTGTCTACGTAACTTACAATATATTAAGCACAACCCCCAGCCAGGTGGATGGGACCTCTTGTTTGCAAATATTTTTAACGCTGATCTCATTGCAATAACACAAATGAACCAAACCACACCAACTCTTATTACCATATATCATGAGATGTTCCCTTCCTAAATCCACGCTTGCAGTTTATCTTTTAGGATACAGGTCAATTAAGTGATCTGGCCCTTTGAGTTTGGTCATATATATATATAACAACTTTAGTTTCGAGGAAGACTCGAGCATCGTTTAATATGCACATACCTTTCTCAAATATTTATCGGAAAAACAAATGAAGATTGTTTTCATTTCTCTACCATATAAGAAAAATCCTTGTGGGACGCATAAATACCAAACTTTTTCTCTGACCTCACCAAAGTGGAGAATTACCATCGACAGATACAGGCGATGATAAGATACATTTTCAAGGAAAATGAGAACCAAGCCCACCCGCATTCCTTCTTTTCCATTTTACACCGAAAGGGTCTCAAGAACTCAAGCGACAAGAAATAAAACACAGAAACAAGCCAAGAATGGACACTCGCAAGCCCAGTTTCCAGTTGAAAGAGAACTGTTAACTGGGAGGGGTATTGCTGGATGGAGGTCGACCGCGACCCATGGTGAATCCTCGTGTGCCATCAGGCATTTTCGGCACATAGGGGTGGTGCTTGGCCGTGGCTTCACAAGTAGAGCTGCTTGCACTAGAACCTGTCCCTAAAGGCAAAAACCATAAAATAGACAAATGAGTGACCAGGCATATACTGTTCAAGGAATTCAACTACAGATGCAAAACACACCGTTCTTGATAGTGAAAAAGTAGAGCTAACTTGGCCTAAGGATGATCGAACATCTTCCAGCATGGTTAAATAAAACTAGGCATGGACAAAATATGGACTGAAGAAAGAACATATAACCATTCTAGCAACTAAAGAACAAGCAGCAGCAACTGTTACACAGATTTCCAACATAGCAAACGGCAACCAAAAGAAAACTTTACATGTGAAGTTTCCAAGTGGGCAGGTTTTATCTAAACCATGATTAGCAACTGAAATTAACAAGGAACAAAATCACAACAGATAGTCATAAATTGAGTGATGAAGTTACATTGCAGAGTCCAAATAGAAGTTCAGAGGCATGGGACAACATAGAGGAACAAAACCAAGAGAGGAACAATGACATCAGCACCAATATGGCACTAACCGTATCAAAAAGACCTCCCTAACATTTCAACAGCCTCATGTAATGACGCCAATAAACTAGATGTCCAGCTCAGAAGCCGTAAGAACCCTCCCTATGCATGAAGGCTTACATTTGCACATATGCTAATGCACAAAAAATTGTCCAACAAGAACTTAGAAAGAAATTTTGAAGCCCATACCATGACTTTGTCCAGCATCAAAGTGATGATGTCCATGCCCCCTTCCTCGACCACGCCATCGACCACCCCATCCACCTCTTTCCCCTGAAATATGCTCTTCGACCTAGCATCAAGCATAGAGCAGAAATGATCTAAGACCTCTTAAGGTAAAGGATCAAATATTTCTCATATTAGATGATCATACACACACACAAATACAGAATCAAGCATAATCCTTAACATATATTCTTGTTGAAGACACTTTTGAGGGCAGACCAAATGGGTACAAGTACAGCTAAAAATGTATGATTTTCTAGCTAGAATATATATATATATATAAGGTCAGACCAAAAGGATACAACTTAAAATGTATGATTTTCCAGCTGTATATATACATATATATACACATACATACACACAAATTTATATTTTTATATTTATATGAGGTCAGACCAAAAAGATACAACCCAAAATGTATGATAATATATATGTGCGTGTGTGTGTGTGTGTGTGTCAGTGCGTGTAGCAAGTTATTTTTGTTGGATGCCTGACGGCTAAAATTTAAAAATTTGTTGTTAAAAAGACCATAAATTGTTACTAAATCCAGTGTTATACGTATCATACGATATGGGCCCATATCGTACGATACGCATCATCGCGTTTCAAAAATGCGATACGATACACCACCTGTATCGTAAACAGGTGGTGTATCGTGTCTGTATCGCACGATACAAGCACCATATCGTATGATACAATTACGATACAGTTATGATACGTTACGATGTAGTTACGATACAATTACAACACATTGATTTGTTATGATTTTTTCAGAATTTTTTCTATTTTTTCTGATTAATTTTTTTTAAATATGATACAATTACGATACGTTACAATACTTTACGATACAGTGTATCTTAAAGCCAAACCAATACGGCTTACATTACGCTTTTTACAACATTGACTAAATCCACATAAACCCTTGTTAATGCCAACATAGTGACTTTTTCTTTTAATGACAAAATTTTAAAATTTAGTCATCAGGCATCCAGCAAGATTGAATCAACCATATGCATAAACACACACAGACACACACATGTAGGGAGGGTGAATCCCCACAATGGATGGGGATTCATTCCACTGATAGCCACCCGATGAAGATCGTTGAAGACCATCGGTTTGGCTTTAACTCATGCACACAGGCCAATTGCATTGCATGTGTGTGTCGTGGGATCTCTACGGCCACACCCTGGCTGTAGAAATCCATAGTATATACATATATATATATATATATATATATATATATATATATAAGAGAGGGAGGGAGTAAAGACATCGAATCCAACATCCACTTGTTTCAGCCGTGTGGGGCTCTGGGCAGTTCAGCCACGTTCTGCCCAAATGTCACCAATCCAACTGCATGGATGTAGTCAATCGTCCAAAACTATATACCTAAAGAAATAAAAAACATGAAACTCTGATGTGTAAACTCATCCGCATAAACCTTTCTCATCAAATGACTAACCGTTGGTTGACACAATCGACACTATTAAATAGTTGATACCATATACAGCTCCACCTTAGGCCTTTAAACACAAGCAAAAGTTTAATGTGCACTGTTTGATCGAAAGCATTGGATTTGCGTTGGATTTGTTTCTCCTTATGTATTTACTCACCACCATGCTTTACATTGAGTTCCTGATACCCAAATGAAAAAAAAAATGAGTATTTTATTGCTAAATTGTTGTAGGAGATGTTAATTTTTCAACCCATGTATTGGGTAATCAGTATAAATACAACTGACAGTTTAAATCGGTTAAGAGCACTTCTACTCATGTCCGCTCAGTGAACTAACAAACAACTTAAAGAAAGGCATTCTAAGGAACACATTTCCCTTGTTTGTTTCTCTTTATGTTTTGGACAAGTATCAACTCCTGGACAAGTTGATCACTACACTAAAATGAAGCACAAGGAAATAGCTCTCACAGATGCGACAGAAACCAAAAAAAATTGCAATATCAGTGAAACAGATCCAGACCTCAGGTGTTTCTGGATGACCCTTCACAGGTTCCAGGTGTTGTTCATCTCCAGTGTAATGGTGGTCATTCCCATAGGATGACCCTTTGTATCCACGACCTGGAAAAAAAGGAAATCACGTGTATATATATATATATATATATATATATATATATATATATATATATATATATATATATATATATATTAAACAATCTAAGCAAGACTGACAAAGAAACAGCTGGGATTAAAGCTAGACAAGAACCAAAACCAAATAATTATATGACGCAACTGAAGAAGGCCCTACTAACAAATGAGAGAGAACAAAGGTACGCCGATCACTGCAACTAACATGCTAGGATATACTTGCACTGAAAAAAGCCAACAAAAAAAGTACAATAAACATGCCAATACACTGCATAACTTTGTTGCTTTACAGGATCAGTGAAAAAGCATACAATTTAAGCTGTTCCCACACATAATTCAGAAACCAAACTAACATGTGACTTGCACTTTCATTAGTCAAAAGCTCCATTTGGAGCTTCAAGATTCTCTGTACTCTAGGATAGCACGTCCTTTGGATGCAAAGGCACAAGTTTGTTTTGAATTCTGACCTAGCTTCTATTTCATGATAAACCATAAACTGGATTCCTGGGAAACATGTTTCTGAAAATTTTATTTCTAGAAACTGAAAATTAAAATAAACAAGAGAAACAGTGACTGAACAGATAATGTACAGTATTTTCAGGAAATTTGAGCAAATACATGAACTGCCAGGAGTTGACTAATTAGATTAACCAATTAGATGACTTATAAGACCACTTTCCATGAGAAAATACAATAACCAGATATGATTTTGCCCCTTCCAGTATACTTATATATCTATATGTATAAATAACTTGCTTTATCCACATAATGTGCGTGACCTCATCATAGTTGTCTCATCTTCATCCCTCCTCCCAAAGCCCATGGACGAAGGGATTTTAGCACTCCATCCTCTTACTATCCCAAGAAGCAATCAGTTACTTGTTCTTTCTCATTACTTCTTCGAAATGTACATTTGGTAACAGTTTGGTTTCCATATCCCCGATTCCCCAGTTCATATGTATCGCAGCAAAACTTAGTAATTTACCTGCTCTCAACATTCCCTACATAGGAGAAATGCATTTGTTTAATTTCAGGAAATGCAGAAGCTGGGTGGAGATATAGTAAGCCTATTTTCTGTAAAAATTTCCTAAGGAAATGGCGGCCAGAGATCAATAACGACACAATCAGCATAAGTTTCTTGCACAAAGCTTTCAAAAAATATGATCAACCATGAAAGAAGGCTGAAAAGTTGAGAACTAGCAAACTGATGGTCCCTCCTAATGACCTTAGCTTTCTTAACTCATTAAATCCAATCTAGACATCCAACTTTCATGATACCTTTTAAAAAATTTCTGCATACTAAATAAACAGAAACCCCGTTACACACACAAACATGCAGGAAAAAACACACACACACACACGTACACAGAGAGAAACAAAAAGACAGAGAGAGAGAGTAACCGCTGTGGTAGTGTAGTGTCTGATTTCTTCCTCGGCCTCGTCTTGGACCTTTATGTTCATCCTTCTCATTCACCAAGTGCTCCCCTCCCTATTTTTTCAACAGTATCCAACAATCGTGAACACGTGCACCCAGTCATTTCTAGGAAGATAAACTGTGCACTTCATGAAAGACCAAATTGAAAAGGATTTTCGCAGGCTCAATTCCAGAACATGGACATGACAGTGCCATGTACAATCACCCAAGCATGTGCCCCATGCGTCATGCATGTGTGCAGCTGCATGCGTACATAATGCACAAATAAGGGAGAAAAAGTACATGGATAGTCTGTGCCAACTGTGCTGTCAGTACTATCTGCATGAGAATGCAAAAATGCATGTTTCCAGAGAGGCTGTCTATTGTTCTTTCCAATATGGAAACTTGGAGAAATGTGAAAGGCAAAGAGGAAACTACCACTTCCAGCTTTTCATCATGTGCATCAAGGGAGTTCTGAGCTTCTACACTGGATGCTGAAAGCTCATGCTTCTTGACATAAGTGCCTCTCGAGCCACTAACTAAAGGGAAAAGCTGCAATTTAGTAATATCAAAGACCAAGGGTAGAGGACAGAAAATGGGATGATAACAGTTACAAATGCTTGAAAAAAATCCTGAAACATTAAAGGTAAGCAACTACCATGATGGGTATATTGTTGTCCCCTACCCCTTCCTCGTGTGCCCTGATGACCTCTACCTCCATTCCTGTGATTGGGTGGATGTTCCTGAACCTAGTTCCAGGCAAACTGTTAACAAACTTGTGTTTTAATCTGTTAGCAAACTCTTGTTTCTTCTCCAGGTTCATGCACTTTCTGGTCAACAAAATAACAATAGGTGGCAAAGGCTATGATTCCAGCTAAGCAAAAACAATTGACCATCACAAAACACATAAAGTACCTCGTTTCCTCAGAAAGGATGGAGCATATCTTATTTTCTTAAGAAGGACAAAGCTTGGAAATTAGATGAGCAGTGTTTCATTGTGTGTGGCATCACAAAACCTTCAACACATTCCATTATACCTATTGTTTATCAATAAAAACAATCACAGGCCACTGATGTACCTGAATATTTTAAAAAAGAAAAGGCATTTTAAAGTAACTGATGCCTACTTAAATTTCCACATGACAAAAATCATTAAATTATGACTTTTGAAATACCAAGTTAGGATGTCAGATTGTCAACAACTGGTCCAAGAATGTTTGGCAATCAGCTTTACAACTATATTAAGGAACCAGATGACAACATTTCCACTTGTTCCCATGCTGAACCTCAAAAAAAAGTCCTTTGAACATGAGAAACAACAATTTTGTTGAGACAGAATAAGGAACTTGCCTCCGCTTCGGGCTTCTCATCATGGTGGTCATCAGTTGTCAAGTCATGGACCTCTCCAACATTATCTAATGTCATACTGTACTCATTATCTACAGAAGTTGCCTGGCACCCGGCTGAAGCAAGCCCATGTTTCCCCTGAAAAAGAGAGCAAACGATGCAAAATCATCCAAAAGAAGATGAAGCAAAATATGCAGAAATGTGAAACACATTACTGTTCGCTGGACGAGCAGCTGCACATGCATCCCAGTTCTCCAATTTCCACCATCATTTAAAGTTAGCACCTGAACATCACCGGTAGAAACCCTCATCAACCAACTCATTTTCATGACCAGGGTAACTATAGATTTCCTTTAACAATAGATTGATCCTAAAACTAAATAGGTACTTACAGCTTTCTCTGCAGCCTCAACTGTTTCATATTCAACAAATGCATGCCACTGCAGGTTCAGTCATGGTACTCACGTTAATAGGAGTAGTAAGAAAATTTTTTATATGACTAGGACACAGGGCTCCATGCCACCATCTGAAGTACAATACCAAAGTTTCTAGTTGACCATAACATGCCAACTGCCAAGACAACACATATGTGAAGCTCCAAAGCATCCAAAATGTAGTCAATTTGACTAGAACAAAAGCAATGCCAAAAAAACTCAGAAAAGATTATGTTATCCTCCACTAAAGCACAACGATGTTGCGGAAAAATTTTATTGCTACTAAACACCCAGTCCAACCCTTTCGCCATGCCATAGCCAATACTACCACCATCCATAAACTCTCTTGTTGATTGATCATAAGCAAGTTGGACTGACTTACATATATCATAAAGAGAAAAACGAAGAAAAAAAGAAAATAAATATATGACCCCCCAACAGTGCCTTTAGAAGTGCGATTGACTGAAAAACCAAGTTTACAGCACCATCATAAAAACAAAAGAAGATCAAATTACCTTGCCACGAACTGCAAACACCTGCTTCGTATTCTTTGCAGGTGCTCGTGAGGTAGAGTTAGGCTGACGGATAGATACATTCTTCACACTGTAATTGAAGGAAACACAAACTAATTACACTTGCCATATAGCTGATGCTACTTAAAAGCACATACAACAAGAAGCATACTTTCCAACACTGCTAAAGATCCTCTGGACGTTTTCTACTGAATGGTCCTCTGGCAAGTTGTCCACCAGGACAGTGCACAACTAAAAATTTCCACCAATGAAACAGGAAAATTTTGTCGTAAGATGGAATAAAAAAAAATGACAGAACAGACATGAAACAAGTTCAGAAAGCCATGAAATATTCACCAATGCATTCTCAGTGTCATTGCCAGGATATGGTTGCATCCTCTTCACTTTCTTACCATCTGAACTCACAGTCTATCAAAGAAAGCAACAAACAAAATCATCAAATGACATACCCAAAAAAAAATCTTATCTTTTGACAAAAAAATGATATACTTACAAGCTGGGATGATATACTAAGCGCACTTGCAATGAATGTGAGATCTTGGGTAAGCTTCTTCATTTTCCTAAAAGAAGCAATAACTGCAATTGGAACTATAAAAAAGAGAGGAGTTTAACAAGAAGAACAAAAGTAAATGAAACCACTGTCATAGAACTCAATTTCAACTAAGTCAATGTCGATAAAACTTCACATCAATTTCAGTTTGGCAGAACTCATATATCACAATATATTACCCATCAAGGTTATTGATACGATAAAGAGACAATAAGTACATCAGATATTCCGAAAGAGTAACAGAGCTCAATGTCTTACCAAACCCTTCCTTGTCCTTCTTCATAAGCCTTTTCAAGAACTTGTCATTAAACAGATTTTCATTGCTGAAGTAGTACTCCACCTGCAAAAAGTAAAAGAAACTTAAAAAAGTTAAAAATGAAACTAATTCAAATTTCTAGTGAACAATGATTCAGAGAAACAATATGAGGAACATGACTAAGTTTTAAGTATTTATCAAGCACGGCTTTGTACAGCTAGACCAAAATGAAACCTGCAACATCCAACATGTTAAGTCAATCAGGCCAGCCTATACAGCTGTTAGTTCAGTCTGTACTTCTTGTGTGCCAAAGAAAGATATGCTAGAGGACTATGACAATTAAGTTTGTATTGTGATAAAGCAGTTCAAGTTAATGGCATTCTCAACGAAAGTGGATGATGTAATGGAATAGAGCAAGGTAAATCCTTCTTTTCTAAGGAAGCATGAACAGCACTAGAGAAATAAATGAGCAATGTCCATCACTGAAAGTTCATATAGTTCCAGATTTTGTCCAACACTACAATCAATCTTTATCTTGCAGCAGAATATAGATTACTCACTGAAGTAACTAAACATACATTGCAGCATCGGGGAATTCAATTAATGCAACAATGTTGAAAAGAAGTTACCAAAGAATTTGCTTTGTCATCTTCCACGAATTGAGGCATCTATGAAAAAAGGCAGATTTTTTGGTGAAAGATGCTGGAATGCAGAATGCTTTTGATGGTGGCTAAGGAACCGCATTTAGTGCAAAGATATCAAAAGTTCTTAGATATGTGCCTCTTAGCAAAATGTGGGAATGGCACTGAATTCAAAACAGAATAATTTTTTAAAAGAACAACTGAAGCAGAATGCAAATTTAGCGGGTGTTAAGGATGAAATTTGAACTCATGGCGCAAAGATATCCAAGGATCCTAGATCATGGGTATCTGCTTTTCAGCAGTATGGTCTGGCAATATGAAATAGAAGATTCTCTAACCTATGGAAGAAATTTGAACTCATTCCAGCACATTCTCTAAAGATAAAAAGAACAAGGGCTTCTATATATATATATATATATATATATATATATATATATATATATATATATATATATATATATATATATATATATATATATATATATATATATATATATATATATATATAGAGAGAGAGAGAGAGAGAGAGAAAGAGAGAGGAGGGTAACGGATGCAAATATTGTGCAAAAACTTGGAGGAAAAAATGTATATTGACACATAATTTACTCAATGAGTAGATGGAGCCAACAAAAAGATTGCATCAAAACCAATGAATCGGGTCCTTGAAGGTAGGGATAGTGGTACCCTAGTGCAGGTGGAAATCAAATAAGTGTTATTCAATTTCTGCCCATGCAAATACGAACGGCTCAAAAACACTGTTTATAAATGGTTCTAAACTTGATGTACTTGATTCTTCGTTTGGAAGTAGGGCCTGGAAGAACAAACTTCCAGACCGGTTCTATGAAGTATGCCATTTGCTTTTCTTAAAGAAGAAACCTCCATTTACTTGAATTTCCAAGACTTCATCTTTCGGCAACATTTCAAGAGACAATATATTTAGACGAACCACCTGAGCAACATCATCTTATCAGCATTACGATTCAAAATCTAAAAAAAGTGAAACAACCCCATCGAAAAGCTCAACCAGTATGCTCCTGACCAGCAGAAAGTAGAAACACCTCAAAACACGTCCAACATGAATACGAATGAGATACTTGGTGCCTTCCATTTGCACAACTCTATGAACAAATGAAAGAAAAGCAAGCACCTAAATTAAGTTAGTTCAGGTAAATGTTGCATTTCAGGACTAACTGCATCCAGAGTGACATCAAGCAGCTAAACTTGTCCAACTTTCATAACTTTCGCATTGAGATCTAAGAGAAAGACCATTATCCATATTGCACATTCCATCCTTTAAACGAAGTCTTCACGTGCAAAGGTAAATGAAGCTACCAAACCGCATATAAGCTACTCGAATTTCACAATGGAATTCGGGCAAAACAAAAAGGGGGAAATCAACGAAAATTACGGGAAAAAATATCACATATCCTTTCTTGATGCTGATCAAACATTCAAACCAAAGGGAAGACAGAGAAGGTGAAGCATTTGAGTTCCTGATACCGCACAACTGGAAAGGAATAAAAGGACGAATATTCGAATGAAACCAGAATTTGGTTTGAGAGAGGGGGGTTGGTTCAAAGGTTTATGACAAGATCCACTGACCTGCTTGACGATTTTGGCTTTAAGCTCATCGGAGAGGACCGGGTCGGAGGACGAGGGAGGGGCGGGCTCTGGCGGGTGATCGCCGGCATCTCCAAGGTACTCATCATCGATCTGATGCTCGAGATCCCCGGGCAGCTCCAGAGAATGATCACCCGCATCTCCATGGCAATCATCACCTATCTCATCCTCGTGATCGTCAGGCAGCTCTGGCGAACGATCAACGGCGGCAACCCCGTGAAGATCATCGTCGATTTGATGCCCTAGATCAACGGGCGGCTGCGGCGAGCTCTCCCCCTCGTGCGGGGGAGACGCCGGGCTTCCTTCCATCTTTTCAAATGGAGAGCGGGCAACTTGGCGCCCGCCTTCGCCCCCGCCCTCTCGCCCTCGCCTGCTCTCGGCCGAGCGGGGAACGCGGCCTATTTATAGTTGCCGCCCTGCGGAGACCATCGCACGTGCTCCCTCGCCTTCGCTCGCCCAGTCACGTGCGACATTTGACGCCATGGCCAAACGTCGCCTTTCGAAAATAACGCCTTGTTTAACGTATTGTTGTCGCAGTCTTTAAAGTGGAAATTGTGCCAAAATAACGTTAATAACAAAAAAGACAAAGGCCAAATGATCCCGTTAACAAAATGGCCGTGTGATAGGCTCCATCCCTAGCTGGCAGTCACGTTTTGATTGTCATTCTTATTCGCCAAAATATACTTTTTCAAACATAATTCCAGCAAATGATAATAATACTAAATTGTGGAATTTTTTTTTTACTTACTCATGAAAACGCATCTTTAAATTATCTTGCCTTATCTAATTGCTTTCTAACCTTTTTCCTTTCAAACGAGATAGAAGAATGTTATAAACTATGTAAGGAATAGCATTTAATCAAAAATTCGCATATTCAAAGCCACAACAACAGGTTTAGCAGATAAATGGGAGCTTAAATCTGAGATCTACAATTTGACAGAACCACGGTTGGATCTCGAATTTCGATCTAATCGAAGGCTACTTAACGGAAGTCTCTGTCAAATTTGGCCAGCAGATGTGAGGCCAATGGCCTGAAGCTTGCATAATCACCGACAAATAATCCGTGAGTTTAGTTGCACATTTTATTCAATTTAAGGGCCTTTGATTATCCATAATCTCGGTGAAGACTCGTGGAGCTAAGATCATGCATATATCCATCTTAAATTTAAATTTAGCATATTGTCAGATGAGCATTAGCGTCCGTCTATATTATGGCAACAGTTTATGGTCTTTTTATACACAGATCAGTGTTTTAGTGACAGTTTTTTAATGTTTAGCCATCCGATACACATGACTGCATATAATTACTCCCATGAGTTCTATGTAGGTCCAAACAAAATGTAAGCATTTGAAGTTGGGCTGTAGTATTTTCTGTGACAGAATTTGAGGATGATGATTCTAAGTTCTAACACCTCGGAATCCAAGTACCGGAGAAAATATAAGTCCAGTATTATATTCTGTTTGACTGCGATGAAACAACTACCTAATCCAACTTCAATCTAATGCTGAAGCCTAGTTCAGTCCAATTGTAGAAATGTGCATGTTTCTCTCTCTCTATCTCTCTCTCTTTCGTGTTTGCGTGTGTGTGTGTGTGTGTGGTGAAACCTACTCACTCTAGTTCAGTCCAATTGTAGAAATGTGCACGTCTGATTCTCGACCTCTCTCTCTCTTGTGTGTGTGTGTGTAAAGAAGCCTAGTTCAGTCCAATTGTAGAAATGTGCTTATCTCTCTCTCTTTGGGTACCTTCCGGTTAATGGTGTTGCTGGCCGTATTTTGCTGGCTTAGTCTCTGCATGGGTGGTTGTGCATGTTGGTAAGTTCTCTATTTCGGTCATCTTAGATGGTCTCTAGCCAGTCTTAATTACTGCGGTTTGTAGCCCTTACATTGGGGCCTTACATGACTAGTTGTGGGTTGAACTTCATTATGCTCGTGAGCTTGCTTGTTTACCGTGGCTTTTGGCAGGAGACTTTAATTGCCTTCATAGCCCTGCAGACTCCTCTTCCCCTATCACTTCTGGTCTGTCTTTCGCTCGTTCGTTGATGAGTTCGACATTTTCGACGTTCCTTTGAATAATGGGAAGTTTACTTTATCCAACAATAGAAATCCTCTCATTCTCTAGAGGTTGGACCGTGTCTTCCTCTCGCCTGAGTTGTTCTTTGTTTTTCCCTCGTCATCCTTGGTCCTAGGACTGAAGCATTGGTCTGATCATGCTCCACTGCTACTTTCTCTTCTTCGGTGTAGAGCTGGAACAGGGTGCACTCGGTTCCGTTTTGAGTTTTGGTGTATGAGTCCTTTGTTGATGTCGTCCCTAGGTGGTGGGCTCGCACCGTCAATGGTAGATGGGCTGCTTTTAGGCTCTCTTGTAAGCTGCATTGCATCAGGAGGGAGGTTATTGTTTGGAAACGTATTTTTTGGAGCGAAAAATTTTCTGAGGTGATCGTTTGTGATGAGGAGATCCTGTCCTTCCAGTCTTATGACAATTTTTCAGCAGATCAGTCTGCCTGTCTTCTTTGTCTAATGGTCTCCAGTGTCTTGATAAGGAGTGGCAGATTAGAAAATTCTTCAACTAGCAACAGCGTTCTAGGTTGGGTTGGCTTTCGCATAGAGACCAAAATTCTCGTTCTTCCACTTGGCCGCTTCTTAGAGACGTTGTCAGACGTTGTTCTAGTCCATGGTTATTGGGCACAGAGAAGTTCTTGGTGATGACATCCTCACAGCTTTGGTTGCTTATTTTCATGATTTCTACTCTAAACCTATTCGCTTTCGTGCCCCACCGCCAGACATTTACATCTCATCCCTCTCGGTCTCTTGCACGATCACTCTTGAGCGGCCCTTCCTCTACTAAAAAATCAAGAATACTGTTTAGGCCCTTGGTTCGGGTAAGATGTCTGACATTGATGGTTTTCCTATTGAATTTTTTCACACCTTTTGGGAGGCTTGTATCATTGATGTGTTCGAGTTTTGTAATGAATTTGCCTCCAACTATGTCTTTCTTAAAGAGTTTAACCAAGCCACCTGCGTCTTGGTGCCTAAGCATCCTAACACTATGGACGTCAGCCACTTTCGCCCGATCTCCATCTTAGGCACTCCCCACAAGATTATCGCTAAGTTGTTTTCTATGCGGCTTGTGTCTGTTATGTCTTCTATCATCAACCTCTTTCAAGTTGCGTTCATCAAGGGTCGGTGTTTGCATGACGTTGTTGTCCTAGCCAACGAGGTTGTTCATTCCCTCTACTGTTTGCGTTTTCTCTTCTTCATCCTTAAGTTAGACATTTCCAAGGCCTTTGGTTCGGTTAGTTGAGAGTTCCTATCTGACTTTCTCACCCACCTTGTTTTTGGTCCATCATTTTGTTGGTAGATCCTCTCGCTTGTCACTGGGGCCTAGCTTGCGATCTCCTTCAATGGAATGTGTGGTGAATTCTTTTGTCTCGGTCGCAGCCTCCATTAGAGTTGTTTGCTATCACTATTGCTTTTCAACTTAGTTGCTGAGTGCTTTTTTGCCTTATTTCGTCACGCTGTGCTCGTTGACTTCATCACTCCACATTTACTCCCCCACTTGCAGGCCTTCTCTACCCTCCAATATGCTGAAGACTTTCTCCTCTTTGGCACTGCTTCTCGCCAATAGATTATGAAAACGTGGCTTATCTTTCGAGTTTTTGAGCTCATCTCAGGTCTTTCTATTAATTCCTCTAAGCGTAACCTTTTTCTCATTCACGCGGATCTGGCTACGGTGCTTCTTGCGAAAGCTTGTTTTGGGTGTAAGGATACTGACCTACCCATGAATTACTTGGGTCTTCAGATTACGTTGTCGCCTCCTGCGCCCTCCTTTTGGGATGAAGTTGAGCAGAAATTGTTGGATCGCCTCCATTATTGGCAGGAAAAGATGCTTTTCCCATGACGTATTACCCTTGCTAAACATTGTCTTATGTCTCTCCCTCTTCATGCCTTGGCGATCTTTCGATCTCATGTGGTTGTATTGAGAATGTTTGATAAAATCATTCGTAACTTTATTTGGGATGGTGACAGCCTTCGGATTGCCTTGCGCATTGGGATATGGTTGCCCTTCTGCGTCTTTTTGGGGGTGCTGGGGTTACCAATCTTAATCGGGAGTGTGAGTCCTCTTTATGTTCTTGGTAGTGGCGCCTAGCAACTGAGCTTTCTCTCATCTTCCTTTTTATTTGTTCCAAATATAACCTGTTTTCCCCTAGTGATTGTAATATTTTTATCTCTCACACATCTCCTTCACACTTTTGGTGTGACCTGCTTTCTGTCCTTCCCCTTTTCCTCTACCTTGCTCACCTTCCTCCGCTTGCCCCCCCATCTTGGCTTCTTTCGCCCTTCCGTGATTTCATTTTTTCTTTTTGTTACCTGACCTCCTTTGGTTCTTCCGTTGTGTCGCTCCCACCCTAGTCCCTTTGGTCCCCTGGTCACTCTCCTCATGCCATTGCTTTTGTCTGGTTTTTTTTGGTGGGTCACATCAATACGTTTGATCACCTTCAACATCTTGGTATTAGTTTAACTAACCAATGTCCATTCTCTCTCGTCGCGGTTGAGTCTCGGGTTCATCTTTTTACCTCATGTCCTTTCTTTTATAGTGTTCTTGCCTCTGCATGGTCTTTTTTTGTTAGTAACCATTTGAACCCACCATATATTCACCTTTTTTTCCTTTTTTGTCTTTCTTCCCGCCTGTCTTTTTCATGTGGTCGTATCTAGAGGTTGTTAGGGGTGGGCATCGGTCCGGGCCGGGCCAGCTCGATTCGGCTCGTCGGGCTGCTTAGTTCGGCCCGCCCTCCCGACCCCCTTTCCCCCCGCCCTCCCGTTGGGTCCCCTCCGACGGCCCACGCGATGAAGGACTGCACGCGCAGCAACGACGACGGAGGAGGAGGGGGAGGGAGATGGAAGAGGGGGGAGAGGGAGAGGGAGAGGGGGAGCGGGAACAGAGAGGGAGAGGGGGAGCGGGAGAGAGGGAGAGGGAGAGCGGGAGCGGAGAGGAAGAGGGAGAGGGAGAGGGAGAGGGGGAGCGGGAGCAGGAGCAGAGAGGGAGAGGGGGAACAGAGAGCAGAGAGGGAGAGCGGGATCGGAGAGGGAGAGGGAGAGCGGGAGCGGAGAGGGAGAGGGGGAGCGGGGAGGAGGAGGGAGAGGGAGAGGGAGAGGGGGAGCGGAGAGGCAGAGCGGGAGCGGAGAGGAGGAGGGAGAGGGAGAGGGGGAGCGGAGAGGGAGACGGAGGAGGAGGGGTGGGAGTCGGGAGTCTGGAGTCGGGCCGGGCCGGCCTATCGGGCACGGGCCAGGTTTTTTCCGGCCCGAACCCCGGTCCGATCGGTCCCAGCCCGACGCCCAGGCTTAGAGGTTGTGGCTCATTTATTCTTGATGAAGCATTTGAGAAGAGCGCAACAGAAGGATCTTCAGGGGCACCTTCTTATTGTCGAAGACTGTGATACGCTTTGTGCATGGGGATGTCCACTTTGCTATTCGGTTACGGTGCCGTTTTTCGTTTACTATTGTAGGTGACTCTACTGCCCCGTCTGTCCACTCTCTCTCCACCCCTCTTATTATGTTTCATTGTGTTGCTACTCTATATATATCTCTCTCTCTCTCTCTCTCTCTCTCTCTATATATATATATATATATATATATATATATATATATATATATATATATATATATATATATATATATATATATATGTGTGTGTGTGTGTGGGCGTGTGCATGGTGAACGGACCCTTATTATCTTATCAGGAAGCCCAGACCCTTCTTATCCCATACGCAAATCTCTCAGTCATGGTATACATTCCCATGATCCACATGCCCATGAAGACAACCGCCATGGCAATTGCTCCTCACCTGCAAGGCTGCGACCTCCATCAAGAGGATGTTTGATTTATCCTTTCTCACCCGCTTTCTTTTGCCCACTTCAGTCCCCCACATCAAGTTCGACATTGCCCAAGTTATGGACTCTTACTCATTTGAAGTGGTTAATTAGGACTATGCATATGTTGGCCTCAAGAATACAGGAAGATAAGAGGGTTAAGCTCACTTCGCATACTTCGGATACCTCGGGCAAGGTCTGGTCGAGAGGACACATGCATGGTAAAAAAGCCAAGCTTCTTCCATGTTTTCATAACCGTGGTTGTCGTTATATGGAAGATCCCACCATGCTGGCAGCATAAGTAATGTCTAGGCTTGCCATTGTCAATCAATCATCCAACAAGCCTCTGATGCTGTTCAACTTCAGATTCATAAACAATGGCCTTATCAATTTTGCTGATTGCTGGAAGAATATCTAAAGCCTTTTTTTTTTAGAGAGAGAGAGATTAATGTCTTTTTTAGATAAGGTTTCAATTTAAGAAATACTGAAGGGCCGAAATAAAAAAAAAATGGCTATCATTCTTTTCATTAATTATAATACAGACCTTTTGCAACAGTTTTTAGCGATACAAAATAAAAAAAATAACATCCGCCACAGAGGTAGCTAGCTTATTTCAATTCCTTCCATGGGGTGAAGAGTTGATTGGCTAGTAGCAGCAATAAATCAACCGGCAAAGCTTCCTGGTATAAATGTGAGAAGAGTGGTCTGCAACTCTGTTTGGCAATGAAGCATCCACTTGCTCGAGGAAGTTTGCAGCTAGTAGGTTTTACAAGAAGTTAACATAATGGGTAACAACTATTTTGCACAGCGACTGAACTAATCCGTAACTTGCTTTGTGGTTCATGATCATTAGGAATCTTTCATGTTGGCATGTGGTTTCGCTTCTCAGCAAGGAACAACCTGGTTTGTGGAGGCTAACTTAAGAATTTTGTGATTCAAGGAATTTACTGGAGGCGAAAGCTATCTAGCTAGAATAATGCAGTGGCATACTGAATAAGGTAGACCCTCATGTGTTGGTTGGTCGCATTGTGACCAAGGCAGCGTGTTTATGCACAAAATAAATATTGGACTGTAATCCATTCATCGATCTGATGAGAATCATTTGTAAATTAGATTTACTAATATCGTAATTTCAAATAAAAAATAAGAAGAAATTTCTAAAAGAGAACTAATCCTGAAAAATTAAGATGTGATAGGTAATTCTTAAGCAAAACACTTAAAACTTCAAAAGGTAATATAAACTGATCAAATGCTAAGTGGCAGCCATGTAACTTATGAGCGGCTGAATGAGAATGAATCAGCCTGTTCGGCACTAATTTAACCATGCCAACTTAAACAGAGAAGAATTTTTTAACCTCTTAAATGCCACCTGAATCAACTCAAATTACTGCACATTCGATTCAGATTGGCCAATTCAGGCCGCCTTTCTGATTTTAACAACATCGCATGGACCATTAGCACAGCAGATTGCCTGCTGGAGCAGGACCTATTGCTATTTCTCACATGAGAAATCTGTCGATTTAATTAAGTTTATCAAACATAATCTGATCCATCTGCACTTGTTCGTTTCATCTTGTTTATTTTCTGAGAACGGCAAATGCAGGGTGGCTCTAATCTCAACCAGTGGTATCGTCTTCCTGGTTGAGATTTAGAAATAATTCAAAAAGATGGATGGCAGTTTACTGGATGTAGCTGTGAGGCAGCTACCTAACTTGGGCTTGGTCATCGAACAGCAAGACCCAAGATCGGAAACAACAACTGGCTGCAATGATATCCAAAATGGCGTTGTTTTTAAGCGCGGTTAGCCAATTTGTAATTGGAGTGCTTTCAATCTCAAGCGACCAGCATTCTTTATGAAAGGAAAGTCTGTACATGCAGAACAACTGAAGCCTGAACAAAGTTCAAAAAGATGGAAAATGTAAAAGTAGTGGTTGTAAAGAGGACGGTAAAAGTTGGAAGACAGATCATCTGACTCTTCACTGTTTAGAATTGCATTGCACCAGCCATGAAAGGTATACCATAAAAAAATAAAATAAAAATAAAATAAAAAACCTTGATCAAAAGCTAAGTGGCAGCCATGGATGGAACTTATGATCAGCCGAAAGAGAACGAATCAGCCCATTCAGCACCAATTCAGCCAATTCAACTTAAACAGAGCAGAATTTTTAACCTCTTAAATGCCACCTGAATCAACTCAAATTAATGCATTCGGTTCAGATTGGCCCATTCAGGCCGCCTTTCTGATTTTTACAACATCGCGTGGACCATTAGCACAGCAGATTGCCTGCTGCAGCAGGACCTACTGTTATTTCTCACATGAGAAATCTGTCGATTTAATTAAGTTTTATCAAACATAATCTAATCCATACGGAATTGTTCGTTTCATCTTGTTTATTTTCTGAGAACGACAAATGCAGGGTAGATTTAGCCTCAACTAGCTGTCTCGTCTTCTTGGTTGAGCTATAGAAATATTTCAAAAGATGGATGACATTTTTATGCTGGATGCAGCTGTGAGCCAGCTACCTAACTTAGGTTTGGTCATCAAGCAGCAACAACCCAAAGAGAGGAAACAACAACTGGCTCGCAATGATCTCCAAAATGGTTACCCAATCTGTAATTAGCGTGCTTTCAATATCAATCGAGCAGCATTTTCTGTGAAAAAAAAAAAGCCTGAACATATGCAGAACAGCTGATTCAATAAGTTCAAAAAGACTGAAAATATAAAAGCAGTGGTTGAAAAGAGAACGGTAGAAGTCGGAAGAGATCATCTGACTCTTCAGTGTCCAGAGTTACATAGCATGAGACTACTAGCAACTACTTAACTTCGCCATGTAGCTGGGAAAGAAATATCACTTGGTAGGGAAAACCTTAACATCATCCAGGACAGGCCCACAAAGGGAAACAAAGTCGGTAGCCTTTGTGTGGTAGAATGAGCTGAAGAAGGTGATTCTTGTCCTTATCCCAGAGGAAGTGAACTTGAAGCTTGCTGTTTTAAATCCACCCTTTCCTTCGGATACAAATGGAACCTTGAGTGTTTGATTGCCCGCAAATGCTTCAACCATCATGGAGCCATGGCAAGAGTTTTTTGCATCACCAACTGTGAAACTCATGTTGTAGACCTTGTTGGGAATTGTTCTTATAACCTGAGCAATGGCACTCTCTCTTCCAGCGACAAGCTCTACTGCCGCCAGCCCTGATGGCACAGAAAAATGGCGAGAATCAATGTATCTTACTGCTTTTAGGGATTCCACGATCCAACCAGGAAGAGGAGACATCTGGTCTTGTTGTTTCGGGGGTAGAAGGACGCCAGAGGTGGTGTTCTTGAACACAATAGGGCCATTTTCAAAGCCACCATTTTTTACCAGATTGTCTGAGAATAGAGATAAAAAGCAAAGGGTTACAAATCCAAATGTGAATCAAATGACAACAAAAAAAAAATCAAGAAACAAGGTTGTAACTTCCACATGTATGGAATTTTCACTTGAACTATTGCAGATCTATTGCCATTACCAATGGGGTGACTGTGGTACCAGATATTGTCATGATCTTGCCATGCCAACTTATTAGATGGCATAAGGACCAGAAAATACAGACCTAAATATGCAAGGACCTTAGCATAAGCAACCCATCATTCACATTCACGTCTTGGCTTATTATTTCATTACCTCTCGTTGGAAGTACGGGGGATAACTCCTTAATGGCAACAGCATCTAGAAGAGGTCCGCAAGCAGGATCTTCTTGTATCCCAGGGTTGTGAAAGGTCAGCAGAGCAGTTGTGGAGTTTGGCCTGAATCCCCATGCATAGGTATCGCCACCATTGCTGCTGTACAGTGTCTGGAGTGGAAGTTCACCAGTTAGAGGTGGAACAGAGACCCTCAGCACCTCATCTTGTGCACATGTTCTTGAGGAACTGAAGGTCAGAGCGTAAAGAGCCCCTGGCTTCACATGGATCAGCTGGGAGATTGAGGCCTCATTCCCAAGCCTGACAGCGCGTGTGCCATGTGGCACTGCGAAAACCATGCCACCAGGCTGTGGACCGGCTGTGATATACTCAACCAGGCCATGGATGGCCCATTTGGGCAGTGAATGCCTGCCTGTAAGGACTGTTTTGTTGAGATTCGAAGCACTGGGTGCTTCCTCAAAGTTGCCATTAGGAAGAAGTCCTGCAATAAAAGGAAACGTCCACATCAAATGTAAACATGCAACATTTTTCAGAGGACTCCATTCGGCAAAAATGATGGAGGATACATTTATTAGAAACAAGATAGCTGGTAATGGGAAGTTTCAGATGTTCGCAAATGTGGTCATTTCCTACTTTAATGGAAGATCAGAAGGGAAAGATTTCTTCACATGAAGAATAGCAAAATCACCAGACATGCGTTGTTAATTACCAACAAGAAAAGGCCGAGCAACTGCATTATCCTTCCACAACAAAACCCACTAAGACAAGAGCGCTTCCATTAACAGCAGAATACAGAGAAGGGGAAAACATGGCAAAAAGAAAAAACCGCCTGCAACCTAAGAGCGAAGTTGAAATGAAATGAAACGCCTTTGTGGAGGGAAGTAACTAGACAACGAGAAGAAAACAATATAAGCCTTAATCAGTAGGGTTCCTAACTATCCATATTCTAATGGCGGTCCATAGAAGCAGCTCTACCGCAAAGAGATCCCACCCCTACCAACCTATAACCACCATCCTTCCCTGATACTTCACTTCAATAGACTATCATAAAACAACACAAAAAATGACATAAAACTCATCCACGCATAATGGAAAAGCCTCCGAAACCTCGACATATCTAAACATGAAACGTTACATCAAGGCCAGATAAAGGAAAACAAGAACAGCAGTGAACTAAGAAAGAACAGAAAAAGAGGAAGAAGGAGAAAGGGGACCATCAGGCATTTTACCCTCAAGATCTTCCAATGCAACGCCAAGCAGAATGAGATTGATGAAGAAGAAGACAGTAGCAGGAAAAGTAGCCATTACAGGAACTCCGGAGAGGTGATGCCGTCCGGACTCTGGTTTGTGGATAAAGCAGAGAAAGGTGGGATGTATTTATAGCAGAAAAAGGAGGGCAAGGAAGCAGCAGAAATCGCGTCTGAGATTGTCGAGGTATACGGTGCAAGTGGCTCCCAGTTAATGGACTGTGGCCCTGTCGGTTTGCTGCAGTCTTGCTTTAAATGGAGAGAGATACTCCCTCTCCCTGCCCTTCTTCTGTCAGAGTTCAAAGTCCAGCCCATGGCCTATCTTGTGAGCATTCGACTTAGAATTGACTAAGTTGCCATTAGAGAACAACCAAGCAACAACAGCTAACCTAAGCTCAGTCTGAAATGAGCTTCTTCCAGTAAAAGGCTGAAGCTCTTCTTTTTTTCCATTTTCATGGTTGAGTTGCTTTCCAAGGTTTGAGAATGGCTTTCTTCGTTGTGTTGCAGCTTACGTATTAGCGTTTTCTTTTGCAGTAGAGAATTTCTCTTGTTTATTCAAACAAGTTGAACAGAAAATTACTTTCATCAAGTCCAATTGAGCTCTCGATTTTCAAGTCTAAATTCTGAGTTCAAAATGGCGCAAAGCTTAACAAGATCGAGAATCCAGGCGTGATCCTAGCTTCGTGTCGAAAAACGTGAGTTGTTTTTTACCCTGGAATCTCGATTCCTGAAGTCTCTTGAAGAAAGCAAAAAGATGTTTCTATATGTGACTTTAAGGTGCCTCCGTTTACATTTACTTTTTCAAAACAATGTTGCTTCCCTGAACCCAGTGGCCGAATTCCATTCCTTTCTTTGAAGGGCAATACTGTGCCGTTCCCGTCGAGTCGGAGGCCGTACACTGTTTGATCAAACATGACAAAAAGGACCCTCGCTAGCCGCTGCACTCATTCTTCCCATTAATTGGAAGATAAATGAGCTAATAAATATCGAGAAACAGGCATAAAAATGGCATGACTAATCTAGTGGTACACCGTCCATCTTTTAAGAGATTTATGATCTACGGTGCACTGCGACCGCATCAATCAAGGCAGCCAGAGTCTCTCCTTCATAGTGGTCCTTCATTTTTTCTAAATCCAGAGCGTTCTAGCTGCCTTTTTATGTTTTAAATCAATTTTAATTGTTTTAAATTGTTCTTTAAATTGGTTAAATTCATAAGATTTCTCGCAATTCTAGATACGAAATTAAACTTTTTACAATCATGAAAGGACCGGACCTTATGCATTGATTTGTGGTGAGGTGGGTCCAATTTTAAAATGTCTCACATGAACTGAACTGCTGAGGCCGAATTCTGCACCGTTCTCCATTCATTGGTGGTTCCATACCACATTCCTTTCTTATAAATGTTTATTCCTGTGATGTGGGTGGACCCACATCGAGCCTATCTGAACGACGTGGAGTTAATAATTTCCCCGTGACCCGGAGGCATTAGTAAAGACCTTGCAGTCGAAGACCGAGGATGCGAGTCGGCCCATTGAGTGACTCGTAACGGTCCGACATGCTTCATGGGCATGAGCGGATCGGAGCAAATATTATATGAGGCATGGGTCGGACCAATCTGTTCAATGTTTACACGATTTAACTTAAATAGGTCAGGTCATATGCAACTATGTTTGGATGACCTATTATAAAAAATTGGTTTTGTAAAAACTGGTTTTTTAGAAAATTGGTTTTCAATCAGTTTTGAAAAGCTAATTTGTGTACACATTTATTTTATATGAATAACTGGTTCTTCACTCCCTTTTGAGTTTTGAAGAATAGTTGTTGCCCAAAAGAGAGTTTTGACAAAACTTATTTTAGATAGGCTTGGGCACCCACTCGGCCCGATAAGGAGTAGGCTCTTGTCGTCCTGACACTCGAAACACGAGCTCGAGCTTGTCTTGACATTTAAAACCTGAGCTTGGGCTCGATCTGATTAAAATTTAAAAATATATCTTTTAATATAAAATAATATATAAAGATTATAGGTCCAGTTGGGCTGGCCCGATAAGTTATCGGGCAGCCCAATGCTTTTTTTCGACCCAAGTCAGGCCAAGCACTCGGTACCTACCTATCTGGTACCTGACCCGGTCCCCATGATTAATTTTATATGTCATCCAAATACATATGAAATATTGTTTTGGAAAGAAAACTATTTTTTTACCTCTAAAATTTAGTTTTGGGTTGTCATCTAAACGCTCTTTATTGGAGCAATTGGACTGCATCCTTCTCTAACCCAGCTTTGTAAAAGCTAGGTTTTATAGGTTTTATGAAAGCTAAGTTTTTTTAATGAGTTTTACAAACTCTTTTTCTTTTGGTTTGAGTGAGATTGGTTTTTGAAAAAGCTAAAGAGGATCAGGTTTTGCCAATTTTCGGGCCCCCAAGCACTAAAAAAACCTGGTTTTTGAGAGAAAAATCGGTTTTGCTTCCAAAACCTAAGGGTCATCCAAGCACCCCCCATAAATTTATAACTAATGTACATCCAAAATCATAATACGTCTAATAATTCAAATTGTAGTTTGTACATTCACTTGGGATTCGTGATATAAACTAAAGTTAGTAGAGTAGCTGGGATAGACTCAAAGTTTTTATGGGCATAAAGGCTGAACTTCCCAAACATTGCCAGTCTGTTCTACAAATACTTGCTGCCCAAAATGAAACATGACATGCAAAGCTGGGCTTAGATTGTCTTCTAATGTTCCATATTTTGATATGATTAAAGTGAAATGAGCATGGCTTTAGAAACTTAGTTTACTGCTTAATTTGCTGATCATATAAATTTGAATACCCATCATAATCGGCCTGTGTCTGCTAATTTAAATTGGGTTGGACTCATTAAAAGGATATTTGAAAATGGCAAATGACATACCACTTAAGTTTTGAATCCGGACAAAATTAGGCTTTTAAAGTGTTTGGGTGCCATCAAAATCGAGTTTGAGGAAAACTTAGATTTAACCAGACCTTATTTTGTGAAGTGGAGTGAAAAACTTGACCCCTCAGGGGGTTTATGGAAAATTATGTTTTGAGTCTTGCCCCCAACAAATAAACCAAGTTTTGAAAGGTCAGCGTTTGCGTTTGTAGCTCACTTGAAAAGTCAGACAAACCATATCTTTTTGGTAGTTGCTCCATGTTTAGCATGCTTTTGATTGTCTTTATCGCATAAAGGAGGATGTGCAGGTCGTGACATGTGTCAATGGAGGGCCTGGCCTGTTAATGACTACGTAATTTCTTTCAGGAGACCTCTCATGAAAAAGAAAACAATTTGTTTAATGGCTTCCAAAGAGGATCCCATGGGACATATAGGGCAACAAAATGAAGCCATCCCTCTTGTGGGTTTTACCACTGTAGACTGGGAACGATTAATGTTGGATCCTAGATTTTCTTGTTCATCAATGATCAAAGTGAAAAAGTTCAACATGGCAAATTAATTGAACTAGTTAAATGAGCATATGTAAACTTGTTCTCTTCTAACCTAGAAAGGTTATGTTCTCGGTTGTTATGATGGTTAGGTAGGCCGTCCTAAAAAAAAACTTTTACATTCAATAATCTCAATGGCTCTTTGTCTTGTTGTGTGTGTGTGCGTCTGTCTATGACTCTCTCTCTCTCTCTCTCTATGTCTGTGTGATTGCATGGTCATCCTTTTCGAAAAGCAAAAAAGAGGAAAAAATAAATAAGAACAAAGAAAGGGAAAAATAAGTCATATTTTGAAAAGGTTCTAAAATAAAAATGTTGCGTTTTTTTTCCTGCATTTCCCCTTTCTTCAGAAAAAAATATTTTATATTTTTAAAATTCTATTGCTTCTTTTAAGTTTTTAATAATTATTTTGGATTGTACTTTTTTTTTAAAAAAAAAGTGGTAAACCGTCAAGTTTTCAATGTTTCATAGATTTTCCTATTAATTTGTGCTGTATTTCTTATTCTTTTGAATTTTCAAAATTCTTCCAGAAAAGCAAACTTCCCATTTTTGTGTGTATGCGTGTTTGTCTGCAAAATGGCGCTCTTCAAATGTGTTGCATGTGTGCAAATCAGCAAGTTGAACACTTGTATTGATACAGCGACCAATTTTGAACAATTAATTTGCATTCTAATGCAGATCCAATGTCAAGATAGGTACAACTATTTAATATCAACTACGTAATGCTGTTTCAAACAATGGACTTAGATTTAGAAGCTTAGATGGTTTTGCTATTGAAGTTCATCAAGTTCTTAAAAAACCTGGTTAGCCATCTAAACAATAACCAGCTTCCATAAAGTGACAACCATTTTAGGAGGCATCATCCGGACAAGGAAAACCTAGCTTTTATTTACTCCACAACCCAGTAACAGAACTAAACCGTGTTTTTTATAGCACAACTAGTAAACCTGGTTTACAACCAACCAGGTTATAAATACTTATAACGTTTCTCAACCCCAATAAATTGGTCAGGGAGCTGAAAAAGCTGCCCCTCTAGCTTCTAGGTTTCTCATCAGTTTTTTTCAAACAGGTTTTGGTTAAAAGAATGGCCTTTCAGACCAAGTTAGGTTGTCTTCAGGACGAGCCATCAATTGAGCTTGAAACATGAAGCCCCGTTGAAACTGAAAACCAACTCTTACAACCCCTACTTAGTGTTGGCAATGAGTCTGAAACTCTGAAGTATTTTAAAGGATGAAATTTATATATTTGCCCCCACAGAAGTAAACTTCATTTTCATCGCTCAACCAAACATGGCCTAAGGCTTTTGCGACAAGGTTTTGACAAAACCTGAAGGTTTCCAAGAGGAGTTAATGGTGATGTTTAAAATAATGCATTTAGCCTTTAATTTTTACAAATCTCCACCTGATGTGTTACTGAGTACAAAGAGCCACTTAACTTTTTAAGTTATGCTTAATGACCTTTGTTAAGAAAATTATAACTCTCAAATAAGGGCCATAGATGGTAGTTGAAGAAAATTGAAAGGCACAATTAATCTTTTCACCCCAGAAAAGAGCTATGCTTTTTCTATCTCTATCCTTTTCCTCTCCATCCCAACATCTCTGTCTTTTTCCTCCTCCCCCACCTCCCCTCCCTTCCCTTCCTCTCCTCTCCCCTCCGCCCCACCCCCCACCCCCCACATGCTTCATTAAGTTTGTGTTGAATAGGTGAAGAAAGCCCTCCTCCCTCTTATGTTGCTGGTTTCACATGTTTAAGAGCTTTTTCTTTACATGTTTATGACCATGAATGTGGTGCTTGGGAGATTGCCTGAACATTTGTTTCTTAACAGAATTATTTTGTCATGTTTTCCTAGCTTTTCTCTTTCAACAATTTTTAGGGTCTCATGATATGGTTTCTCCCATTTTACTGTACATTGTAATCTTATACTTGGCACCAAATCTTAATTATCTATATGGCAGAAAACAAAACCATTCTTTGAGAACTAAAGTTATAGTGTTAATAACTGTGTGGTCAAATGTAATTTTCAAATTTTGAGCAGCTATTCTAGATACATCTACATGTAGTGGGTTTCTGTAAAGATATCTTCTTCAAGAGTGTATTTGGTACCTCTATGATAGCATCTTTCCTTTTTCCTCTTTGCTTTCTTTCATCTCCTATATATGTGGCACTCTAATGCGATAGTTTACTCTTTTGGCAGCTTCTTCTTTGGTGAGAGCGACTTAGAAAGAAGATATTGGTTGCCTCTTGACACTTCATCAAAAGTATTTCTGTTCTCAGGTCTCAATTGCTGCCTAAGGCTTCATGGATCACATCAAGACTCAGATTGTGTCATCAGAACCTGTCTCCCTCTCATTGGTGTCCTCCATCTTTGAGCGGTTCCTCTCCTCTGACAATGGCATCAATAGGGAGGTCTATGCCTGCCTCAAACGCTCAGCTGCCACTATTGATAATCTCATCCAAGCTAAAACCCTCAAATTTAAGCAAGGCATGGGACAAAAACGAGGCACTCCCCATGAAACCTTAGATAAAGAGCAGCCTTTGGAGGGGCATGATCGGTGTGAACGGAAGGAGCAACTGGGCATTGACGGAAACATTGTGGATGTTAAAATGAGTAGAGCATATTGGGCATGCTTGGCAGGAAAGAGCAGAGTGCATGTGGGGATGTGGGTATGAATGATCTTGAGAAGGGCCACCAGAGTAAACAGAAGAAACAGACAAAGAAGCTTGAAAGCTTGGATGAAGCAAGGTGGCTGAATGCATTGGAGAGGGATTCCAGTGAGGAACACAAGAAAGGAGTAGTGGAGAATTCGGAAAGAGAACATGGCAAGAAGAACAAAAAGCACCATAGACTTCACCATAGCCTGGATCAGGATGTGCCAAGAAATGAGGTCAAGCTAGAGCTGAGGCAACATCCGAGGAAAGGGCTGAGGAGAAGGCACAAACAACAGCAGCACGTTCAAGAAAGTGTCCAAACAGAAGACACAAGATGGGAGATGGTAGAGGAAGATATAAGAAAGAAGAAAAGACGGAAAATGGAGGCCAGAAGGGTGTGATGCGTAGGGAGATGAGAAGGAAATTTAATCGTGAGCTTTTAACAATTGATGGTCCTTCATGGTGCCCATGTCATCGAAGGATTCCAATTATTTGTTACTGTTCTTCTCTTTTGTTGGTTTACGAAAGGAAATAGACAGAGTAGCTCAAATATAATTTTTATAGTGGTGAATATCAGTCAAAATTCACATTCTTTTCTATTCTTTGTTGACAATTGCTTGTTCATATTTCCTCGTTATGCTATAAACCTGCATTTCTGCTGTCGTATCTGGGGGTAATTCTGCGCAGTTATGAATTTCAAGTCAAAGTGGTTCATGCCACGTTTGATCCATTTGGTTAGAATCATTGGTTCATAGATGACATGTCATTTGTGGCAGCCCAGAAAATGGGGACCTATGTCTCTTCTGTTGATGCTGGCAGCTGGTTCATGGTTTTGGTGAGGAAGGGCAGATGTACACTAGTGGGTTATAAAGCTGACCTCTGGAAAATGAACACGAAGGGGAAAAAATGATCTGAAACTGGTTTCTATGTTAATCGCGCTGATGAGAAAAATGTTTATATCACCTAATTTTCTGGATTCATCTGACCGTTGCAGCCCAAGTCCACCTGCCTTTTTTGTAGATTACTGCTGCCGTTTCCTGGCCAAGTGTTTTTTCTCCAACTCGTGATGGTTATCTTTGTCACTGCAAGTTGAACAGTGGTACAAGAAACGATGAATGTCAGATTCAGCTTCCCAATCCTCTGTTTGGTTTCTCTCTTGGAAAAAAAAAACACAAATAATTCGAGTACCAGTAAGCTGCAACAGGAAAAAATGGAGTAAAAAGATGAACTAATATACAGGTGCTGTAGGATCCAATACAACCGATGAATTTCATCTATTGACCTCTTAAATCTCATGGAATGCCTGCCTAATATAACTAGTATAAAATTCACGGGTACGGATAAATTACCTACCTAGGTAGATTTCCTTTCTGCCGTGATCTCCTCTCCTAATATGATCTTACCATGAATTTGCTTCCTGATCATGTTCGCTGGTCATATCAACTGGTACACAAATGTGAAGGTGATATTTTCTTTCAACTTTCTAATGATTTCGGGCACTTTGTAATTCTTCATATTTCCTTCCTTTTGGTGAAAACACAAATTGCAAACTTGGCAATGTTCTTCACTCTTCAGTGCGAAAATGCCAGAGCATGTTTTCCCAACTTTATCTTACTCTGGGAGCTGCATATGGACGGTAGAAAGGAGCAGCTGGCTCGACAGAATAAACTGAAAGTAGAAAATATATCACTGTATCACAATTCCATCAACTTGCACCATTCTCTTGTTAAAATTCTTGAGCGTTTAGAGATATTTAAGTTGAATATGACAAGCGAAGCGGATAAGACTGGACAGGGAAGATGGCAGGACATCCATACAATATCTTAGATAACAATTTGATTGACACTTGTTCGTCTAACAGGAAAGGGGATCCCTTCACTGACTCTGCGTCATATAATAATAATAATAGCAATATAACAACAGCAATAAGAAGAAGATTCATTTCAGATTATTGTGGCAAGAGATCTCCCGACATAAAATTTTTTACCTTCTTCCATTCAGCCAGGTGGACGCATCTCTTGTTCGATAGTTGGCAACTTTCAATCTTGTAAGGGAGTACAGACAAGGTGCTTTAATTACTTATATAAATCAACCGCCGACATGGAATCTACATGGTTCATTTCAATAAGAATGTCTCGCTTTGGTGCCTTTTCTACACCAAAGTAAAATTTTCTGGCAGCAATCTCTTTGATTTTCTAATGTTGATTTTTAGTCACTTATGAATCTTAATAAGCGAATTAGAATTAACTATGCAAACCACATGGGCATGGCCAGATTCAGTGGGTTGGATTCGGTTTTTGTTCAATTTGGCTTGCTCATGTTTTATGTAATTGGACTCGGATGCAGATCCAGACCCTACTTTTCTAAAACTTAAAGCTAGCATAAGTTTTGATATTTATATGTAACAGCTTCATATCTTCATCGGATCTTAGTCAGAAATTAGACTGGTACCAGATTCAGTTATTAAACTGCGCATCAAATTTTCTTATTATTACTCATATCCAAATTTCTTTTACGAAATCCAACTAGACAGATTAAAAATTGGATCAATACTATTACACCCTCCTGCACATGTACAGATATTTTTCAATTTGCTTGACTTATAATCGAAAACTAGCAGTAATTCATCATGAACAAGCCGACGGGTTGCGATTGAGGTACTGTCCAAGTTCTTTCATTGTGATTGGGAAATTGATAGAGGGGTATAAGCGTCATTACGACTTCAGAAAAGGCCTGGCCCTGTCGCCGACAGAAAACGACGGGTTGCGATTCCGCAAACAAGGCTGAGTTCCTGCAAAGAGAAATTTCTTGATCTTTTTAGTTCCAATTTTTTTCTTATCTTGATAACATATTAGCAAAAAAAGTGCAGACTGTAGAGAGAGAGAGAGAGAGAGAGAGTTATTCCTTTCACGAGCTTTCTTTCTCAGAGCAGAAAAACCGGGGGGAGAGAGAGTTACTGGGCGCGGCATCGGTGTCCTCCCAAGCTGGGGGAAACGGTCCTTCCCAAGGAGACGGAAACTCTACGTAGCATTACTGTCGGCGACATGGCTCGGTTTCTCGTCGTCTTTACGCTCGTCGTCCGGTGTCTTCTGATCTCGGCAGACGACGGTGAGTTTCGTTTCACATTTCTTCTTCGCACTCTGTACTTTTGTTTCACAATGCGACTATCGATTTCTCTTTTTCTTTTGTCCGTCTGAGATCTTCTTGTCCTTCACTCGGGCTCCGAGTGATCATCGTGGTTTTGCAACTTCCGTTGTCCTTATAACGAGCTGCTGCGCGTTGAGCTTTTTATGAATCACATTGCTCTTTTCTAACCAATGCCTGGTGTAGAGCATCAAGTATTGAGGTTAACGAGTAGCGTATTTTGTGGAGAAGTTGCTCCTTTTTTCTTGTTTCTTCCTTTTCGTGAAACAACTGCACAGCGTCGTGCGCTCACTACGACCAGTTGATTTTTGAGGAGTCTTGCCGATTGAGTTGGAACGAGTGGATGGATTTGCCTTTCCATTTTTGGTGCTAGGAAAAGTAAATCCTCCAGAAGGAAAACTTTTTCTTTTTCATTCTTCCTGATACTTTTTAAAAATTCTCTCGCCTGCTAAATCCAATCAGGAACAGGTTCCCTGGTTTTCTCGATGAGTCGCTCGGACTGGCTTTCCTCCTCTGGGGAACCGATCCCTCGGTTCTTCGTTTTCCTTGGAATTTTTGATATAATGACAAAACTATCCTTCACTTTTCCTCTGATTTTTGTTCGGCTTCCAAGAGAACATCTTACTTTTTGTACTTTTCCCCTTTCCTCTTTTTAAGGCGGAACCCCTTAAGAAGCAGGCCACTTATTGGAGTTCAAGTAAATGATGTTTTTGTTGAACTTGTTATATCAATGGCTGCTTCTGAGTCGAGTTAGAAGAAGCTGTGTGTTCCTTTAAATGAAGGCTCCGCTACATGAACACATTACTCAGAGTTCAGCTTCCCCCGATGAATTCATACATAAGCTCAATTAAAAATGGGTTATCCGTGTACCATGCCTGGCCTGTTTACGTTACTCAGATAAAGCTAGTTCTGTAATCTTATGCGCTTCCTTTTTGTTTTATCGACCATTGCCTCGGGTAAAGAGGCCGTAAGGCAGACAAGTTCGTGCCCCACTCCACGCGCTTTTCTTTTATGCCGCGCTTTCTTGGCATTCCTTTCGTTTAGTTCCCTTGCTAATTGAGCCATCGTGGCTCCGCTGCTCTATAAGTTGTTTTTCTAATGGAAGCTTGTCTGCCGAGAAATATTTTTAATTGTTCCGGTTTTGCTGCTCTAATAATCTTATTTGAGCATGTCAATTAGAACATACTCGGTTTGATCTTCACAAAAATTAAGCACCTGCTTATCAGAGAGAGAGAGAAAGGGAGGCGAACCGGCATTTTTGTAAAGTCAGTCATGAACTTGAGAAGAAAATTAGAAGAAACCAACTTATGAACCTGAGTCCAGGCCCCGTTACCCGAGTTTGGTAATGGACAAAGGACACTAATAACGGTGGATCCGAGCCTGTGCCTCAAATGTCAATAAAATACGAACCCAGTTGAACATCAAAGTCGGATCCGTGTTTGGGTTAAAAATCTTCCATATGAAATGTTGCTGCACGGAGAAACAAAGAGCGGCCGGAATGATTTTACCAGGGAAAATGGATGAAAAAGTTTCAGACAGCTGCTCTGCGTTCGTTTGCAGAGCAAAACAATGGACCCATGGAGCAAAACGAGCTCACTCGAATTGGACCTGGCTTCGTTAGTGTCTCTAATCTAATCTTTTGTTTACCGCAGGCCTGCTCTCCAACGGAAATTTTGAGACTCCCCCTGCTAATGGCTTTGCCAGCAATGGAGTGGAGGGAACTGATGTGCTGATACCAGGTTGGCAGACTAACGGAACGGTGGAGCTAATACAGTCAGGACAGAGGCAAGGAGGCATGATCCTGATTGTGCCCGAAGGATCTCATGCTGTTAGGCTTGGCAATGATGCCGAGATCCGGCAGCCATTAACTCTTGAAAAGGGCTCCTCTTACGCTGTTACGTTCAGTGCGGCTAGGACTTGTGCTCAGTTCGAGTCTCTTAACATATCCATCCCCTCAGTGTCTTCACAGAACATCGACCTTCAGACCCTGTATAGCGTGCACGGATGGGATTCATACTCCTGGGGATTCATCGCCGATTCCGCGAGTGGTTATGTCTCATTTCGAAACCCCGGGATGGAGGATGACCCCACCTGTGGGCCAATTCTTGACAATATTGCCATTAAGCAGATCGCCACTCCGGACAAACAGAAAGGTATTGGCTCTTTACTGTTTCTATCACGACCTGTGCTGATTTGTGATCCAATTAACGTAGCCATTAGCATTGAGCACCTGGGCAGCCCTCCCTTAAAAAGCGTGCGCAGTTCATCTGCTGGCAGAGGACGCGCACTTGGATATTGAACTTCATCGATTTGAAGTCTTTAAGCTAAGCATCTGAGAGTGTATGACGCTCTTATGAAATTTGATGCTTGGACATTGCTCTGGGTGTAGGGATGCTACAAAATGCTAAATTCATGAATGTTAGTCTTTTGGATATGTTGCGAGAGATGTTGGGTTCTGAACTTCCAGTTCAGAAACGCCTAAGAGCAAACACAAATAACGGTGCTGATATAAATAGAAACAATAGTGGATAAGTATGAATTCAAATCTTGATCGCGTTTCACGTGAAACATTTATTTTCCGTGTGCATGGAATTGATGAATTCATTGGTCTGGTAACGTTGCGGGAGCTCAAGCCTTAGCGTTAGCACTGAGTCGCCTTGCCTTGAATTTTGGCAGGTAGCAGTTCTCAGCAACCTTTACTCTTTTCGCTTTTTCATGTAGGCAATGCTGTTATCAACGGTGACTTTGAAGAAGGTCCATGGATGTTCCGCAACGTCTCACTGGGAGTGTTGCTTCCCAACAACCTTGATGCTGAAACGTCTGCCCTACCAGGATGGACAGTGGAATCAAACAGAGCTGTCCGATACATAGACTCCTACCACTACTCCGTGCCGGAAGGAAAACGTGCCGTCGAATTACTCTCTGGAAAGGAAGGCATAATCTCTCAGATGGTTGAGACATCGCCAGAGAAGAGGTACACACTCACATTCTTAGTTGGTACAGCTGGGGATTCATGTCAGCAGCCATTAGCAGTCACAGCATTTGCTGGAGACCAAGCAACAAACGTACACTATGCACCTACCGGGAACCTGACCTACCAGTCGGCCAATATATCATTCATTGCTAGAGCTGAGAGAACAAGGATTGCATTCTATAGTGTGTATTACAACATACGCACCGATGATCATAGCTCACTCTGTGGTCCTGTGCTGGATGATGTCCGAATGTGGGAAGCAACTGGAGCTGCTGCTGCTCAGCAAGGTGTCAGATTCTTGCTGGTCGGCTTGATGGTGTACACAATTTTGAGCTTGTGTTTCGAGGTGTAGACTGTGATTCCTTGAAGTCATTGCTTCCTCACTAGGAAGCGGATGCAGACTTGCAGGAGGCTTGAAGTACTGCCAGCTACGGTTCAGTTCAAAGCAGCTCTTGTTGGTTGGCTAGAATGGTGAAGTTCTAGTGTGTTAGCTTCTTCCTGTTTCAGAAATTAGGCATGGTTAAATGAAGAGCCGGGGTGCATATATGGCCACCTCTTACATGTGCATCTGGCAATGAGTTCTATGTCAAATTATAGATGTTTCCCTCCATATCTCGTGTTAAATCCCGTTGATAACCTCCCCAAATGATCTGCACTGTCACAAAACCATTGTTAAACGTATTGTACTTTAAATGTTCACGGAAATTATGGGTGCATTGCGGTTGAAGAAACACACAGCCACACAGGAACACTGCATGATTTGGCAACAGTTTCCAGAAAAGCACACGCATGCATGAACGATAAATAAATGAACCCTCCCCTGCTTCACTAGTTTCATTGCTACCAGTTTCCTTTCTCCCACAATTATTGTAAGAGCCATTCTTTCAACCAATACACATAGGACAATCACAAACACGGAAGTCCCAAATTAACAAAACATGATGGAAACAAGTAACAAATATTGTCGAGTGTCTAAGCAATCAAAGAGTTTGATCTGATTGTAAAATTTAGCCAGAAAACATAGAAAAGACATCTATTGCCACTGAACATAGAATTCTCATAACAGCAAAATTGCTTTTACAAATCAATTGCTTGGCGACAATAAGGCACCTGACTGACAAGGTGGAGGGCTGGAGGCTGGGCTTAAGGGGAGTTCGCCCTAAATCAGAGTACATAATGTCTTAAGGGAAGTTAACCCTAAATCATAAATGAAGTATCGACTTAAGGTGGAGGCTGGGCTTTCAAGAGAGTAGCGTGAGTGAGTTAATCTTCTGTTAGCAAGGGGCTAACAATGTGCCACTTTTCGCTTCATCCAAGATGTAAGTGCTTAATCACACTTGGACAGGTTCATCCAGATCCTGTGTCCAATTCCTCAACTTGAGATGGTAGGCTACTTTAAAAGCAATGTATGATAGCACTTTTGAGGGGTCATCGGGAAGCACCGCCTCTGAAACAAGCGTTGCATCCCACTCTGTAGGGTAGACTACCTTTTGAAATAAACAAGACCAGTATTGTCTATATACCATTTTAATGACTTTAATCATGCATAAGGACCTTAGTCAGGTTACCTGTTCAAGTTCAGGCCATACACGATGCTTGGTGGTGCCTGCACCTGCTGCATTTTCCTACTAACCTTTTATCTGTAAAGTGCTTAAACCAATGACTGTAACCCAGTCAGATATTCTGTTGTCAGTCCTAAGACGGCAAATCTTGACAATCCTGCAATTCATCCTGATGAACTGGTAGGGCCAAAATGGAGAAATATAATAAAAATGTGAGGAAATAAACTCACACCAGCATCTTCCAAATGAAACAAGCCGCAACTCTCAAGTTCCTATCCGATTCCTGTTGAAGTTGCAAAGTTCCTCGCACAGATCACTCTCAAATGTCTGTAAGTTCTCATTCTGAAATATGAATACTTTCTTCAGATGGAAGCCAAACGAGTTCGCCTCAGGCACCTTTCAGAAGACAAACTGCAAGTATCCATGGAAACATTCAACAAAACATGAGCAAGAACTAGACACAGATAAAATGATGGAACAATGTAGTGTACCAATCACACAGCATTCCAAAGACAGACGATTCTAAATCTCTAATAGCTGGGAAATGAATATAGTTCAGTCACAAAAAACCAAGCCTTCTATGAAGAAACAATTTGATGAATTCATTGATTATTAATTGTTGGGGTCATTGCTACGGCGTCCTTATGATAAATACGGTAAGCAAACCAACCAATTACATTATTTTGGAACTTTCAAATGGCAGCTGACTACTTGCTTATAAAATCTCCACATGTTTATTTGAGAGCAACAAACTGGAAAGGATATACTGGGAGACCAAAAAATTCTTCCAATGTATCATTTCCAGGATCAGCAAATGACTGAACATCAAAAGAGAGATCTCATATTGTTATAAGAAAAATCTTCATCTAATCTCAAAAGGGCTTGCTAAGAGAAGCAGTAGTGGTGCTTCTAATTTTTTGAGCAACAAAATGTTAGATCAAACATTGAAACTGAAAGTGAAAAGGGAGCATTTTGAACATGTACAACATGTCATAGAAATCAGTGGTAGAACATGTAGTTGTAAAACAAGTTTAGGTCAAGCAACAGCTAGCAGCAAAACAGAATACAGAAGAACAAACTACCAGCCCTTCCATACTATCCTTATTAACAAAATGGCAACATTTATTTCTTGTTTGTATGGACAAAAACTTTTCCTGAAAATTTTGTCACGTTGGTTGTCAGACCAAAAATGGGAGTCAAACTTGGTTCAGGTTTGATCATTGCTGAATCCATCCTAGTCAGAAGCGATGACAAAGATAATTTGATTCTGGGACTGTTCAGACCAAAAGATGGGTTATAAACTGCTATTAGTCAAAGATCAATGAAATGGGCTGAGTGAAATTCAAGGCCCAACTAACGTGTTATTACCTAGTTACAGTACAATATGGCACCCAACAAAGTGCTCATGTCAAGTTTGGTAACGTCGAGTCGCTGCAAGAAGATACACAACGTATATGCACTGAGTTGCAAGAATGGACAGCCTAAGCTTCTACACAAATTTATAAGTAGATACATAATCTCAATCCTGAAGCTTATGGATCTTAAATATAACTATCCACAAAGATTCAGTATTTTTTCCTACACTAGATAAGTTACCTCCAATATGCAGCAGCATGACACGTGCATACGAACTCTTTTCATATAAATAAGGTCAATACTTGAATGTGTAAATCCTCTTTCGCAGTCGCACCACCACAGAAAGGTTAACATATTAGGATGCCCACCAACCTAAATACCAAGAGGCACGTATATTTCAATAGTTCTACCCGTAAAGAGATGAAACGCTACTGTTACTCTCACTGAAGGTGGGAAGTTGCCTGACGCTTTCATTGCTCTGATTGCTGGATTTCAATGTACTACGATCACCTAAGATCCCTTTTGACTTGAGATCCCAAACAAGCATAGACATGTCATCTTGAGGTAAGCTCAAACCTTCTCGTTTTATTGATCTGCTCAACTCGCAGAAAAATTTTGGGTCCTGTAATTTTATGTATTCGTGCAACAACCTTTCATGATCAGGGATCCAGTTTGGTGGGAATGGCGTGTAATCACAAGAAGGTATCATGGACATCCGAGAAAACTGAACTCCATCTATTGCATCCAGCAGTCCCATTCTCAAAAGATCGGAATATTCAGGAGCAGCGCCGGTAGTTTCTTTGATTGATCGACTAAGATCGCGAGAAGCAAGCTTGTAGACCTTCGCGCGAGATCGAAGTCTGTATCTTGCAGCATACAATTTAGCAAGAGAACTCCTAATTATGTACGCACAGAAGCCTACGACCTTCTTCCTGTTATCAGCATATCTATACCATTCTGCCATTGTCTCAAGAAACTTGTTCATCTGAGAATTCGTGTGTGCCTGACTAGCATAGAGCATAGGAGTGCATGGCAGTGGCTCCGGATCTCTGTCACCCTTCACCAATTCAAGGCGCCGGAATTGGCGAATACACTGCTGCAAACTCGCTGTGACAGAAAGCAATGTCCCAACTCCTTTCTCGCTGACTATCTTCCCGCCAGTTCCCGTATACCGCAAAGTCGGATAGATCACTCTTCTGCAAATTATATGGTCCAGATATTGGATCCCTCTAGTAATGTGTTCAATCAGTATACTGGAATTATCAATCTTCAAGCCATACTTGTTCTCGCAAAATTCAACCAGTTTTCTCTTCATCTCAGTAACATCTTCTCGGGGACCTCGAATTCCGATCAAGATATGGCTGCCATACCTGATGTAATCCATCTTCCTAGTCTTCTCCTGGCCACTCGTGGGCACAAACTCCGGCCAGGAAGGATTGTGACTACCATCGGCTGTGGAATTCTTCCATATTGAATCACTCCTCGATGGCCTAAAAAACCGAATTATTTGATCTTCCATCCACACATCCAATTCATGGAGGCATACATTTGCAAGTAGAGGGCTCAAGACCCCCGCGTGACCCCACGAAGGAACCTTGGCAGCTTCCTCTGGCGCGAATGCAAAGAACGTCCTCAACCAATAAGGATCAGGTTTCCTCTCATTCTCATCCAATTTCTTCTTTTTCCTTCCGCCTCTCTTCTTCCTCTTCTTTTTCTGCTCCTCCTCCTCTTCTGTTCCCGCCAAAGCCGGCTTTCGAATTCCGGCCTTTATGATAGCCAAAACCTTCCTATCCTTCACGGTATTCTCTAAGAAACCTACCAAGGAATCGACATCCAACCGCTCAAGAATGCACCCCAAATCCGCCTTCAGGAACCACAGATACCCAGCAAAATTGCTCCGGATGGTCCTGATCACGGTGTGGGCGTTCCGGCCAGGCCGAAAGGCGAAAGAACGCCGGGAAAACCTCGATTCAAAGACAGGTTCCAGCACCATGAGCAAAACCTCCTGCAGAATCCTATCCTGGAAGGTGGGCGTGCACTGTTCAAGCATCAACCTAAGTTTCCTCTTGGAGATCAATCTGCTTATGGGCTTCTCCCTAGGCGAACGAATGTACTGATGGGTTCTCATTCCCCAGGAGTATTGGGAGTGCAGGACGGCGTCCCTCAGGGACAAGAGGTCGCGGAGGACCGCGTAGTGAATGGAGTTTCTTGGGGGGAACAAGCCCATCTCGTCAGCGTAGCACCTCTGGTAGGCAAGCACCCAGAGGTCGAATTTCCTGAGGAATCCGGTGAGGTTGGCGTAGGTCTTTCTCGGGTTTGAAAAGGAGGAGACCCAAAGTTGGGAGCAAATGTGGACGCCGTCTTCCTTCATGAGCGAATAGGGGTCTTCGTTGGTTTGTGATGGCGGAGGGCCGTGATGGTGGTGGTGATAGTCGGAGAGGGTGGTGATCGTCCTCCAAGAATGGAGGGAAAGGCGTCGTCCATGATGCCTGACCCCTCTGAGCATCATCGCCCTTGCTGCTTCCTCCCCTGCTGCAGCAGCGGCTAAGAAGGCGGCAGAGCAAGAGAGGGCTCAGTTCGGACCTACAGTGATTCGGTGAAGCCTGCAGCTTGGGCCAACATTGCTCGTGCAACATTGCATCCGGGTTCCATACTCCAACCTCATCCTCCTCTCCCCCTTTCTCGGAAATGGTTCGAACTTTGCACTCCAGAACGTTACTGCTGCCTCGTGAATTCTTCAAAGGTTTTATAATTCATGAAGAATAGTGAATACACAGTTTAATATAAAAATTGCTATTCTATATGACTTTAATTTAATTTGATATCCTATGAAGAATGATTTTTTAGGATAATTTTTTGTTTAATAATATTTTATCTGCACATACAAATAACATGATTTATGTAGATTTTGATGTTTTTAGTAACAATAGTTTCCTAGAGAAAACACCCATGAGATGGGGTTTTAAGCTATAATGCTCTTTACAATAGAATGCAAAATGAAATTTTTTATAAAAATATATTCAAGTTCTAACTTCTCATGGAGTAATAAGAACTCAGTTGCTTATTGATTTTTTAATTAAGTACCAAAATTACATTGGTAATTAATTAACTACTTAGAAGGAAAGATTACAAAAGGCTGCTCAACGTTCGGGCGAACTCACCTTATCAAATAAGGTCGCCAGGTTTCCACGTAATTCACTGATTATGAAAGTATATGATAAATAACAGAATGAAACTTGAACATGATATATGTTCTTTTTGTTGGCATAATGTTGCATTCAAGTTTTCAGAAGCATTTGTATATATGGACAGAGTGCTCTTTTGATAATTGATTAAGCGTGTGACATAACATCAATATGAAGAAAGAAGATAAGAACAATAAAGATGAGGTTTCAGCTACTCGAAGATCGACCATGAACAGATAAAAACATTGCGCCAACTCAGGGGCAAGTAAGGGGTGAGCCAGGCCAATCTTGACTCGGTCAGGTTTTTTAGTGATTCGAGCTGACTCAGGCGATTCTGGAGCCAACTCGGTGAATCAACCAACTATGTCTTCCCCAATGCAAACATGCAGGGGATACGTTCCACAAACCTTTTATTGATCAAGAGCAAATATACAGAAACAGCTCAGAGATAAGGAATTAACAAAAGCTAGATACAAAAATCAAAAGCTAAATACAAAAAATCAAAAAGCATCATTTTTAGAAAACACAATCCAACCAGAACAAGCAGAATCTCAATGTAGATTAAAAGGCAGTTGTGTTGGAAAGTGCAAAACATAGCCCAGTTCCTTTGAAGGGCTTCGTTGAGTAAATTTTAACCATGGCTGCATCCTTTTGGTCGCCTGAAGAGTACGAAGCTGCGGGTTGACAACACTAAAAGGCTGCCATATAAGCTTGACCCAAGAGTAATTGTTAGAGACAACATGAACGCTCTGACCATGACATTGAAGCCTTTGAAGACAGGACCCTAAAACTTCAATTTCAGAATAGCTCTAATCAACTGTATAGTGAAAGAACTCGTTCTCAATGACAAATTTATAGAGAATCTGCTCCTTAGAAGCAGTCAACAAGAAATCCGAATGCCTATGCAATTGATGCACAGAATACAACTGAATGGTCCAATCTGAATTGGAGTTTTTCAAGACGAAGCCGGGCATGAAGCCTTCCTTAATCCAGAGACCAACTTCCCTGGACTGCTCTTTTTTCCATTGAAGAGAGTAAAAGGCATCATAGCAACCTCTCCACACTCTAGCCACCATCGGGTAGGGATTAAGGGATTCATTTTCGAATATGACCGCATTGAGCCAAGACCAGATTATCACAATAAAAAAGGCAGTCCTCCAGCACAATCTAAGACACCCTCTCTTAAACGATGAAGCCAGCCACCACTCAATGCCTTGGGGAAAACTCTTCAGGCTACCTGGTTTCTTGCCAAACTTCAAGAAAATAAATTGCCAAATATCCTTAACAGCTACACATTCAGAGAATAGGTGATCAATAGATTCTTCATGACACTTATATAGCACACATTGATTAGCAAACCGAAAGCCTCAAAGTTTAAGGTTGGGTACTGAGCTTTCCATCACTTGCAATATAGGAATACTGCTGAGCTCTGGCAGGGATACTAGAATGCCAAATGGCTCTTTCCAAAGCATCACCTCCACATGGTTCTTAATATCTCCCCAAATAATTCGCCATGTAACTTGTTCCCAGCTCCGTTCCTTCCAAGTTTTCTTGTGAGGAACAGAGGCAAGCTGGATTTGATTCACCACCTGTTGAAGATCCTCCGTGAAGACCAAATCAGTATTTTTTATCACAGCGATTGTAAGACAACAGAAGGACTCCAAGGTAGAAAAATTATCAATATTGATGCTGTGATAAAGAATCCTACACCCCAATTGTATAGCCAAAACGGGATGAAATTTCCTTCTTCAATTTGCCATTTCATGCATTTGTCAACTCCCTTCCATCCCCAAGAAATGCTTTTCCAAAACCAAGAATCCTAGGCTTGCTCCTCTTCATTCAAAGACTATGCTGCTCAAGGTACTTGCCTTGAACAAGAATAGACCATCTGCTATTACTACACCGAACTTGAATAGCTAAAAAACCAAGCCATGCTTGATTGAGCTCAGCTAAGGATTTAATGCCCACGCCTCCTTCACCTTTAGGGAGACAAAGATTGGGCCATGCAATGAGGTGGCAAGAATGCCTGCTCGTCGCACCCTAAAGGAAGTTAGCAGCCAGAGATTCTAAGGTTTTTACAACTTTTGACGGTAGACTGAAAAAGAAATGACCAAAAGAGTATCAAGACTTGGTATTTTGGTAAAGAGAAAGAGGAATAAGAAAGGAAATTATGATGTATAGAGGTTCGGTCATTAACACCTACGTCCTCTCTCTCATGTATACATTCAATCATGTATATTATGAGGTTCCACTATAATATTTATATGAATTACATTACAACGGTAAGCCATCGTTTGGCTTTACAAGAGTAGCATTTCTTTCTTTATTTGGTTTATTTTTACCATTGTCATGCTTTTCTTCAAATGAACCGTTGGTGGAAGGATCTTGGTTGCCTTCACTCGTTGATTGTTTTCCATATTTGTTGCCATGTGTATTTTCTTGCATGAGAGCTTCTTGCCTTGAATTGCCATGTGGCTTACCATGTGTCTCAACATCCCCTCGCAAACTAAACGGTCGAGGAAGGACGCTGAGTTTGAGTTGTAACTCTTGAAACTGAGTGGTAGGTAGCGGCTTGGTAAGAATGTCAGCAATCTGATGTGAAGATGGGACATGTTTAACAAGAAGTTGGCCTTTGGAAATTTGATTACGAACAAAATGAACATCCAACTCAACGTGTTTACTCCAAGAGTGAAAAACTGGATGAGCTGCCATGTAGGTGGCACTGACATTGTCACACCATAGGATTGGAGTAGAGGGAAGTGAGATGAATAATTCTTGCAATAAATATTGGATCCAGACAAGTTCTGCAGCTGTATTGGAGACTGATCGATACTCGGCTTCCGAGCTAAACCTAGCAACGGTATGTTGCTTTTTGGAGCTCCATGACAGAATATTTGGTCCTAAAAATATTGTATATCCTCCGGTAGATTCCAATCATCAGGGCATCCTGCCCAATCCGCATCAGAGTAGGTTGATAAAGTGAGATAAGAAGAAGATCGAATTTTGAGACCAAAGTGGATAGTGCCTTTGACATATCTTAAGATTCGTTTAACTGCACTCTAATGGTCCAGGATTGGTTTATGCATATATTGACATACTTTATTTACGACATGCGAGATCTCCGGTCTGGTCAAAGTCAAGTATTGTAATGTTCCTATGATACTCCTATATTCAATGGGATTGTGATATGTAGAAGCAGTCCCTTGAGCTAGAGGCTTGGACGTTGACATGGGAGTTGGAGCAATCTTGGTGCATGCCATGTTTGTCCGGTGAAGCAGTTCAATGCAATATTTTTGCTGACTTAAAAGAAGCCCGTCATTGGTATAGAAAATAATGTAGCATTCTAAGATCTTTGAGAGAAAAATTTTGTCCAAGACTTGTTATTAAAGCAGCAATAAACTTGTTAGAGTTACCTGTAATTAAAATGTCATTAACGTAGACAAGAATAAAAATGATAATATGCTGACACTTGTAAATAAATAGTGATGTGTCAGTTTTGGAAGTATGAAAACCATGTGAAAGCAAAACATGACTTAATTTTTGATACTAAGCTCTAGAAGCTTGCTTGAGTCCATAAATAGCTTTTTGAAGTTTACAAATGAGATTGTCACCTTTTTCAAAACCAAGAGGTTGTTCCATCAAAACTTTTTCATTGAGTTGTCCATGAAGAAATGCATTGTGTACATCTAATTGGCATACTTTCCACTTGAAAGAGATGGCAAGAACGGTTCTGATAGTGGTTGGTTTGACAACTGGACTAAAGGTCTCGAAGTAGTCAATGTCTTCTTCTTGAGTATACCCTTTAGCTACTAATCGTGCTTTGTGGCGCTCTATAGACCTGTCTGCTTTATGCTTTATTTTGAAAACCCATTTGCATCCAATAATATTAGTTTGATTGGGTGGGACAAGAACCCAGGTGTGGTTCGAGATGAGGGCTTTGTATTCTGAGAGCATGACATTGTTGAGCGGTTTTTTGGCTAACTAGTGTCATAGGTAGAGGGTGGCAAGTAGAGGTAAACACTTTATGTACTCGTATCCCATTCATAGATCGAGTCACCATAGTGTGTGTCCTTACAGATGGAATAGGGTCAGTGGGAGATGGTATTTGTTGATCTATGGGTAGACCCGTTTTCAGTTCATTTGGAGAGTTTTGGGTTAGGTCATGGTCTGAATCTATTCTCTCACTAGTTGGTATAGAAGGAGGTTGTGGAGATTGAAAAACTTTCTCTTGCATAGGTTTGTCTTGTAAAATAATAGGCGTTGGCACTACTATAGGGATGGGTTTCGATGGCATCGAAGAGGTAGAAGAGCTTTGTGTAGGCTCATTACAAAAGGGAAATTGATTTTCATTGAAAACAACATATATCAAAGTTCTACCACTTTTCTTATTGTAACACGAATATCCTTTGTGTTTATTGCTATACCCAATGAAAACATGTTCTTCGGATTTGACATCAAATTTATTTTTGTGATAATCTTTCAAATATGAAAAACAAGAGCAACCAAAGACTTTAAGAAATTTGTAGTTTGGTGGACTGCTATATAGTTTTTCAAAAGGACTTTTACAACCTGAAATATAAGAAGGAAGTCGATTTATTAAATGCACTGCAGTAGCAAAAGCACTAGACCGAAATCTTTGAGGCATGTTTGAAATGACTTAGTAAGCAAAGAGCAATTTCTACAATATGTCTATGCTTGCGTTCAACTGCTCCATTTTGTTCATGCGTGTGTGGACAAGATACTCTATGTAAAATTCTAGCAATATCAAGAATGCCTTTTAGAGCCATATACTCACCACCACCATCGGACTGAAAATATTTTATTTTTATATCAAATAAATTTTTTATTTGCTTTTGAAGTCTTTAAATGCAGCAGCAACATCAGACTTATGTACTAAAAAATAAATCCATATGAACTTAGTATAAGCATCAATGAAATGAACATATAATCTATATCTATCAAAGCTTAAGATAGGCGCAGGGCCCCAAACATCAGAATAAATCAGTTCTAGGGGTCTAGAAATTAAATGAGTTGAATCCGAAAAAGGAAGAGTATGCGATTTGCCTCGTTGGCAACCAAAACAAATAGAGTTTGTAAATTGTTCATAATAAGGTAAACCAAAACGTTGCACGACTTGGCGAACTGATAGACTGCACGTCCCAACCGGTTGTGCCACTGGTCCAAGGATGTCTTTTCTCCTAGAAAGACATATTTATTCTTGCATAGTTGTTTATTTGAAGTGCTTTCATCAAACAAGAATCGATAGAGTCCATTATGACTTGCCCCTCGAGAAAGCTCCTTCCATAATACTAAGTCCTTCACAATGCAAACATTATGGTAAAATTCCATGAACACATTATTATCATTAGTAAATTTGTGCACAAAAATGAGATTTTTTGTGATATGAGGAACACTTAATATGTCTTTCAAAAGAAAAATAGATCTATTGGTAGAAAAATATGAATAACCGGCATCGAAAATTGACAAACCTGAACCATTGCCCACCCGTACGCTTTCTTTCCCTTTGTATGGAGAATGAGTCCCAATGGAGCTTAGATCATTGCACACATGATGAGAGGCACCTGAATCTGTGTACCACGCAGTATCGTCTATAGCAGTAGAGTCCATATGTAGAGCATGAGGTGGCGAATTTGCTTTAGTTGCTGTTGAGGAAGTCAGGTTTTATAAGTTTAAAACAAATCTTTGCAATATGACCTGGTTTCTCACAATATTGACAGATCACTCGCCCCTTATTGAACTGACGTCCTCCTCCAGCATTGTTGTATTTATTCCTTGGTTGTGCATTATTCTTGGACTTGAAAAAATCATATTTGCTAGCAGAATTGATTGACGTGAAACCATTCTCTACATTTTCATTTTCATTTTTTCCAAGTTGAGTCTCATGAGAAAGTAATAGGTTGTGAAGTTCAACCAATGTAAGAGGATCACTACGAGTGGCAATGGATGTTTTGAAAGCAGAGTATTCCTTGGGCAGAGCACAAAGAATATGTAACATCAAATCATCTTTAGCTATTGGTTTGGATCCCATCTTGAGTTGATGGCTGATCATATTGGCTTTCTGGAACAGTTCATCAATAGAATTAGTGCCTTTCTTTAGAGTGACAAGTTGTTCTTTAAGTTGCATTACTCTGGATCTAGATTGAGAGCATAAATATTCTTCAACATAGACCACACTTGATAAGATGTTCTCAGTCCAATAACTTGTGCATTCACAGGCTCAAATAAAGAGATAAAGATGATATAATCCAGCCTAATAATAATTGATATAATCTCATTCAATCAATATATTCTTGATTTATAGAAGTCATACCTTCTCCTTCGCCTTAACTAATGATGTATTGCAGAGGACACTACCATGATCCATCCATAAATCCTCAGAGGTTATATATATTGAGTAATGACAAAAATTGACTTTACCATAGCAAAAAATTCTCAGCCGTGAGTTTTACCGAGAGGTAGTGCTGGAGACTCGTTGGAGCAGGAGCAACTTGTAAAAAAGTTGAGCTGAAATCAGTGTTTCGTGGTTCAGCAGACCTTGTGGATGATGAACCAGACGATGCATTAGAGGCTGCCATTGTATGGGAGAACAAGAGACGATTGAGTAGTTTCAATAAGGCCAAAGGTACAAGAAGACCCAGGCAAATTAGTCCCTTAGGACAATAGCTTTGATACCATATCAAGACTTGGTATTTTGGTAAAGAGAAAGAGGAATAAGAAAGGAAATTCTGATGTATAGAGGTTCAGTGATTAACACCTACGTCCTCTCTCTCATATATACATTCAATCGTGTATATTATGAGGTTTCACTATAATATTTATATGAATTAAATTACAACGGTAAGCCATCCTTTGGCTTTACAAGAGTAGCATTTTTTTCTTTATTTGGTTTATTTTTAGAACCATTAGTGGAAGGATCTTGGTTGCCTTCACTCGTTGATTGTTTTTCATATTTGTTGCCATGTGTATTTTCTTGCATGAGAGCTTCTTGCCTTGAATTGCCGTGTGGCTTACCATGTGTCTCAACAAAGAGAATTAAAGGTATCAAATTGGATTTGATCAAGCATAAACTACCAGCATAAGATTAAGCTATAGCTTTGTAGACTGCAAGCTTCTTTTGAGCTTTAGCAATCCACGGTTGGCAATGTTCCATTAAAGGGTTTTCTTCAAAGAGTGAAAGGCCAAGATATCTGAGTGGTAAATGAGATAACGGCCAGCCTGTGATGTCTGTTGCCATGATCCTGAGGCCCTCAGATGCATTGAAAGTAACCATGACAGATTTGGAAGCATTCACCTTCATGCCTACTTTGTCTTCAAATTCACTGAATATCTTCTTGATTTGCTTAGCATATTCTGATTTGAGAGGAAAGAAGAGGACACTGTCGTCTGCAAAGAACAAATACACAAGCCCACAACCTAGCCTTGAGATGGTGGGTCCTCTTAAATTACCTTGGGAGATACTATGGGAAATGCACCTGTCAAGGATTTCGGTCACAAGAATGAAGAGGAGAGGCAACATGGGGTCACCTTGACGAAGACAACGACAACGAGCACTATCGAAGAACTGACCAATGTCTTCACTAATGGAGATAGCAACAGAAGCCGTAGTCACACATTTTATAATGAATTAACCCCATGATTGTAGAACCCAAAGAAACGAAGAGTGTGGTGAAGAAAGTCCCAATGAAGCCTATCATAAGCTTTAGTGAGGTCAAGTTGGCAGATGGTGGCCGGAGCATAATCGTTGGCCTCAAACTATGGCGCACGAGCTTTCTTCCCTGTCTGTTCTCCTTCTCCTCCTTCTCGACCTTCTCTGCAGTTTTGGGAGACAAAAAAGTTGGCGTTCTGATTTTGATTATTTATTTATTTGTTTAATTTCTGAGTTCCATGGCGGCAACAAAAGCCCATCTTGATGACACCGAAACTACGTTAGCCTGCTTTTAACGTGCGACCCAGTTGATCAAACTTATTTTAGCGTTAGAACCAGGTTTCTACAGTTTTGTGTCATTCAAATCGTCAGTATATGTAATTTGTAGGTAATCGCAGTGCTTACTCTCTCTCTCTCTCTCTTCTTTTTATAGTTTAGATGCTAATAGCTTCCATTGTTTGATTTCTGCTATAATTATGAACATTTCTATTATCATAGTCTGACATTTTCCTTGAAATATTTGAGATGTTATTAACTGCAGAGAACATGAAACCCAAACACACACTCCCTCTGTCTATGTGTTCACTCTGTAAGGGGTGGGGGGAAGGGTCTGAAAGTACGCCTACTCACTCGATTTTGTATATAGGTACATTTCATGGAGGCCAGACCATAGATACATAAAGAAAACTATACCAAAATAAATGAGTTGTTTTTTGTCTTTGCTGTTCCACGACCAATAGCAGTCTGCTTTTCTAGTTTTCCCTTTTCTTCCTCAAAGCACTCTTTTGCAGATCTTGCCGTTTCTAGAAATTCAGTAACCGGGTTTTTCACATGCTTCAATCATCTCTTCCCTTGCAAGTAAGTCCTAAGGATGCGGACGTGAACCAATTCAATGGTGACAAACAGGGAGATGGATATGGCTACGGCCAAGGTGGACACGGGCACGGTGGCGGATAAAGATGCCGTTACTATTGCAGCTACAAATGCTGCTCGGCGGCAGAATTTGCTGAGTTTGTGAAAAAGGAAGCTATCAAGGATATGCACGGAGGTGGCCACGGACCGTGCCGGCACTTCTGCGGGCACAGATGCTGCTCGGCTGGAAAATATGCCGACTTTGTTAAGAAGAATGCTGCTGCTAATCAATTCAGTGATAACAAGGTCGGATTCCCATACGCAAGGCCGTGCATACACCATTGCGGCCACAGATGCTGCTCCACTGTAGTCTGTAGAGTTTGCACAGTTCAAGAAGCAGGCTGTAGCAAAGGCTGCTGGCAATAACTTCTGTCCCTCATCAGTAAGAAAGAGGATTGCATCAACTTCTTAATGTTGATGCTGAAACAAAACCTTGCATGTTTCATGCTTGTTTCTTTCTGCTTGCTAAAGAATATTGCAAAACTTAGCCTACATATTATATATCATGTGGCAAAATTTGTGCACCTTGGCTATCGTCGAGTTCAAGATATTGTTCAGGCTTCAACTCCGAAGACACTACGCTTTCGCTATAAGATCAATTTGCTCGTAGAGAGGCGTGAGGGAGGCCCCTGCATTGACGTCAATGCTGAAAGCAAAAGATCAAAATGTCCAGGGAAGAAAAAGACTAAAATGCCCCTTAACCATAAAGATCGAAATAGTAGAAAGGAGACATTATAGAAAGACAAGAGTGTATGAAAATTTAAAAGGTTGCTTGACAAAAGGCTTAAACAGAAAATGCAAGTAGCGGTGTCTAGCCAACTCGGGCTCCACTGGAAATCGCTTGAGTAAACCCTACTTAGCTGGACTCGTTTTTTTATACGATCTCAAGCTTAAATATAAGCTAGAGTATATTAGCAAGCCAAGTTCGAGTTGGTTGGACTCGACTGAACTAAACTTGACTTTGACTCATTATTTTTTTTTTTGTTAAATTTTACACAAACATTTCATTATATTTTCATTTTTCTCCATTCACTTTTTCTCAATGCAATGAGTACTTTTCCATTTTTTCTAGGTGAAATACTACGAAGTGTTAAACAGTATACTATGAAGTGTCATAATTCTAGGTGAAATACTATTTTAGATCGTTGAACCGGCCAATTGAATGGCTTAATTAGTGGTTTACGACTTCATCTAATAATTGCTTCAAGTGATTGGAGAGGTGGAGGCAATTTGGAGAGGCGGCCTTAGGAAGGACTTCCAAAACCACTTTCCCGGCAATTATAAAAGCCAACCAGATTTTACTTTACCAATGTCACAATCTAGGATTGAAGGTTGCTTTTAGGTCATGGGTGGATGGTACACCACTGGACTCGCGTGCGTGTTGTGCTTGTATTTGTAGTGTAGAGAAGTAAAACACCAAAACATGACAACTACCATGAGTTAAGGAGACTTCTTTGCTTGCTTAACATATAAAATTCCAAATTCATTTTCCATCCTTTTAATCGTAGCCCTAGCGGGCAGTTCTGATGTTGTCCCATGTCATTTTCACAAAGATCTAGTAGGCACCTCTTAGCACAAAGAGATAGCAGACACATTTAAGATTTGAACCATGGATTGACTGCTGCCTACTGCTTAATTATTTTATGCAAAGACAGTAATTTACCCTTTCTTACATACTAAAAATATTGCTATCGCTTGCACTTATGTGTGCAAAATAGGCAGAGCTAGCCATGGATGCATTTGAGTATGTCCTAAAGCAAGAGGAAGGAGGGGGCCTTTGGTTATCGCTTGAGCGGTGGGCTTAAGTCTTTTCCATGCACCCAAAAATGCATTGAGTTTAAAAATGCCAACAAGTGTGCTATGACTACATGCAGGAGCAAAATCAAAACCTTTTCATTAGAGGGGTTAAATTAAAGTTTTTAAATTTTGACACGGGCCAAATATCATTTTCAAAATTTTATTATATAAGACAAGTAAAATTTTCTAAAATTTACATGTAATTTTTTTTTTAAATTTTTTTGAGGTGGGGTCAAGGCCCATGCGAGCTCCTTCTTGACTTTGCCCTTGACTACATAAGACATCATCCACCTATTCACCTTCAAGGGTGAGAGTAGTGCGAAGACTCGTTGTTGTTAGAGTGCGAGTCTTGATCTAGACTTAATAAGCTTCCCTAATATTATGTACTTTTGCATTTCGTGAGTTTGCCCTAATTCCTATGTTTAAGAGAGATCTGTTTCTTGTATTTTTCTATTTTTTTTGTAATAGTGTAAACTATATGCAACAGTGGACTTAGGATAACTTTGTCTTCAAACAATGTAAAATTCTTGTGTCTTCTTGTTTGTCCTCTTCTTCTTCCTTCTGTTTCTTCTTCTGTTGGTGTCATAAGTGAGAGAGTGAGAGTGATGACATCGTTTCTAACAGTCACAGCTTCAAAGGCTCTGCCCGTGATGCCAGGGTGGCCATGAGCAGCTACTAACTTCTAGATGATCGACAGCTAGGGGTGGAGCGAGGATTTTTTTTAGGGGTGGGTAAAACAGTTCAACGAACTTATCCGGGTAGGGCCAAGCTAAATCCGAATTAAAAAAAAAAAAAGCACTAGGCAACTACAAATTTTTCAATTTTTTAGTGCATTGCCAAATTATCAATGACAACATCGGTACTGTGTCCAGCCATTTGTATTTAGATTTGGATTTGGATCAAGGGTTTATTAGCTTTGGTTGTGGTTAAGCTGACAAACTATCACCAATTATTAGATCGAATCTACGGGGCGGGACAGTACTTAATGGAGGTTGTTTTTTTTTTTGCAATAAACTACTGCGATATTAACAGAGTAGATTTAGGGTCGCTAATTTGAAAAGAATCCAGATTCTTATTCCTGGGTCAAGAAAAGTGTAAAAACTAGCAAATAGCATTCAGCCCACAACAATATCTCGAGCAGCCAATGGCAATTCAACATTTGGGTCACAACATGACAGACTTTGGATAAGTTTGAATAGTAGAACGTCGTCATAACAATTATAAATTGGACAGAGTTGCGTGTGCGCCGCGCTCGGTGCATGCAACATCTTTGAGTTGCACGAATTGTAGCAGATACAGAAAAAAGATAATACCAAACTCCATAGGAGATAAGACAAGGGTGGGCCGAGAAGGAGGATGAAATATTCATCCTATTCAACCGGCTCTACTGGCCAGACCATGGCGGTGGGTGTTTCTAGCTTTACTTTTTCTTCTTTAAGCACTCTTTTGCAGATCTTCCTGTTCTGAAAATTTAGTAACAGGGTTTCTTCACATGCCTCAATCATTTATTCCTTTAAGAGTTGCGGACGTGAACCAATTCAATGGTGAGAAACACAGAGGTGGGGCTGCGGCCCCGGTGGATACGGGCAAGGTGGTAGATGCGGACCATTCCCCCCACATCGGCATTGTTCTCGATTTCATGTGATGTGAATCTTGATAATCACTTGGTAACATGAACAGAATAAGATCAACACAATGCAATGGGGAGGACGTTCACGTGCTTTCATTTTATCAGGTCAGAGGCACTTTCGTCCTTTGAATTTTTTCCTCCCTTCCATTTTGGTGATTTTAGCTGGTCTTTCAACGAGAGCAATGATATGCTGTTTTATTCATCTACTCCAAAAATCCAAGTAGATTCATAAAATACCAATGTGTCATAAAATTTTGAGACAAATGCTTAAAACCGTAACTATTTCCTCCCAAACGACCTTTTAACAACCATAAAACGTAGTCTGCTCCAAAATTTCGAGAAACTTGGATATGCCAAGTGTTGAAACTTAATTATTCTTTCAACTCAATTAACTCCCATGCCTTTTGCTATTCTAATTCGTATAGGAATTATGTGCGTCTAACAGTAAGAAGCTCAGAAGCTCAGAGATGAGTGGGTGAAAAAAAAGGGTAGAGCCAGAATTTTTTGGGCTTGAATTAAATTTTTTAAATTTTGATACAGGGTCGAAATATTATTTTTCAAAATTTTTATATGAAATAAATAAAATTTTTTAAAAATTAAATATAATTTTTTTAAAAAAAATTTGAAGTGGTGTTATGGCCACCTATGGGTATAAAGCTGCTGTGTACGTTTCACTGCCCATTGCTATTTGCACCAGGTGTGCAGGGGCTCATCCAAAGAATCTCCACAGAGACCCAAACATTCGTGGTGTATTACAATGGAGGCCGCCTTTTAGGATATTCCTGATTCGATCCTCTATCATTTTTGAGAAAAAGTTCGTTTTCCAGATCCATAAACTTCCATTATCGTATGTATTTTTTCTTTGCTGAAATTATATTTAGAAATGGGCACTGCCATGAACATTTTTACCTTTAAGTCAAATTTTCAAGGTTAGACTCAAAGAGGCTGGTTTTTCTAGTTCAATTTTCGTTAGCGTTATTGACGATATACTTAACTCTCGTTCCAGTGAGGAAAATTTCAAGGCTAAAAGTGGTCGATCCAATCAAAACAAAGGTTGATGAAGTATAGATGAAACACAGAGTTATTTCCAAATCAACGGCGGTGTGTTGGGGAGCACATGCTTTTTGATTTGCATCGATCATGTTTTTCTTACATTGATCCCTTTCCTTCAAGTGTTTGATGGGTCTCTAATACTTAATTTCAAGCTTTCTGAAAGATAAAATAAATAACTGAGTTTACCTTAGGTCCACATTTGACAGTTTTAATAAAAAAATATAATTTTAATTGGTAAATCATAAAATTTGGGTTTTTATCTTCAAAATTAGGAACAAAACAAGGAAGAAAATGAAAAATTATGAATGATGAATGCACTTGAATCTGGATATGTCGGCAACTGCATCCACATATTCATACCATCTTTCCTATCAAAAGGGGCCACGTTCTTCCAGGATGAGAGAGTTTGCAAAGGGTCCACCACCCACCCGCTAGGGTGACCACAAGCATCTCTAACTTCGTCCGGCTCCGAATGGCTTGGATTCAGATCTGGATTTAGATTTTGAGTATGGACTTTAACGTATCTGGCTTTCTGAAACATTATAGTTGAGTAGAGAAACTACCACCAAATCTTCTCGGATTCGATATGCACTAAAATGTTAATGGAGATTGGTTTTCTTGCTAAATTTTATAAATTAATCAGATTATTGCTACATTCAATTTACATCTTGTTTGGATGGAAGGAGAGAGAGAGAAAAAAGGAATGAAAAGAAAGGCCTTTCTGGTGTTTAGATGACTAAGTGATGAGAAAGAAGATGAAAGGAGAGCTAAGAACTTGTTTGAGTGAAAAAAAAGAAAAAAGAAAAAAAAAATTTTTAATGTAATTTCAATCGCTAAAGAGATTGGAAGGGAAAGAAAAGGACGTTTGTTCTCTCTCATTCTTGCTCTTTTCTCCCCCCATTTCCATACCTTTCCTCTCTTTTTTCCTCTCCATCCATTTCTTTTCCTTCTCTTTAAGGGTGAAAGCAATGGAGAGCTACAGCAGCCCCGGTAGCCCCAACAATATCAGAAGCACCCAATGGCTGCTCTCCACATTGATAAAAAAAGGACAAGCTTTGGATAAGATTGAATAATTGATTCTTGAACATAATAAATTGGTCAAGTGGGAGGTGCGTTTAGCATCACAAGCTACACTCTCTAGTTAAGGAGCTATGGCGCACAAGCTTGCTTCCCTCTCTATTCTCTTTGTTCTCCTTCTCTTGGCCTTCTCCCCAGTTCTGGGAGAGCATCAAGGTGGTCTCTTGGTTCCTTTTCTTTTCTTTTTTCCCTTTCTAAGTTCCATGCATGGTGGCGGCACTACCCCATTTTGAAGGCACAAATGTTACACTAGGAACCCGCTTAACGTGTAAACTAGTAGAAAAAACTTGTTAATTTTAGCTCGAAAACTAGGTTTGCGACAGCTTTATTCCATCCAAATCGTCAGTTTCTTAATGCGTTTTTAGGTAATCGCTTCGCTCAGTTTTCTCTCTGTTTTTCCTTAGTTTAGCTGCTAGATGCGTTTATATATATATATATATATATATATATTCTCTTTAATGTACATTTTCTTAGATTTGGGATGTTATTAATTGCAGAGAACATGAAACCAAAATATTATCAAGTGCGGTCTCTGTTTCTAGTTTCCTTTTCCCATGGCGGCAGAAGCGTTAGCATTTAACCTCGACGTTCAACTTGGAGACTCTTTCATGCTCCTGTTTCTGCTAATTCGGTAACAGAATTTCAACGCGCTTCTCATTCATCATTGCCTTTGCGGTAGGTTCCAAGGAAGCGGACGTGAACCAATTCAACGATGACAAGCACCATGGCGGATGTCACCCCTGCGGCCACGGGTGCTGCTCGGCAGCAGAATATGCTGAGTTTGTAAATAAGAAAGCCACTGCCGATGGTTTTGGTCACCATTGCCATTACTTCTGCCACCACAAATGCTGCTCGGCTGCAGAGTTTGCAGAGTTCACAAAGCAGGCTGCAGGCCAACACTGAAGGCTTTCTGTACTTCATCAGTATGTATGGGAAGTGCATCAACTTCTTAAAGTTGATGCTGGAATAAAGCGACGACAGCCGATGCCTACGCTGCATGCTGTATAATGCTTGTATGTTTCTCCATTTTGCATAATGCAGAAGCTTGTGCATCTTAGCACATTATTTTATGAGTTCCCTTTTACAATATCACGCGTATGCAAGTAAAATGAAACAACTCTGCACGCCAGGTTGATTAGTAAATATTATATACCTAATAGGCAAAAAATATGCGCTTTTGGTTACTGAACGTTTGATAGCCTTTGAGAGATCCCGTGTTTAAACAAATTGAAGAGCCCAATAGAATAATTGAAAATCCATGCTACATATTAAAAACCATGGGTTTAAGGTCGGATGGAGTGGTGATCTTATCTTAAATCTATGAATTTGAGATCATAGAATCTCAAATTCCCGTGCATCTACTTCACTACTCTGGCTCTCTACAGAAAATCAATTTGCTTATGAAAGACAATGTTAATAAAGAGATTCATTGAGCAGTGCCGAACACACAAGGCAATGATGGAGCAGAAGACTAAAATGCCTTTGAACCAAAAGTGCAAATAACAAAAAAGGAGCCCCTCATATAAGGCTAAAGTGGGAAAATTGAAAAAACCGTTTTCTATGAAAAGATAAGCAAATTATTTATAAGAAGAAAGAGAAATACCCATAAGAGGCAAAGAACAGTGTTTCTTGCGGATAAGATCGATCTTCATGCATCAATACAGAAGAAAAAAAGAAGGGGGTTGCTGGTTGGTACATTTTAGACGCTTCATATAAAAAATTGTATTTTTTAACAAATGATGTTAAAAGGAAATGGCCGTTCAACAAATGGGTCAGACAGACTTTGAATAAGATTGGAGAATAGAACGTCATCATAACAATTATAAATTAGACAGAGTTGCGTGTGAAGGGAACATTTTTGAAATTGTTGAAAAAGAAATGCCCTTTTAAAGTCTCTTTTTACTTTTTTTTTTCGAATTCCTCTTTTGTTTTTAGGAAAGGTTTCTTTTCAATTTGTCACTAACAGTGTTGGTGCACAAAACTTCGTGCCAACCACAGTCTACATAACCAGCTTCGAGTATTGTCTGTTCTCCTTGTGCTTCTTCTCTTGGCCTTCTCTGCAGTTCTAGGAGACGATCAAGGTGGAGTTCTGATTTTGAAATGTTATTTCCTTTACTTTTTTAAGTTCCATGGCAGCAACAAAACGACCATCTTGATGACATAGGAACCACAGTAGCCCTGCTTTTAACGTGTGAGCTAGTTGAACAAACTTGTTTTAGCATTAAAACCAGGCTTCTGACTGTTTCGTGTCATCCAAATGGTCAGTATATGTAATTTGTGGGTAGTCGCTGCGCTTAGTCTCTCTCTCTCTCTCTCTTTTAGTTTAGCTGCTAAAAGCAGTCGTTCTATGGAAGTCATAATGTTCTCAAATGCTTCTACGTTCGAGTGCTGTTTTACTTATATACATTTCTATTATCAAAGTCCGACCTCTTCCTTGAAATATTTGAGATGTCATTAATTGCAAAGAACATGAAATCAAAACTATTTATATACACTCTATAGGGGATGGGGAACAGTGACCGGACATTAGGATGAAGTCCTGCTCACCTGGCTCTTGTGGCCGAACTATGGATACTGTTAAAATTAAACATTGCATTTTAGAACATTGGAGCGTTGCAGTTTTGGTGGTGGTAGAGGAAGGTTTCAGATTCCAGATTAAGTCCTTCCTAAAGAAGGGCAAGTTGATTGCTTTAGTAAAAAGGTTTCGAAGTTGCTTTCTTAGACGTTGAAGTTAACGATGCATGCTTCTATGCTATGTAAAGTTCATATATATTCCTTGTACAAGAGACTTAACCAATTTAGAAGAAAATCGCTCGTTCTCACCACTTTTGCCTCTCTCCTTCGTTTCACCTTTTTCCGTTCTCCCTCACCATCTTGAGTTGCACGAATTGTAGCAGATACAGAAAAAAAGATAGTACCAAACTCCATAGGAGATAAGAGAAGGGTGGGCCGAGCAGGAGGATGAAATTCTCATCCTGTTCAACCGGCTCTACTGGCCAGACCATGGATACAAAAAAAGAAGATTATGTCAAAATAGATGAGTTGTTTCTTTTCTTTCTTGTTCCACGATTAATGGCGGTGGGTGTTTCTAGTTTTCCTTTTTCTTCCTCAAGCACTCTTTTGCAGATCTTCCTGTTCTGAAAATTTTGTAACTGGGTTTCTTCACATGCCTCAATCATCTCTTCCTTTGCGAGTAGGTCCCAAAGTTGCGGACGTGAACCAATTCGATGGTGAAAAACACAGAGGTGGGTATGGCTACGGCCCCAGTGGATACGGGCAAGGTGGTAGAAACGGACGACATGGACCATTCCCCCCAACATCCGCATTGTTCTCGATTTCATGTGAAGTGAATCTTGAGATCACTTGGTAACATGAGCAGAACAAGATGAACTCAATGCAATGGAGAGGGCGTTCACGTGCTTTCATTTTATCATGGCAGATGCACTTTCGTCCTTTCAACTTTTTCCTCCTTTTTATTTTCGTGATTTTTAGCTACAATAATATACTGTTTTATTCATCTACTCCAAAAATCCAATTACACTCATAAAATACTATACTGTATCATAATATTTCATAAATTTTTGAGACAAACGATCTTTTAACAACCATAAAATGTAGTCGGCTCCAAAATTTCGGGAAACTTCCATGTGCCAAGTGTTGAAACTTAATTACTCTTTCAACTCAATTAACTCTCATGCCTTTAGCTGTTCTAATTCGTTTGTGCACGTCTACCTAACAGTAAGAAGTTAGGTAGAGGTGAAACCATTTTTTTTTTTATAACTAAATTTTGATATATGCGGAAATATTAAAAGTTTTTAAAATTTAAAAGTAATTTTTTTTTTCAAATTTTGAAGTTGCGGTGGAGTCCATGCGGACCCCCCTCACTTGACTCCGCCTCTGACAGGCAGCAGGTGAGGCCAAGACGTATCGGAATAAAGCTGCCGTGGTGTATTACATTGGAGGCCCAATCTTTCATGGTGTATTACATTGGCGGCCCACCTCTTACGATATTCCTGACTCGATCATCTCTCATTTTTTAGAAAAAGATCGTTTCCCAGCTTTATAAACTTTCATTATCATATGTATTTTTTCTTTGCCGAAATTATATTTGGAAATGGTCACTGCCTTGAACATTTTTACCTTCAAGTCAAATTTTCAAGGTTAGACTCAAAGAGGCTGGTTTTTCTAGTTCACTTTCTTTAGCGTTATTGAAGATACTTAACTCCCGTTCCAGTGAGAAAAAAATTTTAAGGCTAAAAGTGGTCGATCCATTCAAAACGAAAGTTGATGAAGTATAGATGAAACACAGAGTTATATACAAATCAACGGCGGTGTGTTGGGGATCATATGCTTTTTGATTTGCATCGATCATGTTTTTCTTGCAATAATCCCTTTCCTTCAAGTGTTTGATGGGTCTAATATTTAATTTCAAGCTTTCTTGAAAGGTAAATAATTGGGTTTCCCTTAGGTCCTCATTTGACAGCTTTAATAAAAAAATATAATTTTCTTGGAAAATCATAAAATTTGGTTTTATCTTCCAGGATGAGAGAGTTTGCAAAGGGTCCACCACCCGCCCGCTAGGGTGACCAAAAGCATCTTTAACTTCTACTGCTGGCGAAATCCGGCTCTGAATGGCTTGGATTTAGATCTGGATTTTGATTTGAGTATGGACTTGAACCTATCTGGCTTTCTCAAGCATTATAGTTGAGTAGAGAAACTACCACCAAATCTTCTCGGATTGGATTTGCACTAGACTGTTAATGGAGATTGGTTTTCTTGCTATAAATTGATCCCATTAATGTTATAGTCAGAAGAAAGATCTTTTTTGTGTTTGGATGATTAATTGATAAGAAAGAAAATGAAAGGAGATTAAGAACTGTGTTTGGCTGCAGAAGAGAGGAGAGACAGAAGTGAAAAACAAAAAAAATTCTAATGAAATTTCAATCCCTAAAAAAATGAAGAGCTTGGAAGGTAAAGAAAACGACGTTTCTTCCCTCTCCTTTGTTCGCTTTTCCCTCCCTATTTTCTTACCTCTCCATCCATTTCTTTTCCCACTCTTTAAGGGTGAAAGCAATGGAAAGCTACCGCAGCCCCGGTAGCCCCACCAATATCAGAAGCACCCAATGGCTGCTCCCCACATTGATCAAAAAATGACAAGCTTTGGATAAGATTGAATAATTGAAGCAGAGAGAACAGTTCCCTGTTGAATTATTCACTTTTTGCTCCCCCCCACTTCTTGACCATTATAAATTGGTCAAGAGTGAGGTGTGTTTAGCATCACAAGCTACACTCTGCACTCTCTAGTTAAGGAGCTATGGCGCAGAAGCTTGCTTCCCTCCCTATTCTCTTTGTGTTCCTTCTCTTGGCCTTCTCCCAAGTTCTGGGAGAGCATCAAGGTGGTCTCATGGTTCCTTTTCTTTTCTTTTTTCCTTTTCTAAGGTTCCATGCAGGGTGGCGGCACTACCCCATTTTGAAGGCACAAATGTTACAGTGGGAACCCGCTTAACGTGTAAACTAGTAGAAAAAACTTGTTAATTTTAGCTCGAAAACTAGGTTTGCGACAGCTTTATTTCATCCAAGTCGTCAGTTTCTTAATGCGTTTTTAGGTAATCGCTACATTCAGTTTTCTCTCTCTTTTTCCTTAGTTTAGCTGCTAAATGCGTATATATATATATATATATATATATATATTCTCTTTAATGTACATTTTCTTAGATTTGGGATGTTATTAATTGCAGAGAACATGAAACCAAAATGTCATATATATCTCTCTCTCTTTTTCTTTGTAAATGAGTTGCTTGTTTTCTTGCTAGTTATGCCCTGTTCAAGAGCGGTCTCTGTTTGTATGTAGTTTCATTTTCCTTTTAGCTTTTGTTGATGTTAGTCGATGGCAATGGCGGCAGAAGCGTTAGCATTTTACGTCGACGTTCCACTTGGAGACTCTTTCATGCTCCTGTTTCTGCTAATTCGGTAACCGAATTTCACGTGCTTCTCATTCATAATTGCCTTTGCAGTAGGTTCCAAGGATGCGGACGTGAACCAATTCAACGATGACAAGCACGGAGGAGGGTACTACCACGGCGGTGGTGGCTACGGCCACGGTCATGGCGGTGGTGGACACGGATGCGGTTACCACTGCGGCCACAGGTGCTGCTCGGCAGCAGAATATGCTGAGTTTGTAAATAAGAAAGCCACTGCCGATGGTTTTGGTCACCATTGCCATTACTTCTGCCACCACAAATGCTGCTCGGCTGCAGAGTTTGCAGAGTTCACAAAGCAGGCTGCAGGCCAACACTGAAGGCTTTCTGCACTTCATCAGTATGTATGGGAAGTGCATCAACTTCTTAAAGTTGATGCTGGAATAAAGCGACGACAGCCGATGCCTACGCTGCATGCTGTATAATGCTTGTATGTTTCTCCATTTTGCATAATGCAGAAGCTTGTGCATCTTAGCACACTATTTTATGAGTTCCCTTTTACAATATCACGCGTACGCAAGTAAAATGAAACCACTCTGCACGCTGAGAATGTACAGCCACAGGTTGATTAGTAAATATTATATACCTTATAGGCTAAAACATATGCGCTTTTGGTTGTTTGATAGCCTTTGATAGATCCTGAGTTTAAACGATTTAAGGGTGATTAGAAATCTATGCTACATATTAAAAACCATGGATTTAAGGGTGATTAGAAATCTATGAATCTGAGATCATATAATTTCAAATCCCGGTTCATCTGAGATTCATGGTGAAACAAACACAACCATAGGTAACATTTAAGCTTGAATTCAAGAGAGACTTGATTACTCTCCCCCTCTACAAAAATCAATTTGCTTATAAAAGACAACGTTAATAAAGAGATTCATTGAGCGGAGCGGAACACACAATGCAATTCAGGAGCAAAAGACTAAAATGCCTTTGAACCAAAAGTGCAAATAACAAAAAAGGAGCCCCTCATATAAGGTTAAAGTGGGAAAATTAAAAAATCCTTTTTCCAAGAAAAGATAAGTAAATCATTTATTGGTACATTTTAGAAGCTTCTTATAAAAAAAATGTATTTTTTGAACTTTTAACTTTCTTTATAGCTTTTTACTTTTTGATATCAAAGTTATTTTGGTTATTATGCACAAATTCTTGTACACACGAGTTTGCATATAACTAGCTTTACTTGACAGTTGATGACAAGTTCTATTCTTTCATAAAGCACTCCAACTGAATGGCATGAAGTGTGGAATTGGATCCCCTCCCAAATGGTTCTTATTTGGATTCAAATTAGAATTTGGATTTGGGTATAGGCTTCATGCCACATGTATAACTTTGTCAAATACTTTAGCTAAGTAAAGAAACTACCACCAAATCCTGGACTGAATCTGCCGCGGACTGTTAATGGAGCATAGTTTTCTTACACAAATTTGATTAGTGATGGTCGATTTAGAGTCGTAAGTTTGAAACAAAAAAGAACTAATACGTCCAGATTCTGACTGCACCTGTGAACAATAAAAAAGAAGTAAGCAGCGCCAGCAACAACACGAGCAGCCAGTAAAAGAAGCTTGTTTTAGCACTAAAACCTTGTTTTTAGGAGGAAAAGATGAAAACAAAAAAAGATTAAAAATGCCCTTAATCAGAAGAGGAGAAAAACAAAAAGGAAATCCAAGGGGGCGTTTGATATACCATAGAATCATGGAATTTTAGAAACCAAATGCTCATTTTTAAGATATTAAAATTATTAAACAAATAAAGTATATTGTTTCTAACATTAGGAAACTAAAACATGTAATTTTGATTTCATTCTAATTTGAAGATGAATTATGTTTCTGAAATTTTCATCCTCGAATCAAAATTTCAAACAATCAAACGCGAAAGAAAAGATGAAGATACTCTAGATAAAGAGAAACGCCCTTTAAGGGCTCATTAATGTCTATTGAGCAAGGCTGCACCAACGACAATGCATGTCACGTTGTCACTTGCTACTAAACGAAGGCGAGCAAGGTAGACCATGTGACGGAACAGTAGGAACAGGCATTTCTATTATTGTCGATAAAAAATATTATGTTGCTGGAGCATAAAGGGATTCTATGAGAGAGGCCACAAATGATGGGACCTTTCTCTACGAGAGAGGCCACAAATGATGGGACCTTACCTTAAGGAGTTAGATGTTGGGCTTGTAGATGTTGGGCTTGTCGGTAGAGGGCCGCAAATTTTTATGAGAGAGGTTGAATTATAGTTTTAAAATTTTTTCAAGAGCTAAAACTATTATTTTACAAAATTTTTATATAAAATAAAGATATTTTTTAACTCACATGTAAATTATTATTATTTTTCTTTTAGGTAGGGGTGGGGCGGGGCCAGGGCCCCTGCTGGCCGGTTCTTGTCTTGCAATAGACCCACATAATTTTTAATTTGCATGTTGGTTTTCCACCTAATTAGTTTATTACGCATAAGATTTCTTATATTAGTGCTCCTTAATAGAGAATTTCAAACCTCTTTAATTAATTAGTCTATTAAAGGTAGGATTCTTAGGTTCGGCTTGAACTCTACTAGAGTGGCATACGCCACACAGCTCAAGCTTAGGGGCTGATGCTTAGAAACTCAGAGAGCTCTAACGCAGCTTTGTTGGAGCCTAGAGAACTTGAACTTGTTAACCAATTCATATATATATTATCTTTTACTATAACGTGTGGATTATCAACTTCAAATAAGATCAGTAGAATAACTTTTCACTTGTAATAAAAAAAGAAAAATATTTTTACATAATTTTTCTCCACGAGCTTCAAATTTAATGGAATGAAAGACGTTATACTTCCATATCGCCAAAAGAAAAACCTGGACAAAATTGAAAATGGAAAATCTGCATGTTCAAAAAGACAAAAATGCCCTTTACAAGCGGGCGTCAAAAGATTCGCCCACCTTCTTCATTTTATTAGAGGTGAATTTTTGAGTATACGACACCGACAGTCACGAGGGCCACGCCAACCTTCCACACGCCATCATTTTTATTTAATTCTTTTTTTATTTTTATTATTCCCAAAAGCGTCCTCATTTTTCTCATGACGGGCATTTTAATTATTCAAAGTCCTGAACGCCCACTCCCGAGTCCCGACTCATAGCATTTTAATTATTCAACAAGTGGCTCGTTAAAATTATGGTGCTGCCGACCAAAGCATAACGCCTACAGAGAACCAAACAAAAGAAGAAGACGAGGGGGAAGTTAGGAGCGGGGCAAACCATGTGTGAGTCGGGCCAAAAGGAGCGACGGTAAGATCAAGAGGAGCGACGGGTCGGACTAAACTTTGATTTTTTACATATAATTTTTTTTTGTTCCCGACTCACCCGAGCCATGGCCCGAGCCCCCCCTCCCTCCGCCCCTGAAAAAAAGGAATCCAGCTTTAAAGAATTAAACAAATCGTGAAAGGATTGGTGCAAAAATTAGGCAGTACCCAAAAACATAGAACCTTAAAGGATGAAAAGTTGCATGGGAGCTTCGGCGTATCCCCTCACTTACTCCCAAATAACTTGTAGAAGAAGTTATTGTATGTCTAACACTCCCGACTAATCTCCCCACTCACTCCAAAACAACTTGTAGAAGAAGTTATTGCATGTCTAACACTCCCGACTAATCTCCCCACTCACTCCTAACTTGTGAAAGAAGGAATTATATGCTAACACCCTCGACTAGGAAGAAAGGAACTCACAGAGATCCAGTGGGAAAAATGTTCATTGAAAAGAAACGGTGCTGAAGTACAGATGAAATGCAGAGTTATTTTTCAAATCAACGGCGGTGTGTTAGGGAGTATAATACTGGATGCCGAATATGCTTTTTGATTTGCATAGATGATGTTTCATCTTAAAATAATTCCTTTCCTTCAAGTGTTTGATGAGTCTAATATTTAATTTGAACCTTTCTGAAAGATAGATAAATAATGGAGTTCACTTTAGCTCATTCTTTGTCGGTTTTCACAGAGAGCCATTGTCTTGCCTCCAAAGCCTTGGCTATGTTAAGTTAGTTCTCACGAAGCAGTCACGAGATTTGAACAAACGACCTGCTGCTCAACAGCCGCTTGTGTAACCGGTTGCGCCACAACCCTAAGAGATAAAGCAATACCCTTTTTTATTTTTTTCCTGCTCTTTTTACCGTTGTTTAACTTGTGCAAAACTGTTATCACCCATTTCAGACATTCGTACACACAGCGGACAAGGACAAATGCATTTGATTCTGGAAATGGCAGAAACTGCACCAGAAGGCAGCTTCCACGCAATTCAGACGATCTTTCTCATCAAAAGGGGCCACGTGCTTCAAGGATGAGATTGAAGAAGGCTCCCTACACGACAGTCCACTGTCCGCTGTCAATTTTACGAATAATGTTGGTACTGCGTCCGGCCATAAATGGTTCAGATTCAGATCTAGATTCAGATTTGAGTATGAACTTTAGGCTATTTGATCTACTCAAACATTGTAGTTAAGCAGAGAAACTGCCACCAAATCGTCTCGGATTGGATCTGCAGTAGACTGTTAATGGAGCTTGGTTTTCTTTCTATAAAATTAATCCAATTAAAGCTAGTCGATTTGGAGTCCTGGAAGTGGAAACGAATCCAGACTTCGGATTCAAAAGAAAGGGTTGCAAGCAATGGGAAGCTACGCAGCTCCAACACTATCACGAGCAGCCAATGGCTGTTCCTCACGTTTTGATCGCAAAATGACAAACTTTGCATAAGGTTGAATAATTGAAGCAGAGAAAGTAACTCTCCATCTTTACGATTCACCTTTTACTTTCCCCACTTTCGTGAACATTATAAATAGGCTGAGAGGGTAAAGCGTTTCTCGTCACAAGCTACACTCTTTAGTTAAGGAGCTATGGCGCACAAGCTTGCTTCCCCCTCTATTCTCTTTGTTCTCCTTCTCTTGGCCTTCTCCCCAGTTCTGGGTGAGAATCAACGTGGTCTCTTTGTTCTTTTTTTTTTTCCTTTTCTAAGTTCCATGCAGGATGGCAACATTAGCCCGTTTTGAAGGCACTAAAGTTACATGTACCCGCTTAACGTGTAAACTAGTTGAAAAAACTTGTTCATTCTAGCACGAAAACGGAGTTTGCGACAGTTTTATGTCATTCAAATCCTCAGTTTCTGTAGCTTTTACTGCGCTAAGTTCCCCTCTCGTTTTCCTTTGTTTAACTGCTGTTCTTTTATATATACATATATATATATATATATATATATATATATAGACCCTCTCCGTTATATACATTTTCTTAGATTTGAGATGTTATTAATTGCAGGGAGAAGATGAAATCTCTGTTTCTGTGTCTAAATGAGTTGCTTGTTTTCTGTCTTGTTATTCCTGATCAACAGCCGTCTCTGTTTCTAGTTTCCTTTTACTTTTAGCACTTCTTGATATTAGTGGAGGGCCATGGCAGTAGACTCATTAGCTTTCTACCTCGACGTTCCACTTGCAGACTCTTTCATGCTGATGTTTCTGCTAAGTCAGTAAACGAGTTTCACGTCATTCTCATTCATCTTTGCCTTTGCGAGTAGGTTCCAAGGAAGCGGACGTGAACCAAATCAACGATGACAAGCACGGAGGAGGGTACGGCTACGGCTACGGTCACGGCGGTGGTGGATACGGTCATGGATGCCGTTACTACTGCGGCCACAGGTGCTGCTCGGCAGCAGAATATGCTGAGTTTGTGAAAAAGGAAGCCAGCGCCGATGCGCTCAAAGATATGCATGGAGGCGGCCACGGATGCCCTCACTACTGCGGCCACAAATGCTGCTCGGCTGAGGAATACGCCGAGTTTGTCAAGAAGGGTGCGGAAGATATGCACGGAGGCTGCCATCACTACTGCGGCCATAAATGCTGCTCGGCTGAGGAATACGCCGAGTTTGTCAAGAAGGGTGCTGAAGATATGCACGGAGGCTGCCATCACTACTGCGGCCACAAATGCTGCTCGGCTGAGGAATACGCCGAGTTTGTCAAGAAGGGTGCTGAAGATATGCACGGAGGCTGCCATCACTACTGCGGCCACAAATGCTGCTCGGCTGAGGAATACGCCGAGTTTGTCAAGAAGGGTGCTGAAGATATGCACGGAGGCTGCCATCACTACTGCGGCCATAAATGCTGCTCGGCTGAGGAATACGCCGAGTTTGTCAAGAAGGGTGCTGAAGATATGCACGGAGGCTGCCATCACTACTGCGGCCACAAATGCTGCTCGGCTGAGGAATACGCCGAGTTTGTCAAGAAGGGTGCTGAAGATATGCACGGAGGCTGCCATCACTACTGCGGCCACAAATGCTGCTCGGCTGAGGAATACGCGGAGTTTGTCATGAAGGGTGCTGAAGATATGCACGGAGGCTTCCACCAAGGACCATGCCGACATAACTGCGGCCACAAATGCTGCTCGGCTGCAGAGTTTGCACAGTTCAGAAAGCAGGCTGCAGCAAAGGCTGCAGGACAAAACTGAAGCCTTTACGTAATTCATCAGTGTGAACCAGGAGTGCATCAACTTCTTAAAGTTGATGCTGAAATAAAGCGATGGCAGAGTAAGCCCACGCTGTGTAACGCTTGTATGTTTCTCCTTGAAGCATAATGCAGAACTTTGTGCATCTTAGCACACTATTTATGAGTTCCCTTTTACAATATCACGCGTACCCAAGTAAAGTGAAACCACTGTGCACGCTAAGAACATGCAGGTTGATGAGTATATATTATACGCCTTATGGGGAAAAGTATTCGTCTTTCGTTACTCAATTTTAGGCATCCTTCAGGCTTGCTTCAACTCAGGGGAGTCTTCACTATTCTCCCTCTCCGCAGAAAATCGATTTGCTGACAGAGAAACAATGTTAACAAGGATACAGTGGGATTTTTCTGAAAAAAGATGATCAGACAACTTGTGAGAAAAAAGAGAAGTAGGAAAAGGAAAATCGTCGTTGCAGATTCAAGATTGAGTTGCGTGCACATCACTGTGCATGCAACACCAAAAGGAAGATAATATATTTATGAAAATTTTTATAAAGTAGTGAACATTTTAGACTTTTTCTTTCTTCACAATTATTTTTTACGCCTTTACATGTTTCTTTGTTGTATTTTAATCGGGGCATTTTCTTTTCGTGATGTGAATGGGCAAAGCTGCGCGTCACTGTGCACTAGCGATAATGCAGACTAAAGGTTGCATGCATCGTTATGCATGTGCCATGCAGGTACAAGTACGCTATAATATAAAAGAAAGGAAATGTTTCCGTAAGAAAAAAAACATGTCATTTATAATCATTTTCACTTTTTATTTTTATTTTCATTTTTATCTTACTAAAAACTTGTTTTTTTTATACGAGCAAAGGGTATTTTTATGATTAACCATAACACATATAACCAGCTTTGATTGTCACTTATTAAAGAAAGGCGAAAAAGTTAAGCCCAGTGACTACATCAAGTTAAAAAAGTTTCAACTGGGTCCGGTCACAAATGGTTCAGAATTGGGTTTGAATCCGAATTTGGATTTGGGTATAGGCTTCATGCCATGTAAGACGGAACCCAAATTTTCTGACTGAGGGACACTTAAAGTACATCAGGTTCTCCAGTAATGTTTGAATTATCATGTTACAATTTAAACATTTGAATGAGAATCTTAATGGACTGGTGTGGGCAATGGCTCACACCAATGACCATGTATCTCCGCCCCTACATATCTCAACTTTGTCAAATGTTTTAGCTAAAAAACTGCCACAAAATCCTGGACGGAATCTGCCGCTGATTGTTAAAGGAAATTGATTTTCTTATACAAATTCTATTAGCGAGAGTCGATTTAGAGTCGCAAGTTTGAGACAAAAGGAACCAATAAGTTCAGATTCTCATTGCATCCACATGAAAGAGTGTGAACAATAAAAAAAGGTATGCAGCGCCAGCAACATCACGAGCAGCCGGTAAAACGGCATTAATAGAAACCTCCTTGAACGTGTGTAAACTACGTGAAAAGAAGCTTGTTTTCGAGGATGAAAACAGAAAGAAAACTGATCAGAAAAGGAGAAAAAACGAAGAGGTGGAAAAAATGAAGATAGGAAGAGGTGGAAAAAATGAAGATACTCTAGACAAAGAGAAATGCTCTTAAGGGTAAAAGATAATGCCCTTCGCTGGTTGATGTTTATTGAGCAAAGCTGGCATAGAATATCGCGCACCAGCGACAATGCATGTCACGTTGTCATTGTCAGTAGATAAAGAAAGACGACAAAGTTAGGCCATGTGATGGAATAGTGGGAGCATGCATTTTTTTTTTTCACATATGTTATGTTTCTGGTGTGCTTCATGAGAAATAGACTATGTTTGGTTGGTAGGTGGTCAGTTTTGTTTCAAAATTTGATGGTATAATGCAAGTTACAACTTGATAGAAAAAGAGAAACACTTGAAAACACAAAGAACAAACCCGGGTTTGAGTGAGGGCTTGAGCTCTATTCTTGAGCAGCCTGCTTACCCAAGAAACACTATAAATGATGGGCCCTTAAAGAGTTAGGTGTTAGTTTAGTTTTGAATTAAGAGAAATTTAAGTGCCTCTTATTAAAGGGGCACACATTCATAACAACTTAGGCAAACCCCGGTGGTCTTCATTTGTGTCAAGAAATACAACTTGGCCATTAATCTCTCCAGACCCTTTCAGCTCAGCCGAGTCCATTAAATCATTTGGCGAAAGAATTCTTGAGGGGGTTGGGGCAATGGCAGAGAAAAAAGGGCCACTCTAGACATACAAACACTTATTTATATTTTCAGAATAGAAGGAATTAGGTAGGAGCTTCAGGGTTTAGTGGGCGGTGGGTCTTGGCCACCTACTCCAAAATAATTGTTATTGTGTGGAAGAAGACATTGTATACCTAACACCACCTTGTAAAGGACCTGAGAGACGAGACCAGAGGAGTTGAGTGGGTGGGGCCAAAACTAACAAAGCTGCTAGGACGCATACAAACAAGCTCCACCGGGGCCCATTCTTTTATGGTGTATTACACTGGGCCCAGGGGCGGAGGGAGGGGGGAGCCTAGGCCATGGCCTCATTCCGGCTAATGAAAAAAAAAAATTTACATTGAAAAAAATAAAATTTTAATTGCGCCATTTATTTTTTAAATTTGAATTCAGTTGGTCCTACATGGATTCAGATGTTGGACTGTCGGCCCCGCCCATGAAAAAAATCCTGGCTCCGCCTCTGCTAGAGCTGCCCTTTTGGGATGATGCCATTCGATCATCTCTTGGATGCCTTGGATCACTCTGCCATCACATTATTAAAAACGAAAAAAAAAACCGCAAAAGTGACTTTCTAGCGCCGGATCACGTTTTTGTCAATATCCGATTTGACTCAGATGTTCAATAGAACCGTTTTGAAAAAATCCAATGCAAAAAAAAAAAATCTATCCAATTTAGTAGTTAGATCAAATTCAGATATAAAAAATGGACAACGGATTGGATTTGGATTCAGACTGGAATATATAAATGACCGATCAGATTCAGATTTGGATCCAGATCAAGTGTAGAAATAAGTATCCTATATCCAATACTCTTACATTTTGAAAATCTATTGAATTTAATTCAAAGTTCGGCTTCAAATTCAAACATGAATGTAAAAAACGGATTCGGGTCCGATTCAAATTGTGAAATTTGATTTAGATTCATATTCAGATATGATTTTTTCTAATTTTTATTTGAATCCAAATTCGGATATGAACATATGAATATTTGAAAAAGCAGATATAGTTAAAAGTGTACTTGATTTCAATGTGATGAGTTGACAGCCCTAATTATAACTAGCATTTCATGTGAATGAAAATTTTGCTTTATTTGATGGTTTTAAGGGAAAACTACAGTGTTTAATAAAAAATCTGAATAATCAAGCCGTGTTTTTTACAAGGATGGACAAAGTGTTAGCAAGAAATAAAAAATTTCCCAAGGATTTTCATCTGATGGACCCGCATCCTTTTAACTGAGATGGTCAGATTTGGACAATGATATATATCTAGTCTATGGAACCTTCTTATTAAAAGGGGCCACGTACCTCAACGATGAATGAAAAGTCTCATCAGTCTCCGAAGGGTCCACTATGTACACGGTAGGGCGACCTACCCATACACAGGTGGCCAATTTCTTCTATGGGGTCTACTTGGTAATGGAGCCTAAAGTCCGATCAAAAGCTGGCTTTTCGTTTGATTCTCGTGGATATAAATTATTTATACAAACCGCCACAACTGCAAAACTATGAAGGGAAAAGATGAAGGGGTTAAAACTAACATCCCCAGGAACAAGCATTTTCAAGGTTAAAATTTGTCAATCCATTCAAAGGAAACCATGTTGAAGAATTCATAAACGCTGAAGTTTTATGAATGTATATAAAACACCAAAAGAAGAGTACCACCCTATTCCTATAATGGAGGACTTTGAGGAAGGGTTGGCTGCAGTGGGGGCTGCACAAAGAGTGGTTGGGATTCGGAGAGCTTAACATGTTGTGGAAGCAATGAGGATCCGAGTAGTTAGGGAGAATAGCCTTTGATACATTTTTTGCATTCTTTGGCTCGGCGCACACATAGCATGCGACACCTAATTAGCTGATGAAATAGAGATGCAAGTTTCAGCATTAGCTTTCAGCCAATGATGGTGTTAGGACTGGTCACAGTTCAAGGTTCAAGAGCTTGCTGAAGCTTGGTCCTTATCATTTTCCTCCTTTTTGAAGAAATACTGATGTTAAAGAGAGACTAATTGAAGTTGTTGCTGGGGGAAGACATGTGGGGTTGTGGGAAGGGTGTCTTCACCGGCTAGCTTGAGCAATTACCCACCTTTAAGGTAAGCTTTTCTTTTACTGTTATCAGTGCCACAGGAACAAGGGCTGCAATTACTTCTGCAATAATGTTCTTCTATGGGGTGAATTTCTTAAGAAACCCCACCACTTAATGCATATCAGTTCTTGAGTTAATGGTTTTTTTTTTAGGGTCACAACTTGCGATATACGGGGTGAACGAGGTCGAGTTCAGTGCGGGGGTGTGGATGTTGCAAGCTTTTATGTGGAAGGAGAAAGTGATGTGTATTTTTTTTTAACGTTTTGGAGGCATACGTGCTATTGGCCTTGCCAATACGTCTGGCCGATAGGTTTTACGGTTTTCTGCTCTCTGATTTCTATGGAGGGGAATTAGCTTATATCTGGCTGACATGCTTCATCTTTCTCACTTCAAAAACAATATTAGCTTCTTTTTCGTAATTTTTTGGGATCCTATGTTTACATATGACATATTCTCACTTGAGGTTTCTGGTTTCCTTCTGTACTGGCGCTCTCAAGGGAGCATGTACGTGGTAAATTATGTATAAATACTGTTTGCAACTTAAGCAAGACTGTACATTTTGTATTACTTGTGGAAGATTAATATGTAAAAATATCTCTGATTATTAAAAAAAAAAAGGAAGGAAAAATCATCAACGGTAGTGGTAGCACCAGTGAACACAACGGCTCTTGCTTTAGGTAGTGTAGCGCCATAACAGTCTGGCGCTAGGGCCAGTTAAAATCGGTCAATTTCTGTTGCTACATTAACACCACAGTCTTTTTTCACAGGCGCTACTAATTTTATGCCATTTATGACAACAGTGGCCGCTTGATCTCTAGCTCTACCAGTGGCAGAGATCAGGCTCTGGCTCTGGCACATTTTGTTGTAATATATCTCTATATGTACATTACTCTTAGTCTAAGAGGAATGCAATTTCCAACCACCGATTGACAAACACACACCCTTAGGGTTTAGAGAGTTTCTTGTTTTGGGATTAAACGTTTTTTTCTCTTTTAGTTTCTTCTTAGGGTTTAGAAGGCCTTTTGCTTTTAGGTTAACCGTTTTCTCCTCCATTCTTCGTAGGGCTTCAGAGGGTTTTCGTATAGGGACTAAACGTTTTCTCCTCTCCCTCTCGCGTGTTAGAGATGGTGCTGAACGGTTCTTTCTTTTCCTTCCTCACTGTGCTCGTATCTTGCTCAACTCCTTCTGAGTTTTTGCTCCTGAAAAGGTAGAAGAAATGGTAAAAGAAAAACGTCAAAGACCCCCCAGTAGGTTGTTAAAAATGTGAAAGAAAACACTGTTTTCAGCAAAATGGGTTTTCAGAAATCCAGTTTGGAGTTGGTCCAAACGCCCTCCGAACATTGTTCGAGAAGGAAAACGTCATTTTGCTTCCCAAACCTCGTGTTGTGGTTGTATCCAAACCCACCCTTAGTGAATCCAACTTTTTGCTCAAGCCGGTCCAATAAGTTTGGTCGACGTGCCACATTGATACGATGGCTACATGCCGAAATTCTTTTTATTAATTGTGCATTTTTACAAGGTACTACATGTAAGATCACTTTTACGGTCATATTAAACGTCATTTATGTTCTTAAATAAAAGAATAATTCCCCATGCAAATATATCAAAGGCGGAGCCACATAAAATTGATTATAGGCAAAAAAGAATGTTAAAGACAAGTTTTAGGAGGCTACCTCTAATTTGGCAATAAGTTATGTAAAAAATCTTCGAGAGATTAAATGAGACAGATCACCCAAGGGTAAGGTTAAGTTACTGTGCTCCACAGCCTATGCCAGGGTGGGTTAGCCGCAGTGGCGGAGCTACATTTATGCTGGTGTGGGCAATTGCCCCACATCAGCTTCCTAATTTTCTTTCATTTTTAGATTAAGAACGTTTAATATTTACTTTGTTATACATGTAAGTGTCCCTTCAAGTATAAAAACCTGTTAATCAGTGCCCCTCTAAAAAATTTTTCTAGATTTGCCACTGATTAGCCGTCATGAAGGAGGTGTGAGTTTGATCCGCGACAGTTTCTTAACAGGGGAAAAATAACCATGTGTGCACGTTTGTGAAATATGATTAAGCTAATTACTGCAGATAATAAGTTACAATATTCCAAACTTGTAGCAGCAGGAGCGCAGAAAATTTTTTTTTTCCCATGAGTCACTAAATATGTGGTTAACAAATTTTCAATTTATCATCCGGCAGTGACCGGATGTCGTGGGGCTACTCTATATAACTAGACACAAGTTCACATAAGTTTGAATACTAAATTAACGATTCAAGGAGTGAGGTTGATGGAGTGTCTGCTCCAGGAAGTCCACACCCCCCTTTTCCCCTGTGTAACAGAAGTGAAAGATCACGAAGTCGATTACATTCTCTGAGCTCCCACTGTGAACGTGAGCTACATATGAGCTGGTGTGAGCAGTTGCACGCACGAACCTTTCAACGTTTCTTTACTTTTTATATCAGCACTTTTTAAATATTTGTTCTCTTATATGCACAGTGCCCTTTTGGATATAGAAATGTATGAATGAGTGCCCTGGAATTTTTTCTAGATCCACCACCGCCTCTCCTACCATGCACAAAGAAGTTTCATAGTCTCCCATGACTGTAGCAGTGATACCCAACTCGTCAGTATCATTCCAATTTTTTTTTAGAGGTAGTGGCTGAGATCAATGGGACACCAGAAATAAAAAAAATTATTTAAAAGGACTTGAAATTGTACTATAATAATGATTAAAATATTACAGAAGATGCCCACACCAAACCTAACCTGTCTGATGATTCGAATGCCCTTCAGCCAAAAAATTTTTTGCTCCGCTATTAGATAGAGGGGTTATACCCAGCTATGGCTTGTGCTTGCCAAAGGAATAATTGTTGCAGAGAGAAACTGTGGCTACCTGCCGCTTCGAGGTGGTAATATTTGATGGAAATTAAATGCTGAAGTGTCAACCCTAAGAAAATACCCGATTATTTAATGACAGAGTTCAAAGTAGATTGATCAGCGAAAGATTTCGGAGATTAAATATTCAGCGAACTAGAACTGGATTGAATCCGTTCATATTAATCAGTTAATGAACTAGTTGATGTGGAAATAAGAATGTGGACTTACAAAGTTCTAAATATTGGGACCTTTGAATTGCCTCCCATCTTTGTGAAATCCAATTAAGACTTCACATTAAAAAAATAAGCAAACTTTAAGACCCCATTTGGATGACGCCCATAACTATGTTAAGAATTAAACCAGGTTTTGGGCAATTAAGTTTTTGAAGGAAAGCCTGGCTTTTGTTATGATCCAGTCATTTCTAGACGGGTGTTAGATTAGATTGGCTAATTGGGAATGCTCTGGGGCCATTTTTCCGGTCAGCTTTGTCTGAAAAAGAGTTTTGGTATCCATGTTTCATATTTTTCATTTCGAGCTACATGATAAGGATTCAAGGTCACTTAGCATGGGTAGCTCAAGCTGTACCATCGTGGTCTGGCAAGTGGCCGGAAAATGGTCATTCTTTTTCTCATGTAACTTCGATTTTGACATGTAAACAGAGTAAAAACCATATTGACTTGCCAGAAGCCCGATTTAATGGCAAAATCTGACTAACTTACAACTACGTTTTGCCCGTTGTCCTCCAAACGGATTTAAAAGTTAAACTTTGGCAGCATAATCAAACCATTTTATCGTGAGTAAGTTATATGTTAGGCCTTTAACAGAAGTACATATGTGAGTTAGGGGCAGAAAAAACCAAATTACCTATGTTAAAAAAAGAAGACTCCTCCCCCAAGACCGACACTGTAAAAGCGAAGAAGTTAACTTTTTTCATTAGACAAAAAGTGACCCTGGCTTAACATGGTATTGCTCGAGACCCCTGCTGGCCAACGAATATGGTAATACGATGTACCTGCATAATTTTTTTTTAGCCAATAAGCTCAAGAAATCAAGGCTCCTCCCCCTTCTCCATGCCTTTAAGTCCAGGCCTGTTAGGGGGTCTAAGTAGATATACAGTACATCCTTTAACAGGAGTGTCATGATTATTACTGTTTGCAGCCTATAACAAGAACACACCGTAGGATTCAGATCAAGAACTTTAACAACTGAGCGTTAATGTCGCTAGTTGTGACCATATGTTGTCTTTGATTTTAGTTGAGGATCATAATTTTCCTTTTAGTGAAGAATGAAAGCACCGATCTGTTTGAATGTGTGAGGCCAACCGATGAAAAGGCTTGTATGTTTACCATATCGTATGGCAAAAAAAGTTACATCCTTTAAATCTCTCTCCCTCTCTATGTCTATAAATAAGAAGCTCTTATGTCAATTTAGGAACGAGAGTGGCTACTGAAATGGATGATATTGTTGTTGCTGTTGTAAGAGCTCCAATTCGAATATCTTGGAAAAGAAGGAAAGTTCTGAAAATCGAATGAGGTTGAATCTAGTGGCCTAGACACAACTTTAAAAAATCGTGTAGAAGATGCTTGAAGAACTGGTCTATTACGCATGGAATAATGACATGCACTGATGTACATGACAACCAACCCCGGTGAGACTGGTTAATTTATGTCGATAGGGACAACTGCTAGCTGCTCATTCATGCTTTGGGTTCTTACAAAGTACCTCAAACCTCAAGCTGAAAGGAAGACGAAAAAAGGGCAAAATTTTACCTTTTTTAGATTGGGACAAGGCTGTCCCCCTAGGGGGCAGAGGGAGGTAGGGGCTACGTGTGGGCAGTTGCCCACATAAAACACAAAAATTTTCTTAATTGTGTATTGATATTTTTGAGTATTTTTTTTTAGTTACAAGTTAGTGCTCCTTAAAATTTAAAATTTTATATTTGGCACCCTTTAGCCAGATTTTTCTCTCCACCGCTGCTGTACCCATAGAGCATGTCCTTCTATGGAGTCAAGCCAGCCCCAGCCCTACTTACAAGAAGAGTCCAAATGTGAAGAGTGTTATTATCTTACAATTGGACTGATCCATCTTGGTGGGTGTCTACTTCAAAATGATGGAATTTGAAGTGACCTAAAAATCTCAAGTCACGTTCAATCCGTCCATTCCCGATAAGAAGGAGAGATCGGAAACACGGCAAAAAATGCAATACATGCTCCTTACCGGATCCATCGTTTTCCAGCATTGGAGACCTCAATTAATATATTTGTTTTCATTTCTCTAAAAAATCAATCGGCTGAATTATGTAGTGCTTATCGTTGAAAAGTCAAATATGCTTTGAACGGTAGTACGATTTCATTTTTTTTAATATGCCGTCGTTTTAGGGGGGACATTTCTCTCGAGCAAAAGACAGAGATCAATTAATGACTATAACATACCTATAGAAGGATGCAAATTATTTTTTGCAATAATTATGATATTTTATATGCAGTGGATTTCATTTAAAAAAAACACCCACTTTATAAATGGAAATATGAGTTGATAATATATAGGTAAAAATCAGACCACTTGGGTGAAAAAACAAAAACCAGGCCTATTGAAATTAATTCCTAAAATGTTTTTTTTTTTGGAAAACAAAGTTCAATTTTTCTTACCAAATTGGAGGCTAATTTCTATACTTACGGGAAGCCGTGTACCACCATTTCTCTAGAAAGGGTACCTTCATCTTCTTAGAAGAAGTTGTTTTATAGAGTTTCTTTGACGTCCAAAGGAGTCTCTACTATACCATCAAGGGCATTTTTATCATGTCCAGCCCCTAATACGTAGTCAGTGTTAGGGTCTCATCGTATAACCTACTTTGGAAAACTTGAATACTTTATGAGGAGGTCTAAAATTTGCGGTGCAATTTATTAATATCGTTCATTTCTTAGACGGCTTCCGGCAAAATTTTCAATACAAAAAAAAAAAAAATTTCTGTCGGCGGACTTACAAACTTTAATTATTGCACATACATCTTGAACATATTCAGATGAATTGTATTCCAAAATGGTCACAGGAAAACAGTCAAGAATAGATAAAAGAAAAAGTTCTACCTCTATAAAGGCAAATTTCAGGAATTTGATCAGGTTTAAAGATGCAGAAAATTGGCATAAAAATCAAAGTTCATCGTTTAAATGGAAAATATACCGTTGAAAAATAAAATATAAGTACACTAGTGAGAGTAGAGCGTATATATCGGGCTTTGCCACCGTAAGTAACGCACGCAAAAAACTGTGGCCAATGACTGCCGACTTGTTTCTACACAGTTATATATATATATATATATATATATATATATATATATATATATATATATATATATATATATATATATTTCGATGCAAAAGCATGGAACCTGAGCCTCATTTGTACATAGTTTCTACCAACAATAAGTTGCGCTCTTTCCCCTTGCCTTTAGGTCTTAAGATGCAGTACATTTTTCAACTCAAGTGTCATACTTACCACTATTTGCAGCATAAAAGAATAACATGCTGGAATGTAACAATGACAATGAAATTTAAATCACAAACTTTAACAACCGGGCATAATGCAATAAATTGTGACCGTATGTTGTCTATGTTTAAGGTAAGGATTTAAATTTTCCATTTAGTCTAGGAATGAAACCAGAACCACCGAGCTGTTAGAGTGTGTGAGGCCCATCGATCAAAGGGCTTGCATGTTTTCATTAAGCTAGGGTTCCTTCAAAGTACCCCGAACATTAAGGTGAAGGGAAGATGAACAAAATTTTCCTTGCAGATTGGGAAAAGGCAGTCCCCTTAGACCACGTGGGAAGCTTGTGTGAGTCAAGCATGGACCTCTTGCAAGTCGGGGTGAGCATCTACCTGAACCAACTCGGGCTTGGGTCTTATATATATATCATTGTCATTTTTAATTATATTTATATATTTGATTATATTTATGCGAACTGGGCCAAACCTGGTTGGTCCTCAAGTTTGAGCAGCGGCCTAACGTAAGCCTGACTTTTCATCGGGCTAGGACAGGCCCAGCCTACTTGCAAGAGTCCAAACATGAACAGTACAATTTGATTGATCCATCTTCGTCGGTATCCACCAGAAAATGATGGTGTTCTTCACGTGAATGCGACCTAAATATCTCAAGTCGGATCCAATCCAATGGTCCCTGAAAAAGAGGACAATAGAAGCCCTCTTAAGAACGAACCTGGTTGTATGCGCATATTTGTGGGCAGAGTATGGTTAGATGAAAATACCTTCAGTTTATAAAAAGATAACAAAGAAAACTTTTTGTGAAGACTAAAATGAAAATAAAAAGAGTAAAAAACTAGAAAAGGCATTTAAAAAAAAAAATCACCAAAATGTCTCCATGTTCTTACTGCGCATGTGCTCAACTCAATCTGTCTTAAGAGGGGAGAACCCAAAAACAGCAATAAATGCCATATATATTCCTTGTCTGATGCATCGTTTTCCAGCCTTAAAAACCTTAATTTTTGTATTTGTTTTCTTTTCTCCATCTGAATTACATAGCGTATATATATATATGTATATATATGATCAAAATCATTTGATTTAACGTGGTTTAGCACGTCGAGCTCAGTGCTATATCGTCGACGTCAAGCTCCAGATGGTGCATTGGAACTTGACTTGGGGTCCAGCTGTGCTTGAGGTCCAGAATTTCGATGAGGAATAGGTGTTGCGAGGTGGCCAATGAAAGTGGCGCCAGTCGACGCTTTTTACTTTGTCACACGCAGATGATTGTGTCACGCATCGGTAGTCTGCCCCAGGCACCGATGCTGTAGGCGAAACAGCGTGGAGCTCCTCTTTCTTTTCTTTTTTCCTGGAGGACCGAGAGTTCAGTGCCAGTTAAAGGGCATAGTTCTTGAGCATTTTAATATGGTTGATTTAGATAATACACAACGCATACTTTTTCTCTTTCTCGATTAGAGGTATTCGGATATGTTATGATTTGGCAAACTGGATGACGCAGTGAGCGTGACGAAACATATGTCTTTTATTTTGAATCATCTAAAAATCCAGCTGCCCCTATCTCTTTCCCCATCCACATCTACATTATAAATAGCGTAAGAGGGTTTGCATGTTCCCTACCACTGAACGCTCCCTCCTACTCTTTCCCTGTCCCTCTTGTCCCAAAGATATGGCGCTAAAGCTTTCTTCCTCCTTTTCCATGCTCTTTGTGCTTGTACTGCTGGTCTTCCCCCATGTTTTGGCACGACAAATGGTGAAGGACCAAGGTTTGTGAATCCTAAGGATATCTCTCTTCTCTGATCCAATTATCCGATATTTACAACTTTACGGGTAATAAATCTGAAATGATGGTCACATCCTCTTCGGATATTTTGTATCTGTTATTTTACGGGTAAAAACACATTCGTTTCCCACTTATTGTTTTTTTGCTCTCTTCTCCTTTGGAGGCAGTATTTCAAACTCTTCAAGAAACTACTTAATTGGTTTTTATCTTTGTAATTTAGACTTCACCGTTTCGTTTTCTTGGAATAGACGACCTATGACCATAAAGTCTAGTATCTGTATGTTTTCCGTAAAATTGCTCTTCCTAAAGCCCGACATTAGTTGTTATTTATTTTCTTCAAGCGTAGTTATATATAGGACCTTCTAAGCTGTCAATTCATGTTAATTTCTTTTAATAATATATATATATATATAAGTTTTTAACGAGGGCCGCATTAAGCTACTAGGCTGTCTCTAATTTGCCATACAATAAGAAAACATCCTCCAGAGCTAACAGGGGATAGAGATAGATCATTGGATGGCTAGCCGTTGTGTGAGTGCATGTGTGTTAGAGTGAAAGCTGATCTAGTTAATATACGTATTAATTACCCATAATTATTTGCATTCCAACTTAGTAGCAGGTTTGAAAGATTTGACTGCGAAAGATCAGTACGGACAAATCGATCCACCCCCTGTTGGCTGCAATAATGGCTGGTGTGGATACTCCTGCTGCCCACCTGATGCAGAATACAAAGAGACTGGAAAGAAGGTGTGGGTGGCAAAAGCTGATGTGCAAGAAGGTCAGGGGGTTGGTGGCGGCAGATCATGATGATATAAGCATCCTTCCGCCGTATATGCATTCTGGATGATCAGCAAGAAGCTGGGAGTGCTACTACTACTCATTTGCAGTGACGTCTATGAGTTTTCCATGAGTCTAAGGAAGTGTGCGTTGTCTCAAAGTGTCTATCTATGTAATAAGATACTGGTTGGATAATGCTGGTGGCTTTCTGTTTCCAATAAAGAAGTTCCTGTTCCTTATTTAATATGCATGTTCGCATGTATACATGGAGTCTTCTTATTTTCGCATGTATACATGCTTCTTTCTCTGGAAAATAGTCGTTTTTTTTCTCGTTTAACTTAGATTTTTGACATGCAGACCGAGTAAAAGCTTTACTTTTGACGATATTGGCCTGCCAAAAACAACTTACTCACAAAATCTGACCAACTTACAACAATGTTTTGGACTCTATCCTCCAAACGGATTTAAAAGTTAAAAGTTTGGCAGCATGATTAAACCATTTGATGGTCAGGAGCATATATGTTAGGCCTCCAACAGAAGTATATATGCGAGTTTGAAGCAAGAAGTATGTGAGTTGGGGGCAGAAATAGCCAAATTAATTATGTGAAAATAAGAAGACTCTTCTTATAAAGACAACGTAAAAACAAAGAAGTTACAATTGGTTTTTTTAAAAGACTAAAAGTCAGTGTTCTTCCTGCCAAATGACGCTTAAGTGAACTTGGCCTAAGGTTTTAGAAGACAAGAAGCCTGCTGGCGACGGAACATGGAACCTGCACCACATTTATATGGTGGCACCGCTGTAATTGAATAATTTTTGCCAATAGACACAAGAAGGTGAAGACTCCTTTCCCTTCCACTCGCCTTTAGGTCCAAGATTGCTTTGAGGTTGAATTGGATGTATGGTAAACATTTTGACGCGAGTGCCATGAGTAAGGTCTCGGTCTCCTATTATGCTTCAGCTTACATATAGTTACTTGTTTTTATAACATAAAGTGTTTGTGTCCCAGGAATTAAAATGAAAACTTGGCTGGTACCATCAGCCAAAAAATTCTTGCTCTACTATTAAATAGAGGGGGTATACCGAGATACAGATTGGGCTTGGGAAAGGAATAATTGTTGCAGAGAAACTGTGGCTAGCCGCCGCTTCGACGGTGGACACATTTCAAGGAAATTAAATGCTGAAGTGCCAACCCTAAGAAAATACCCACCATGAAAAGATTATTTAATGACTGCGTTCAAACTAGATTGATCAGCGACAGATTTCGCATATTAAAAATACACCGATCTAGAATTAGATTTAATCCGTTAATGAATTAGTTGATGTGGAAATAAGAATGTTAACTTACAAAGTTCTAAATATTTGGACCTTTGAATTGCCTCCCATCTTCGTGAAATCCAAACGAGACTTCACATTAGAAAAATAAGCAACTTTAAGACCCCCTTTGGATGACGACCAAAACTATGTTAAGAATGGTGTCCACCAGAAAATGATGGGATTCTTTCCAGTGAAGATGTGACCTAAAAATCTCAAGTCAGATTCAATCCGACGGTCCCTGGTAAGGTGGACAAAAGAATCCCTAATCCCTCTTAAGGAGAGATCGGAAAGACGGCAAAATATGCAATGTATGCACCTTATCGGATCCATCGTTTTCCAGCATTAGAGGCCTCAATTCGTATATTTGTTTTCCTTTCTCTAAAAATCAATCATCTGAATTATATAGTCTTTATCGTTGAAAAGTCAAATCTACTTTGAACAGTAGTGCGATTTCTTTTTTTTTTTAATATGCCGTTGCTTTAGGGGCACATTTTCGTCGGGCAAAAGACACAGATCAATTAATGAAGATAACATACATATAAAAGGCTGCAAATTATTTTTGCAATAATAATGGTCTTTCATATGCAGTGGATTTTCATTAAAAAAAAATCACATTATATATGTAAATATGTTTTGATAATATATAGGTAAAAATCAGACTACTTGGGAAAAAAAATAAAAACCACTTTAGTATGTAAGGTTTAGGCCAACTTGTGGTTTCGAACATTATTTTGCTATGCTTCAAGTTGCATATCAATGCCTCTTTTTAAAGTATAGGACGTTGACTCTCCATATATTCGAAATGGAGATTGACCACCTACCATTGGCCAACTTCACCAATTTCCTCGATGATCATTCTCTATCAATAATTTAAACTTTTACGGTTTACAAAATTTAAACTTTTATGGTTTACAAAACGCAAGTTTTTTCATAGCATTCAAGGAACTACAAATGAGGTGTTTGGATGATAACCCAAAACCAAATTTTGAAGGTAAAACACAAGTTTGATTTATGTGATTTGGATGACGTGAAAACTGGGCTTGAGCCAACTGATTTGTATTATGCGTTTATATTTGATTCAGGGGCCCACTCTTGTTAGGTAACCCTTATCCGAACCTTGGTTTTCCAGCCCCACATGTGTCAATTATTATATATGTTTTCAATTATTATATTTGTTTTCTTTCGTCTAAATAATCATGCATCTGAATTATATCGTGCTTAACATTGACAAATCAAATATGCATGGAAGCGTATAATATTTCACTTTTTTTTTTTTTAGTTTGCCTACGGTTAATCATGCATTTCTTCTTAGGGAACTTTCTCCTTGCCCAAAGATGGCTGGGATCAGTTCATGATGCCAAAAATACATGTAGACAGATGCAAACTACTTTTGCTATAATGTTCTTATGTGAGGTGAATCTCACTAAAACCCCGTCACTTTATCATGCACGTACATCCGGTTTTTTTAAGTCGATGGTTTTTAGTGCACGGCTTACGGCTTACAAGGCAAACAAGGACAAAGAGGAGATACTAAGGTTTCTATTAATCTATTGGCCATAATTTCTTGCCCACAAACACGTAAGTAGAGTCCAATCCAAAGCTTACGGAACAGAAGCTAGAAAATGGCCTTAATATTAAATTATTGAACATAATTAAGGTCTCGAGACAACTTTAAATTCTAAATGCTTGAGGATGTGTTTTAGAAAAGATGTTCACAGATGGTACAGGATTGAATCACTTTTTAAAGCCAATTGTAATTTTGTTCGAAGTTATATTTATTTATTTTGTGTTTTATGATCAATTAAAAATTTGGTAGTTATATATTTAGTGTCCATGGAATAAAATTTTTGGCTCCGCCACTGCATGTGGTTAATAGTGTTTGCTATGATGATCTTAAGAGTGATTTGGTGAGTAATGTATATTAAGTTAATCATTTTTTGCTTAAATACTGTTTTTTTAATATTAAAAAATAAAGGACTCTTACAACGTCAAGATTTTGATAATAGAAAGATCCCTTAAACTAAAACATGATTTACATTAAATTAATATTTATGAACACAATTAAAACGACTCTTACAACATCAAGTTGTACCATCGGGTCTGGCAAGTGGCCGGAAAATGGTTACTCTTTTTCTCGTGTAACTTGGATTTTGACATGTGTGAACAGAGTAAAAACCTGACTTTTAAAGATATTGGCTTGCCAAAATTCCGATTTAATGACAAAATCTGACCCACAACTATGCTTTGCACTCTGCCCTTGAATGGATTTAAAAGTTAAAGTTTGGCAGCTTAATCAAACCACTTTATGGTGAGTAGGCTATATGTTAGGCCTTTAACAAAAGTATATATGTGAGTTAAGGGCAAGAAGTATGTGAGTTAGGGGCAGAATTAACCAAATTTCCTTGTAAAGCAAGAAGACTCTTATATGGACAGGGGAAAAACAAAGAAGTTTCTTTTTTTAGAAGACAAAAAGTGACCTTGGCCGAACACGGCCGAACACAAGGCCCATGCTAGCCACCGAACATGGAACCTGCCCCTCATTTCAAGAAAATTACGCTGTACCAATAGGCATGAGAAGTCAAAGACTCCTCCCCCTTAATTGCTTGTAGAATTAGGGTTGCTTTGGTTGCGCTTGCTACTATTTACAGCCTAGAAAAATAATACGTTGGAACATAGCAGCGACCATGCGGATTTGAACCACAAATTTTAACAATCCAGTGCTAATGTTCTTAATTGTGACCGTATGTTGCCTGTGTTTGTTGACATGGATCACAATTTTCCTTTTAGTAAGGAATGAACCACCGAAGACTTTCATGTTTACCCTACCATATGGGAAAAAAGGTTAACTGTTTTAGATCTCTCTCTCTCTCTCTCTCTCTCTCTCTCTCTCTCTCTCTCTCTCTCTAAATGGCCTTAATATCAAATCAGGTTGAATGTAGACGCAACTTTTAAAAATCCGGAACAGTCGAAGATGGTGCCTGAAGTGATGGTTAATTACATATTGACAGCTGCTACTGCTAAAGCATGTACATGACAGCGCGCAATGAATTAATGTGGAGTGGGGACAACAACTGCTACTGCTTATTCATGCTTAAGGTGAAGGAAAGAATGAAAAATTTACCTTTTGTCTGACAAGACGGTCTATAAAGCATGTGTGGGGTTTTTACCAAGGACCACTAAGTAGGGTAGATATCGGTCACTGGATACCAAGCTCGGGCTCAGATTGGCTTGAGAACATATTATTTAATATTGTTATTGATATATAAAATTACATATATATATTGTTATTATTAGCTATATTTAAGTATTAGAATATTTAATATAATTTTATTTTAATCTAATCCAGCCAAGCTAAGCTGGCCTGCGGCCTAACCAGATCCCGACTTATTATCAAGCTAGGCCGAGCTTGCCCTACGCCCAGCCCTATTTACAAGATTTTAAATATGGACAACGCTGTTTTCCTGCAACTGGACTAATATGCATTCTGGATGATCACCAAGAAGCTGGAGTGCTACTACAACTCATTTGCAGTGATGTCTATGAGTTGTCCATGAGTCTAAGGAAGTGTGCGTTTTCTCAAAGTGTTGATGTAATAAGAGCTGGTGGCTTTCTATTTCCAATAATAATATATATATATATATATACACACACACACCAGACTTAGACTTATAACACCAGACGTTAGCATACCAGACATCGAGGAAAATCATTTGATTAAACCTGGTTTTGGGAAACTAAGTTTTTAAAGGAAAACCTGGTTTTTGTTATGAACCGGTGATCTCTAGTGGGGTGTTAGATGGGATTGGCTGATTGGTATTGCCTTGGGGCCATTTTCCCAACACCCTTGTCTGGAAAAGAATTTCGGTGTCCACGTTACTTAATTTTCTTTTCGAGCTACATGATCAGGCATCATGGTCACATGTAGATAGAGTAAAAGGTTTACTTTTGACGATACTGGCCTGCCAAAAACAATTTAGTGACAAAATCTGACCAACTAACAACAATGTTTTGCCCTCTATCCTCCAAACGGATTTAAAAGTTAAAACTTGGGAAGCATGATTAAACCATTTGATAGTCAGTAGGATATATGTTAGAACTTCAACAGAAGTATATAAAGCAAGAAGTATGTGAGTTGGGGGCAGAAATAGCCAAATTAACTATCTGAAAATAAGAAGCCTCTTCCTATATGGACAACGTAAAAACAAAGAAGTTACAATTGTTTTTTTTAAAAGACTAAACGGTCGTTTGACATCAGGAGGATTATGGAAGTGTCCAATAAATTTACCTCAACAACATGAATATGTCTCCAAATCTAGGGTGGATACATGGAACACTTCAAAAGTGTTCTTCCTGCCAAATGATGCTTAAGTGAATTTGGCCTAAGGTTGTAGATCACAAGGAGCCTGCTGGCGACTGAACATGGAACCTGCGCCACATTTATATGCAGTGTAATTGAACAATTTCGGCCAATAGGCACAACAAGTGAACGCTCCTTCTCCTTCCTCTCGCCTTTAGATCGAGTGGATGTATGGTAAACTCTTTGACACGGGTGTCATGGGTAACGTCCTCCATTAAGCTTCAGCTTGCATATAGGCACTCATTTTTATAGCATAACGTATTGGTATCCTAGGGATTTGAAATGGACACTTGGTTGGTACCATCGCCCCTTCAACCAAAAAAAGATCTTGCTCCGCTATTAGATTGTGCTTGGAAAAGGAATGACTGTTGCAGAGAGAAACTGTGGCTAGCTGCCGCTTCGACGGTGGACGTATTTGATGGAAAATAAATGCTGAAGCGCCATGCCGTAAGATACCCACCATAAGAAACTAAAAGATTATTTAATGACAGCTTTCAAACTAGATTGATCAGCGACAGATTTCGCAGCTTAAAAATACAGCGATCTAGAACAAGATTGAATGCGTTAATGAATTAGTTGATGTGGAAATAAGAACGTTGACTTACAAAGTTGTAAATATTTGGACCTTTGAATTGCCTCCCATCTTTGTGAAATCTAAATAAGACTTCACATCAGAAAAACTAGCTACTTTAAGACCCCCTTCGGATGACGCACAAAACTACGTTAAGAATTACCAATATTGGTAGATGTCCACCAGAAAATGATGGGATTCTTCCAGTGAAGATGTGATCTAAAAATCTCAAAGTCAGATCCAATCCGATTAGGGATGTCAACCGATCGGATTCGGATCGAATACATCTTCAACCATATCCGTTTTTTCGGATATTCATATATTCGAAGCAAAGTCATATCCGAATCCGAATCCAAAATCCAATTTTACAATCCGAATCCGATTCGAATCTGATTTTTATATTTATATCTGAATCTGAATCCGAATTTTGAACCGGATTTTGCCATTTTTCAAGTATTAGATAGAGGATATTTGTCTAAAACTGAATCCGATCCGAATCCGTATCAGAATCCGAATCCGATCGGATGTCATTTATTAAATCCGAATCCAATCCGATTTTTTCGGATCAGATCGGTCAGATATCCAATTCAAATCGAATATATTGACATCCTTAAATCCCACGGTCCCGGATAAGGTGGACAGAAGAATCCCTCTTAAGGAGAGATCGGAAAGACAGCAAAATATGCAATGTATGCACCTTATCGGATCCTTCGTTTTCCAGCATTAGAGACCTCAACTCGTATATTTGTTTTCCTTTCTCTAAAAATCAACCATCTGAATTATATAGTGTTTATCGTTGAAAAGTCAAATCTGCTTTGATTGGTAGTGCGATTTCATTTTTTCAAAATGCCGTTGCTTTAGGAGGACATTTTTGTCGGGCAAAAGACAGAGATCAGTTAATGACGATAACATACATATAGAAGGCTGCAAATTATTTTTGCAACAATAATGGTCCTTTATATGCAGTGGATTTCATTAAATAAGAAACACCACTTTATATATGTAAATATGTTTTGATAATATGTAGGTAAAAATCAGACCAATTGGGTAAACAAACAAAAGCCAGGCCTATTGAAATTAATTACTAAAATGTGTGTTTTTTTTTTTAAAAACAACTAACCTTGTAGATATGATCCTAAGAGTGATTTAATAGGAAACATATATTAAGTTGGCTGTTTTCTTACTTAAATAATGTTTTTTCAATAGTAAAAAACGAACGACTCTTATAATATCAAAATTTTGCTAGTATAAAGATCGATGTTTTTTACAACATTGACTTAAACTAAAATATAATTTATAATAAATTAGAGCTTGTAAACACATTAGAAGCTTCATATTTTGTTGAAAACAATTTTTAACATGAATTTAAGAGGTCTAGTTTTTATCCTTTGTCTAAGTGGCATTATATATATATAAAAGCTGGTAAAAGCCAGACCATTTGGGTTAGAGCCAAAACTAGATGCATTAAAATTAATTATTAAAATTATATTTTTTTCAGTTTAACCCTATAGATATTTTCTTAACGAGTGATTAAAATGGTGAGAAACATATTTTAAGTTAATCATTTTCTTTATAAAACAATGTTTTTTTAATAATAAAAATAAAGTAATTTATAATATCAAAATTTTGATAATAGAAAGATCAATCATTTTTGCAAAAGTGGCTTAAAAGTGAAACATGATTTATATCAAATTATTGTTTATAAACACATTAGGACATTCACATTTTGTTTAAAATAGTTCAAGAGTTCTGGTTTCCATCCTTATTCAAATGGTTTGGTCTCTACCATTATATATATATATATATAGTTATCGGACCTTCATGTAATACACTTAGACGGAAATCATTTAATTAAACTTGGTTTTGGGAATTAAGCTCTATTGGGCTTGAACTTGGACATGGGTGACCATCTTATTGAGGTATTGATGCCCAACAAAGTTGTTTCTTTCTTAATTTTTTATTTTCCTAAAACAATTTTTTTTTATTGAAGCGGTACTTTCATAATTTAACCATTTCATTTTAACGTTTTCCATCGGATGTAACAGTTCAGGAATTTTGACCTCAAAATTTGTATGCTAATTTGTATCTTACGAACGGAAAGCCCTGTAAAAAAGCGTTTATATTTGACCTAGGGGCCAACTCTTGTTAGGGTACCCCTTATCCGAACCTTGGTTTTCCAGCCCCACATACTTCAATTGTTGTATTTGTTTTCTTTCGTCTAAATAATCATGCATCTGAATTATATCGTGCTCAACGTTGACAAGTCAAATACGCATGGAAGTGTATAATATTTCACATAATTTTTATAGTTTGCCTACGGTTTAGTCATGCATTTGTCTTGGGGAACTTTCTCCTTGCCCAAAGATGGCTGGGATCAGTTCATGATGCCAAAAATACATGTAGACAGATGCAAACTACTTTTGCTATAATGTTCTTATGTGAGGTGAATCTCACTAAAACCCCGTCACTTTATTATGCACGTACATCCGGTTTTTTAAGTCATTGGTTTCTAGTGTTCACGGTTTACGGCTTACAAGGCAAACAAGGTCAAGAGGAGGTACTAAGGCATATTAATCTATTGGCAACTTTGATTGAACATAATTAAGCTGTCGAGACAACTTTGAATTCTAAATACTTGAGGATGTGTTTTAGAGAAGATGCTCACATGTGGTACAGCTATAACTGATTGAATCACTTTTTAAAGCCAATTGTAATTTTGTTCCTAGTTATAGTTATTTATTTTGTTTTTTTATGACCGATTAAAAATTTGTTAATTATTTATTTAGTGCCCATGAAATAAAATTTCTGGCTCCACTACTGTATATGGTTAATAATAACATATGTAAGAACAACCCAAAGATGAGCGTGTTTATGTCAAGGGGAGGCAGCTGCCAGACTGCCCATTCATGTAAGGAACAATATTGGGAGTTTGATTGCTTTCTACAGTTCATTTTATATGATGTCAATATAGTTGAAATATCTATTCTACACAGATAAGTTGGAAGAGGTGGGAGACCCTTATAGCAAAGATGCTCCATTGCTCATTTTATGGAGTGTCCGTAGTGGTGCTTAATGAGCCTGGTCTATCATAGTAGATGGGCCTCCCTCATTACAGTGCTGCTGTGGGAGAGGAAGACACCATTTAATTTTTTAGTGGTATAGTACCTAATGGGCCCTATCGTTAACTATGAATGACTCTAGAGATCATGCCAAGGGACATGATCTACCATACGCGATGTGTAAAAGGTACTTAAAAAGACGTTGCATAATGTTTAATGTGTGTCTATTGTACCCACAATTTTAAAATTAATTAGTGATTTTTTTGCAATCTAATCATAAAGACATTATCTTAAATAGCGATTTGATGAAAAACATATATTAAGTTAATCGTTTTCTTATTTAAACAATGTTTATTAAATAATAAAAAATAAACTACTTTTGGAACACAAAATTTTGATTGTAGAAAGATGTTTTTTTTTTTTTTTTTTCAAAAATTGACTTAAACATGAATTATATTAAATTCTTGTTTATAAGCACATTAGAATGTTCCCATTTTGTTTCAAACACTTTTTAACACGAATTCAATGGTTTTGGGCAATTAGCTTATTCAAGTAAAGCTGGCTTTTGTTATGATCCACGCATTTCAAGACAGGTATTGGATGGGATTGGCTGATTGATGATGTCCAGGGGCTGTTTTCCGGTCAGCTTTGTTTCAAAAAGAAGTTTGGTGTCCATGTTACTTATTTTTCTTTAACATGTTTACTTTATAATGAGTAGGCTATATGTTAAACCTGTAACGCAAATATATTTGTGAGTGAGGGGCAAGAAGTATGTGAATTGGGGAGCAGAAATAACCGAATTAACTAGGCCCAGGAAGAAGACTCCTCCGATAAGGACAACGTCGTGAACACATAAAGAAGTTACTTTTTTAGAAGACAAAAAAATTTCCCTAGCCTAACATGGTAGAGTACACGGGCCACCGCACATGAAACCTGCGCCTCATTTCTGCACAGTTGCTCTGTACCTGAATAACCTTTTAAAAGACAATATTATTTCTTCCTCTTTCCCTGCTTTTACCAGGGTTGCTCGCCTTTACCAGGGTTGCTTTGATGTATGGTACACCTTTTAACTTAAGTGTCATGCACCGTTCGCAAAAATAATATAGCAGCGACTTTGGGATTCGAATCTCAACATCAACAACGAGCGTTAATGTTGTTAATTGTGACCGTGTGTTGCCTTGGTTTCTTTTCATGGTTCATAGTTTTCTTTCTAGTGTCAAAAGAAACGACCGAGCTGTTTGAATGTGTGAGGAAAACCGATGAAAGGGCTTGCATGACTACCATACCTTATGGCAAAATAGGTTGGTTGTTTTAGATCTCTCAATCTCCCTCTTTCTCTCTTTATAAAATCAGATGTATTTAAATCCATTCATGAACGAATAGTGGCTACTGAAATGGGTCCTATTGTTGTTTTCTGGTAGAAGATTTCAATCCGAAGCTTATAGAAAAGTAGGAAATGGTCTTAATATCAAATAAGATTGACTCAATGGCCTAGATACAACTTTAAAAAATCCTAACACTCATGGATGGTGCTTGAAGAGATGGTTGATTACATTACATATAAAGGCATGTGCATGACACCTCAAAAGATGAGTCATTGAGCCTCGCTAATTAATGTTAGAAGAAGCACTCTTAAGGAGAGAACAGAAAAACGGCAAAAAATGGCACATACATTCCTCATCTGATCCAGTGTTTCCCATTCTTACTAACCGGATCAATTAGTATATTTGTTTTCCTTTCTCTAAAAAATCACGTGAATTATACAACCCTCAATGTTGAAAAGTCAAACACGCTGGAAGGGTATACGATTTCACTTTTTCAATATGCCTTCGCTTTAGGGGAACTATATATATATATATATATATATATATATATATATATATATATATATATATATATATATATATATATGTATAATTCTTTTATTTTAATTAGGCCAGACCAAGTTGGGCTGGTCCTCAGGTCCAGCCTGTGGTTAAGCGTGAGCCCGACTTCTTATTAGGCCAGGTGGGTGGGCGTGCCTGAAGCCCAACCCAACTTCACTTTTTTTCTTAAAGAGTACTAATTCAATATAGGGTAACAGGTATAGTCATCGACTGCAAACTCGTAAGGATGTTTCAAATTAGGAATTTTTCATTGAAGAAGCTGAATTATATTTTCAAAATTTTAACAATAGTTGAAATATGTTTTTTGAATATTTTTATAAATGATACTAAAAAATTTTTAAACATTATTGTTTTTCCGCAACAACCCTACGGGGGAAAGGCCCCCTAACCTTTTATTCTAACAAAAGAAAATATGTACAACAAAAATTGGCAATCACTCCACCCTAACGGCTAGAGCGAGCCAAGAAAGGAAAAACAAACCAAGAGTACACCAAAGGTTACGGAACCAAAACTACAGTGATTGAGTTCAAAGTGACAAAATATCATGAGCAGGTTGTTGTTGCAGAATTTGTACTCGAAGCAATAAGTTGTTGTAATGGTTGAGCCAACTGTGGAAGGGCGGACATCCTTGAATCATGGTTCAGAGTCTTCTAATCCAAAGCTTGTTATTAGAAATTAGTAATGACGAATGATAAAGTCCTCAGGTAGATCATTGTTGACCTCCCACCAAGCTACACCTTGGCCAAGCAAACCATTCAAATCTTGAAGTAGAAAGGCGACAGCTGTCTACCGTTAGAAGCAATAGAAACGACTTGCAGGCAAGCTTGGCCAGTCACAATACGCAACATTTGTCAAGAACAATCCCCGTATTCAACCAAACTTGTAGGTCTTTTCTGTCGTCACTAAAGTTCCTCAAGATAACATAGAAGCTAAGATAGCATAGAAGCCATCAACACAGACCTGCCAAACAGCATAAGAGTCTTGTTGAAACAAATAAATAAATAAATATATATATATATATATGCATTTGTCAAGAGCAATCCCCGTATTCAACCAAATCTGTAGGTCTTTTCTGTCGTCACTAAAGTTCCTCAAGATAACATACAAGCCAAGATAGCATAGAAGTCATCAACACTGACCTGCCAAACAACATAAGAGTCTTGTTGAAACAAATAAATAAATAAATATATATATATATATATATATATATAAGTTGGTGAAAATCAGACTATTTGGGTGAGACAAATCCAAACCCCATAAAATTAATTCTTTTGCAGTCAAACCTTATAGCTAAGCTTATAAGAGTGATTTGGTGAGAAATATATTTTAAGTTAATCATTTTTTATTTAAACAATATTCTTTTAATAGTAAAAAATAAACTACCCTTAGAGCTTTAAAAGTTTGATAGTAGAAATATTAATTTTTTAAAATAACTTAAGTTGGTTTAAAACACTTTTTAACATAAATTCAAAAGGTCAGACCTCTTAAAGTTAATTATTATAATATTTTTTTTGCAATCAAACCTTATAGATATGATTATTAGAGTGATTTGGTAATAGAAATATTTTAAGTCAATCATTTTTTTTACTTAAACAATATTCTTTTAATAGTAAAAAATAAACTACCCTTATAGCCTCAAAAACTTGATAGTAGAAATATCAAATTGTTTTTAAAATGACTTAATTTGGTCTAAAACACTTTTATACACGAATTCAAAAGGTCTGGTTTTTACTCTTTACCTAAGTGGTTTGGTATCCGTCGACCTATATATATATTTGTTGATCAAAATCATTTGAGTAAAAGTAGTTTCGGACAATACGTTTTTGAAGAAAAAATCTGCTTTTCATCCATATACCCGGCTTTCAGGCTGGATGGGCCGACCTGGGCTGGGTCTTATCGGGCTGGGCCCCATGCGCACAGGAAACTCCATTATGTTAAGGGAAAGCAACGAAGGGGTATAGTACTTAGTAGGCCCGGCCTATAATAGTAGATGAGTCTGGCTCAGTACTGTACTGCTGTGGAAGAAAAATGTCACCCTTTAACTTAAGTGTATTTATCTTGCAGCGGCACAGTACTTAATCGGCCCCCTATCATTAAATATGCATGCCTCTAAAAGATCATGCACACTACCTATTTTTCCTTTCCTTTCATGCTACATGATCAGCTTTTACGGTCACTTAGCATGGACGTCCACTCAGGCTGTACCTTCGTGGTCCAGCAAGTGGCCGTGAAATATGGTAATTCTTTTTCTCATGTAACTTCGATTTGACATGTGGAGAGTAAAAACATGACTTTGGACGATATCGGCTTTGCAAAACACAATTTACTGGCAAGATCTGATCAGCTCGCAACTATGTATTGCCATCTATCAATTTAAAAGTTGATACTTTTGCAGCATAATTAAACCATATGTTAGGCCTTCATCACAAGTATATATGTGAGTTGGGACAAAAGTATATGACTTGGGTGCATGAATAACCAAATTACCTTAAAAAGGAAGACTCCTCCTACACCTTAAAGACAATTTAACTTTTTTTTTTTCTTTTACAAGACCAAGTGATTTCAGGCTAAGATTGTAGAACTCAAGACCCCTGCTTGCCACCGAACATGGAATTTCCCGCTCATTTGAACACAGTAACACTGTAATTGAATAATTTTTTCTAAAGTCAAGGTTCTTTCCTCTTTTACTTGTCCTTAGGTCAATGATTGCTGCGAGGTTAAAGTGGGTATACGGTATACTCTACCATTCGAGTGTCAAGCTTGCCACTATTTGCAGTCTAACGCTTTGTTTGGTTGAAAGGTAAAGGAATAACTGTAAAAGGAGGAGATGGTTCTTAATATCATCATGTTGTCCGCTGTTATAAGAGTTTCAATCCGAAGCTCGAGATGGTTCTTAATATCAAATTAAGTTAAATTTAACGACGGAAGGTGCTGGAAGAGATCGTTTTATATATATATATATACATATATATATATATATATATATATATATATATATATATATGGAATTATGGCATGTACGCTCAAAGACGAGTCGTGACCCTGCTGCCTAATTAATGTCGAAGGTGACAACTGCAAGCTGCTCATTAATTAATTTTATATATATATATATATATATATATATATATATATATATATATATATATATATATATATATATATATATAATTATATTACAAATATACTTTTATTTTAATCAGGCGAGCCTGATTTCAGCACCACCTGCAAGAGCCCAGACATGTACAATACTATTTCTTTACAATTGGATTAATCCATCTTGGTGGTGGAAGGGCTAACCTAAAATCAGATTCAATCCAACGGTCCCTAATCAGGCAGGCCTAAAAAAACAAAAAATGCCATACATATTCCTTAGCTGATCCATTGTTTTCCAGCCTTAGAAACCTCAACTATTTTATTTGTGTTCCTTTTTCTAAAAAAATATCTCTCAATTAATGACGACAACATGCATATAGATGGCTGAAAACTATTTTTGCAATAATAACGTTATTTTTTATGAGGTGAATTTCATCAAACAACCACTTTAAACACATACATCTATTTTGAGTTAATTTATTGTTTAGGAGTTGCGATTTAATTATACGACAAATAAGGCAAAGACACTACAATAGATTTTCAAAAACACCGGTGCCCCACTTCGTGTTCAGAGTCATTCTGGAAAAAAAGTAGGGCTGCATAATGAGACGAGTTAACTGCATCTCAACTCAAATTTACTCGGTAAAAACTCCTAGACTCGAACTCAACTTATGAATGAATGAGTCAAACTTCAAAATGTTAAAATGAATTGAGTTTGAGTTGTAAGAAATCAACTCATTTAAACTCAGCTCGACTAGACTACATAAATGTGTCATGAACTATTGTTAAGTTCTTCTTCAGGTGATATTTGGATTTGGATGCAGAATATGTGCATTCCTTCCTCGAATTTTCTGTTAGATTGTAGTCCACAGTTGCATTAGAGCGAAAAAACAAGTGAAACTAGTTAAAAGAAAAAAGAAATGTTAACGGAAACATGAAACGAGTTAAGCGAGTTGAGCTCAACGCTATGTGGTCAAGCTCAAACTCAAGCTTGTACTACGAAGCTGAGTCGTGCTCAAGCTCGAGATTTTTGAGTCAAGTCAACTTCGAGCTCGAGCTAACTCAATTGAAACTCGACCAGGCTCGTCTGCAACCCTAGAATAGGCGTTGAGAGGTGAGCTGTGAAAGTAGCAACGCCTTTTACCTTGTCCATGCTGCAAGAACTAACGACTTTCTCACATACCAATGATTTTCTCATGCATGGCTAGTCTGCCCCAGGCACCGACACTGCAGGGAGCTCCTCTTTTTTCTTTAGAGCACCAAGAGTTCGGTACAAGCCAAGGGGTAAAGTTCTTGGCCGCAACCTCGCAAAAGCATTGTAATTTGGTCGATTTAGATATACAGAACACATACTTTTTATCTTTCTCGATTAGGGGTACTCGGGTATATTATGTGATTTACCAAACTGAATGACGTATTTGCATGACGAGATATATACATTTTTTTTTTTTTATCACGAGAGATGCGTCGGTCGGTAAATTTGGACCATCTAAAAATCCAGCTGCCCCTATCTCTTTCCATTTCTAGATCTACATTATAAATAGTGTAAGAGGTTTGCAAGTCTCCTACCACTGATTCTGAAAGCTGCCTCCCTCTATTTCCCTTTCGCTGTTGTCCTAGAGATATGGCGCTAAAACTTCCTTCCTTTTCCATCCTTTTTGTGCTTGTCCTGCTTGTCATTCCCCAAGTTTTGGCACGAAAAATAGTGAAGGACCAAGGTTTGTGATTCCAATATTTCTGTTCTTCGCTCCAATTAGCAGATATTTATTACTTTTGGGTAATGAACCTGAAATGATGCTCATATCGTCTTCAGATATTTCATTTCTGTTATTCTATGGGTAAATCTCATGTGTTTTCTTTTTTTTTTTTTATCTCTCTCTCTCTCCTCCGTTGAAGGCCGTATTTCAAAGGAGAAAATCAGGAGAAAGTAAATTAATTAAGGGACAATTAGCGTTACAATGCTTTCTCTAATTTGCGATAAATTAAGAAAATATCCTCAATAGCTAACAGGAGATAGATAACAGGAGACTACGGCTGCCGCATGTGTGGCTACACCTGCTGCCCAGCTGATGCACAACACAGCGAGTCTGGAAAGAAGGTGGGGGTGGTCAAAGCTGATGAGCAAGAAGGTCAGGGGCTTGGTGGCGGCAGATCATGATGATATAAGCATCCTTCCGCCGTATATGCATTCTGGATGATCAGCAAGAAGCTGGGAGTGCTACTACTACTCATTTGCAGTGACGTCTATGAGTTTTCCATGAGTCTAAGGAAGTGTGCGTTTTCTCAAAGTGTCGATGTAATAAGTTCCTGCTTGGAGAATGTGGTGGCTTTCTATTTCCAATAAAGAAGTCCGTGTTCCTTAATTAATATGCATTGCAGCATATATATATATATATATTTGCTTCTTTGATATATATATATATATATATATATATATATATATATATATATATATATATATATGAAATAATGGCATGTACACGACAGTTGAAAAATGAGCCCGTGAGCCTGCCTGCCTAAAACAACTGCTAGGTGCTCATTTAGGCTTCGGTTCCCAAATGTCGAAAGCAAATTAAGTGAACTGAAGATGGGAAGAATGAAAAAGTTAACCTTTTAAGAACCCTTAATATTGAGCCCTGGAGTGGTTTGGTAACTTATTTTTTAAGATTGACACATATATATTATAATTAATTATATTTATATATTAAATTATATAAAAAAAATACTGTTATTTTAATTGGAAGGGCATCACCAATTGCAAGAGCCCAAACATGTACAGTGCTGTTTTCCACCTCACATGCTTCAATTATTAGATCTGTTTTCTTTCGTCTACAAAAATCTTGCTTCTGAATTTATGTCGTACTCAACTTTGAAAAGTCAAATAACCTTGGATGCCTATAATATTTCTTTTTTTTTTTTTTTTCATTTTGCCTTCACTTTAAGCCTTTTTGGGAACTTACTTTTTCCAAAAAAGGGGATGGGTTAATGATATCAAAAATGTATATATGTAGATGGATGCAAGCTATTTTTGCCATAATGTTCTTAAGTGGGGGTGAACCTGACTAAAATCATATCACTTTATTATGCACGTACACACAGCTTCTTTTGGGGTCCAGAGGTGGGCACTAAGGTGTATTACTTTTTTAGTCCCAAACACATGCACAGGGTTCAATCCAAAACTTATGGAAATGGAGAAAATGGTCGGTCTAAATATGAATAAGGTTGAACCTAATTATGGCCTAGAGACTAACTTTAAATTCTAAGTACTGGTGGATGTTGTGTTTTAGGACGCAGAGTAATGGCATGTATTGGAACATCTCAAAGATGAGCCGATGAGCCTGTCTGTGTCAAGGCGAGCCAGCTGCAACGACTGCCCCTTCGTGTGATGAGCAATATTAAGAGTTTGATTGCTTCCTACCTTTCATTTTTATACGATGACAATATACTTTCAATACCTGCGCACACATAGGCTAGAAGGATATCCTTCTAGCAAAGATGCTCCATTGCTCATATAGGAGCCACTCATTTTATGGAGCAACGTTATGGGCCCAACCTATCATAGTGGATGGGTCTCGCTCATTACTGTGCTACAATGGGAGAGAGACACACAATTTAAATTTATTTATTTTGTTTGGTGTGTGGTCCTCTGTGAAAGAAAAGTGTTAATAAAGAAAAGGTTGACCTTTTGGAGTCGGTTTCTTCTTCGTAATTTTTACTAAATCCAACAAGTTACAATAAGATAAATAAATTCACTGTGGTAATTTTTACTAGTCATTTCTTGAGGGGCAGTTGAATGTCAAGATTACTCCTTGCCGAACCCCACAGGAAGCACAACTTGCGTGTGACAGAGGGATCTTGTTTGGCGAAACTTTTATTCAGTGGAGTTGTGCATGTCACGTATTTATGTGCCTGAGCCAATGATTGGTTTGGCTTGCCTATGTCCACCAGCCATTTCCAGTTAGACATTACATGCAATGGTTTTCTGAATTGATATTAATGTCTTGGGTCATTAATTTTTCATGCATGCATGCTGCATACAATACTGTCTGTCAGCTAATTTAACCGAGGTGAACCGGCTGCGTCTGGGTCCACTTGGCAGCATGCATGGGGAAACAACATTTACTGTCATGGCCTTCCAATTGCGCTACCTTCTCCCTAATCAACAGCATTAATTAGGCTTGGAGGTGGTGACTTGATTGTCATGACTCATGACATGCTGTTGCTTAGTTTGACTTGAGATAGACAATTTCGGAAGCATAATATATGAAGGTGATGCACAATTTTGAGAACTAGCTAGATGCTAGATCAAAGGATCTATTGTTAGCCAAGGACGGATCTTGATCGCATTTAATCCGTAAATTCACTTCTCATTCAAATGGAGCTTGTGTTCAACAAAATTTGTTGAGTAAAACATGCTGAGAAATGAAGGCCTGGTTTGTTACAAGATCATTGCACAATTAACCTTTGCGTTGAAGATCATAGAAATATCATACTTTTCCTTCCCACCATATCAAATGGAGTGCTTGAACTTCGATGGAGCAGCAGAGTAACTGAGTAAGCATCCAAGATTAGTACCGAACGAGAATTTTAGGTGTTTGGTGCCATCTTTGCACAACTCTTTGCCATCTCCGAGGGCCTATTCAAGGTGCTACCAGCACTGGCCACAAACTTCATAGTTACAGTAAAAGCAGCTGGTGACGAAGACGAGTTCAGACTCAGAGAGCTTTATCTCTTCAAATGGACTACTTCGTTGTTCCCGCCCCTTACGCTTACAATCCTGAACATGGTTGGAGTTGTTGGAGGTGTTGCAAGTGCCCTTAACAAAAGAGAGAGAGAGGGGGGGGGGGGGGGAGGGGAGAGAGAGGGAGATCTTATTTTTGCTTCTCTATGTCGCAGCTTCTTTTGTTACTCATGGTGATGAAGATGCTGATAAACTTCACTATATTATTTGCCACTTTTCTGGGCCATGTTATTAATGTAATATCATGTGAAATGTAGTTGTTTAAATTTGAGTAATTGGTAATTAAGCAAAATTTGAATGTGCCTATGGGGCTTCCTGCAAATACATGGATAAGTCAAGATTTCTGCAAATGCGACGGACCACTTAACCAAGGGTAACTCGTCCAAGATTGTCAAAGAAGACCATCGCAGATCTTAGGCATCTGACAGCTTGCTTCAAATAAGTAATTATTTAAATTATACAAGTAGATATACTGATAAAAAATCGGGTTGATGTTCAAAAGAAATATGAAGAAAGTAGAAAGCAATTCAGACACTAGGCCTTAGTGGTAGGCTAATCTGCTTAATGTGATGGATTCAAGAGGTTCAGGGAGGTAAGCATGAGAGCAAGCAGAGAGCTCCTGGGAGACGTGGCGCATGGTGGGTCGAGCATCAGCTTTAGTCTGGACGCATGCCAGTGCTATGGATATCAAGAAGACCACCTCCCCTGCGACCTGGCCGGTCGGCAAGGGTAACCGCTGGTCCAACACATCCTTTAGGAAGAACTCCTGGTTGCCACCGGGAGTTTGTGCGGCTGCCGCCGATGACAAGACGGAGATGATGTCGCCAGGATGCTTCCCCATCATTAACTCTAACGTTACAACTCCAAAGCTGTAGACATCACACTTCTCCGTCACTCTCAATGTATATGCCAATTCTGCAGAAAACCCAAAAAAGAAAGGAAGTCAGATTAGGGGACTTCTTCCATGAGATATTACAATCTATTACCCAAAAAAAAAAAACGTTAAGTTCCTTCTTCCAATGGGAAATAGTTCAAAGATGTTTACATGAACAAAAATGCTTTCACATACTGAAGAAATGGAATTAAAGCAGGTTACGAAGCTGAACTCATTTTTGTTTGATTTCAAAAGACATGCAAACGCTCAACTACAAGTAAAGAAATCAACAAAAGTATGAACCAAATTTCACTTAAGTTTGATGCTTTTAAAACACTTTTTAAGCAAAAGCAACTCACCGGGCGCCATATAGCCGTAGGACCCAGCGGCGTTGGTCCAGCTGGTGGTATCCGGCCCGAGAACCTTTGCGGTACCAAAGTCCGAGACCCGAGGCTCAAGATCTGTATCCAAGAGAACGTTGTTGATGGAGATATCCCTGTGCACGATGGGAGGCGAGCAGTCATGGTGAAGGTAAGAGAGTGCATGGGCCACACCCCTCACGACCCGAACCCGAGCCGCCCAACTTAGAGCCTCCCACTCCCCTTGGGTCCCGTATAGCATGTTCCCCAAGCTGCCTCGATCCAGATGCTCGTAAACCAGATACATGCGCCTCTCCTTGGTGCAAAACCCATACAGCGTCACAATGTTCCGGTGCCGGGCCTCCGTCAGTGCTCTGATCTCGTTCTGGAAGCTCTTCTCCTCTACTGCCTGATATCCTTCCTCCGTCGCCTCCAACCTTTTCACGGCAAGTATCTGGCCGGACGGCAGTTCTGCGCGGTACACGCTCCCAAACCCGCCCCTACCGATGCAATGCTCGTCGCTGAAGTTGTCTGTCGCTGCGGCGATCTCGTTGAAGCTCAGCTTCCCTTCCACCTTCCAGATGGCGATCTCCCGATCGTGGTTCTGGGGGATTATAAAGGTGGATCTGTGTCGCCTATAGATTACGCATATGCAGAAGATCAGCAGTACCAGCGCAAGTGTCACAGGTAACAGTATAGTTAGCTTTAGGATTTTTGAGCGAGAGTTCTTGTTTTGGTTGGAGGTAGGGCATTCCATTAGACCCTTGGCCTTCCCACATAGGCCGTGGTTTCCGATGAATGCGGAAGAGGGTGAGTTCAATATCACCTTGTTGTCCGGCAGTGGGCCGGAGAGTTGGTTGTAGGAGAAGTCCACTTTTTCCAAGCTGATCAAGTCCCTGAAGTCAGACGGGATCTGACCGGATAGCTGATTCCTTGAAAGGTTCAGGATCATTAGATTCTTAAGCTTCCCAAATTGTGCCGGGATCTCGCCGGTGAGATCGTTGGAACTCAAATCGAGCATTGCTTGCAGTGAAACCAGGTTGCCTAACTCGAACGGTATCTTCTCGATGAAATGGTTGTGGCTGAGGTTCAGTTGTTGTAGTTTCGAACAGTTGCCGATCTCGCGCGGGATTGATCCGCTCAGATTGTTGTAAGATAAATCCAGAGTACCCAGATTTGGTAGTTGGCCTATGTTAAGGGGGATGATGCCAGAGAGTCCATTATTACTCAAATTCAGCCTGAACATGAGGCTTAAGCCGAATAACTCTGATGGAATTTTCCCTGAAAGGGAATTGAAACCAAGGTTGAGGTCCTGGAGCTTGGGTAACCGGCCGATCTCCGGTGGTATTCTTCCAGAGATTTTGTTGTTCGCAAGGTAGAGGGAAGTGAGGTTGCTGCACTGTGCCCATGACACGGACATCTCCCCGAAGAGGTTGTTATTGCTTGCATCCATGTACCATAGATATGGATACACTCCGAACGATTGGGAGATATCTCCAGAGAGACGGTTCCACTCCAATCGAACTCTCCTCAAGCTAGAGCAGTTCTTGAGGGTGGCTGGCAATGGCCCACTGAAATTATTCTGACTTGCAGTGAAGTTGATCAGTTTCCCGCCAGTACAAATCCCTGAAGGCAAAGAGCCGGAGAAGTTGTTCCTCGCGAAGCTCACACTAGTTAAGCCTCCAACGGTTCCGAAGTTCGGTGGTATTTCACCAGACAGATTGTTGCTGAGTACGAAAAAGAAGTCCAGATTATGAAGTTCAGTGATGGATTGAGGTAGCGTACCCTGCAAATTGTTGAAACTCATATCCAAGTGCTTGAGAGAACTCATGTTTCCAATCTCATGAGGGATAGTTCCACTCAGTGTGTTGTTAACTAGGCTGAGTAGGGTGAGTTGCTTCAGGTTTCCGATTGTGGGTGGGATGGGGCCACTGAGCCGGTTCCTAGAGAGGTCGAGTTGCTTCAGATTGATAAGGTTTCCCAAGGACCAGGGGATTGAGCCCGTAATCATATTTTCGAACAAGTAGAGGAGCGTGAGAACCTTCAATAATCCGATATCCGGCGGTATATTTCCTGTAAGTTGATTCCTCTGCAGTTGCAAAGAGTCCAGTTGAGTCCAGTTGGTGAGGAAGATGGGAACTATCTCCCCTGTTAATGAATTACCGGACATGCCTAAGTTTCTCATCTTTTTCCAGTAAGCAAGAGTCCAAGGGAGGGCACCAGTTAGCTTATTATCAGACAAATTCACGAAAGTAAGATTCCGACAGAGACCAAGCTCCGCAGGTATGGTTGAATTCAGGCCCGCTTGGTGTAGATCGAGCCACTCCAACGATTTGAGCTGGCCGATAGACCCAGGAATGCCGCCATAGAAGCTGTTCTCATGGAGCTCGATGATGCGGAGGCTATCGAAAGAGGCGATCCACTCCGGAATCTGACCTGAGAAATTGTTTCCGCCAAGATGCATGGCTTCTAGCTTGGCTAATTTTGACAACGTGGTTGGTATTGGGCCTTGGAAGCCATTACTAGTGACATTGAAGTAACGGAGCTTAGGTAGCGATGTGGCAATCTCAGCTGGAATCTTGCCGGTCAGCTTGTTCCACGACAAGTCAAGGAACTCCAAATTGGGGCAACGAAGCACGAAGGGTGGGAACTCACCGGTGAGGTTGTTGTTGGACAGGCCGAGGTATGTCGCTGCCGGCAAGCCGGAGGCTTTAGATGGATCCGGTGCTGCGAGGATGTTGGCACTCAAATCGAAGATTAAGACCTTGGGGAGGCCGGTGAGTTGGTAAGGGATAGCTCCTGTAAGTTGGTTGTCGTGGAGATCGAGGGTGGTGAGGTCGACGAGATTTCCGACCTCCGGCGTGACCACGCCATTGAACGAGTTGCTGCTCAAGTCTAGATGGACAAGCTTGGTCAGAGTGCCAATCCCCCGGGGAATGCTGCCGGAAAGATTGTTGAGACTGAGGACGAGGCGAGAGAGGTTGGGGAAGGCAGAAAACTTGAAGGAGGCAAGGGTGCCCGCCAAGGAAGAGCGGGCGAGGTTTATCTCCGTGATGGAACCGGAGGTGCTGCAGACGATGCCTGTCCAATTGCGGGGACTGGAGTTGCTGGTCCAGGAGGACAGCGAATCTTTCTTGTGGAGTGAAGTTTTCCATCTCAAAAGGGCCTCTGCTTCGAGATTGGCTAAGCTGAGTGTGGAGAATACGGAAAAGGAGACGAGGATGAGGAAGGGGAGGAGGTGGGACTGGGAAGGTGGTGGTGACTTCATGATCGCCTGCAGGCTGCAGTTGGTGCGACGGTAGTTGAAGAAAGACAAGTGTTCTTGAATTATATCTCAAAGCTAAGGATTTTGGTTTTAGCAAATACATGCTGATCTTTCAGACTGTTTCGGGCTGTTTTTCATCGAAGGAACAGTCATTGGGGTTCATCATTCACGCTGAAACAGTCATTGTATTGGATTCTGGTTCAAAGGAAGTGACGTTGTACAGTTAATTATTTGTGACGTCGGGCTTAAGTGGTTCAATAAAAAATAAGTGGGCTCCAACCCCATTTATTGAGAATCACAATTTAAATCCTCTTCAGATTCCTCTCCCTCCCTGTACAATAGTTTTGGGGTGGCTGAGGGGACGCAACCCTAAAACTTAGGGTCCGGACAAGGGAAGGAGAAGCCTTGTGGGCGGATTCGAATACTAGCTCCAGTGGGCAATACCCATTGAATCTTTGCACTATCTATTTTGTCTGTTTAAAAAGTAATTTAAAACTAATTTAAATTCAAAAAGTGTAAAATATATAAAAAAACTAGTTTTCTGTGACTATGACATATACCTTTAATATCCATAAACAATTAACTATGTCATATAGGAGCCACTCATTCTATAGGGTGTAGAACAGTTGATGAGTCTCATTTGTTCATTAACTGGGAATGGTAGGTTGTCAACTACCTAGTGTCTTGGAAACTAGGTGATGGTGTTGACATTAAGTTTTGGACCGAAAGTTCATGATGGGTCCTCTCTCCTTCTTAATCAAGTCCAGCAGAAAATTTGATATATATTTGCAAAAATTTCTTCGGCCATTTGTTAAGCAGGTGAAACAGTTAGTAGATCAGTAGAACTTTGACATCTCCTTCTCTACATGGATTAGATATGTCATGGAGCTGACAGTTCAGTATTGCGCAGGAACTTGCTTTGTTGGGGAAATGTTAATGTGACTACATTAAGCAGATCTGAATTCCATAAGCGTCTCAAGATTGTGCATGGCTCAATCAAAGAAGAATTATTCAATTATTTATGTGCCTGGCCCATGCGATGGCTGGCTTGGCTTGACTAAGTCCACCGGTCTCTAAGTCTCTAATGTCCCAGTTTTCCTCCCAAGAGCTGTGCTTATCATCATATTTATGTGCCTCACCCATGCGACGGCTGGCTGGCTTGACTAAATCCAGCGGCATCTAATTTCCCAGCTTTCATCACAAGAGTTATAATTATCATCATATTTATGTGCCTCACCCATGCAATGGCTGGCCTGGCTTGACTAAGTCCACCGGCCTGTAATAGATCCCTTTCAGTGAAAACTCTCTAGATCTCTCTCCCTCCCTTAATCTCCATCTTTAATCTTTCCCAGTCCCTCTGCATTTCGCTCCCTCTCTCTTCTTTTCCTTTTTTCTGCCTTTGCTTGTGAGGAGGCCTTTTTCTTGATTCTTAATTATAACTTTTCATATTTTGCTTAATTTCCCGCACTATAATACAGCCAGTCATGACAACTTGCACCAAATCTCAAGTTTGAATTGATCAGTTCTGATTTTATCAGCCGGGGCTCTCTATCTTTCTCTATTTCTCCGTGGCCTTGGAGAAGGCGCCGAAGCGTCGTTCCCCCTTTTCCACTCTCTCTCGACATATATATATATATATATATATATATATATATATATATATATATATATTGAACCTATTAACAGTAATCAGGGGGAAAACTCATGAGATATTCATGTTCTTAGTTCCGAAGGAAGAGGGTAATCTGATTAATCCAAGTGAATGACACCAAAACCACAGTAGGGAACTGTTTTGACGTGTTCCGAAGCAAGCTGCTGAGCGATAGGTCTTGCCGACCTTCATTACTACAAAATGAAACATATCTACAGGAAAACAAGTAAAAAACTGTTTTCACATATTCATTTGCAAAGGTTTCTGCTTGCAGTTGCAATATGACATGGTTAATTAAGTTAGCCAAAAAAGGTATAAGTTAAATGTGATTGTGACAGCCCTTTGTCTCTATCTTTTGTTGACGATCACAGTTTTTCTTTTGGATGTGACATATGAAACCACCAAGCTGACTGTTTCTTATGTCCAAAAGGTACTTAGGCATTGGGCGTACAAAGTTCAATGTATGTTATATGTAACACTAATATTTCTTCAGATTCATGTTATATGGTGGTTAAGCCAAGGTTTAACAAGGAAAACCCACAAATGCTTATTCTAGATGGGGGAAAAAGTCTCAATATGTGTTTGTTGACAATAAATACGCAGTTGAAAGCCGAAGGTTCCACCTTCCCCCATTCATACCGCCGCCTAGTTGAAAGGCCCTTCCCTCCATCCTCAACACAATCACTTTTGGTGTGTGGCAACCTAATCTTCCGTGGTATGACTTTATCTCGAGAGTTGTGTCTGCGTCATATTTATGAGCCTGACCCCAAGGCTAGCTCGGGTTGAACAAGCCCACTTGCCTTGAGCCCTTTCTAGTCTCTGTACACTATAAATAGCCCAAGAGGATTGCATTCCAATCACAAGAAACTCTCTCCCTCCCTTTCTTTCCTTTTGCCTTCTTAAACTTCATCTCCCTCTCTTATCCCCTTAGAGATGGCGCCAAATCGTTCTTCTTTTTCCATCCTCTTGGTGCTTGTCTTGATGCTCTTCTCCCAAGCTTTTGCACGAGAATTAATGGTAAAGAAACAAGGTTAGTGAGTCCATGTTCCTGCTCTCCAGGTTAACTAATTGTTAAATTTTTAAAATCTATGAGTAATATCGAGAGTCGTTTCTTCATTGAAAACATATTGCTCTTTGATTTGTAGATGTCAGCTGTCATTTTTGTTTTACAAAATTAAACAATTTTACATCTTTGTTTTTGCTTGTTTAATTGAATTCTGTCATTCTTTCACTCTCTAATTTGGATAAAGGGGAGGGGCCCCTGCCCTAGCAGCATTGCTTGGAAAAGAATACTTGGATCTTTGTGACATTTTTATAATCTCCATGCATTTCATATGTTTATTCAATTTCATGTGAAATTTTGCCATTAGACCAAATTGACTATATAGGCCAGAAAATAAGTGGGAAATATGAAAGAGGTAAAGGGGCGCTCTAATTGGGCAATCAAATGCTCAAGACCTCACAGGGGGCAGAGCAAAGAAATGGGTAAGGTTAAGTGGCTTCGCTGAGCCTTTTGTCAGGACCCCAACCGAGACAGTTCCTTAACTAAGAAAATTAAAATAACCCTGTATGGCGAAAGATTATAATTGAACTAATGTAACTTACTAATGGTAATAATGTTATGTACTGATGATAAGTTCCATTCCTCCCCAAGGTTATGAGTACGCACCCCCTTCTCCCGTATCGTCCCCGGTCACTGCATACAGCGTACCGCCACCTCCTTGCTGCGATGGTGAAGAAAAGGAGGTGCCCAGTGCTGACCAATTCAAGGGCGAGGAGCAAGGAGGGCACTGAGTTTGCGCCCATGGCAGACGTGGAGGCGGCAGATCATGATCAGAAAAATCCAGCACTTCCTCAATAATCAAGAGGAGGAAGAAGGAATACTGCTACCCAGAATGCATGCAACTCATCCTCTCTCGTTAGTCCAGCCTACACGTCTCCAGAGCGAAGATTCGTCATCCTCCATGACTGCAGTAGCTAGCAGTGATCTATTCATTTACAACTTGGTAGCATGTTTTGTTGAAAAGTTCTTGGAACCTTTGTTTGCAGTTGTTGTCTATAAGTCTGTGGCCAGTGTGGTTTGTATAAGATCACTGCGAGCAAAGTGGTGGCTTTCAATGGACACTGGGGTTAAATAATATCACTGCTTCTAAAGTGTTGGGTTTCTTATATATATGTATCTCAACTAAAGACGTTTCTGTTTTTCCTTAATTAGCACATTCCAGGGTTGATTAATTTTTTGGTATGTTCATGATCGAAGCGAAAATTTAAGAGAGACCTGATCTTTCTTTCAAGCAGCAGTAAAATCTTCAAAGTAGCGTTCGCGTAATAGCCAAAACTCGAGTTTGAAAATGTTTGGGAGAATTCAAACACCAGCACTGTTAAAAAAAGAGATATAAAGAAAGGGAACACAGCAATACTCAAGCATGTACGTGGTTCGGCATTCTAATGCCTACGTCCACGAGAAAGTGAGCTCTCCTTTATTTTCTTTGATACAGGATAGAGAGGATGAATCCTCAATTTATAGAGTACAAGACCAGATTATGGTTCTCATAACTGTTCTTTTGATGAAAAAAGGAAATGAATGGCATGGAAACAGTGATAAAGGAAAGGCTGTGATTGGATTCACCTTCCTAAGAAATGGAGGCAATCCCTGTAGTTATGCTAACAATCTCAAACTCAAGTTGGTAGACAGATATCAATCTGTCCCAACTTGTCGATCATATACTTATGCTTTCCTTTTCCCAGACTCTTGGTGAAGACGTTAGCCAACTGATTCTCACTTCTAACATGTGAAGTACGAATAGTGTGATCCCGAATTTTTTCTCGAACAAAATGACAATCAACTTCAATATGTTTGGTTCGCTCGTGGAATACAGGATTTGCCCCAATATGAATAGCTGTCATGTTATCGCACTTCAGTTCCATCGATTCCCTTATATCCAAATTCATATCCTTGAGAAGAGCTTTGATCCAAATGAGTTCACATGTGCATACTGCCATAGCTCTCTATTCGGCTTCAGCACTTGACCGTGCCACAACAGTTTGTTTCTTGCTTTTCCACGTTACAAGATTTTCCCCAATAAATGTGCAGTATCCTGATGTTGATCTCCGGCCCAGTCGGCGTCGCAGTACCCAGATATGGTAAGGGAATGATTTCGTTTCATCAAAATGCCCTTACCTGGACTACCCTTTAAGTATCTCAGTATTCTATGTGTTGCCTCGACATGGCTAAACCTTGGTCTATGCGTAAATTGACTGATAAGGATGACTGTGTATGTTATATCTGGACGAGTGACTGTAAGATATATAAGTTTGCCGACAAGTTTCTGAAAACTTTCTACATTTTCGACAATGTTGCCTTCTTCTTTCTTCAGCTTGCAATTTGTCTCAAGAGACGTCTCTACAGCTTTTGAGCCTAGATAACCTGTTTTTTTTAGAAGATCAATGATGTATTTCGGTTGACAAATAAAAACTCCTCTATTGGAGTGAGCGACTTCAATTCCAAGAAAGTATCGAAGAGTTCCCAGATCCTTGATTTCATATTCTTTGTTGAGATACTTCTTTATCATATGTATGTACTCGGTATCATCTCCAGTAAGTATAATATCATCAACATATACGAGCAGGATAGTTACCTTGTCATTTCGAGTGGCTGTGAACATAGTATAATCTGTTCTACCTTGTTTGAAGCCATACTTATTGAGAGCAAGGCTAAGACGAGAGAACCACGTGCGAGGCGATTGTTTGAGACCATACAGAGCCTTTTTTAGTCTACACACGTGATCAGGTTTGCTTGTGACACCTTCTGGAACATGCATGAATATTTCTTCACTCAATTCGCCATGAAAAAAGGCATTTTTAATGTCAAGTTGCAAGAAACTCCATCGTTTTATGGAAGCAACAGCAAGAAGAGCCCTTACTGTATTCATTTTTGCTACCGGAGCAAAAGTCTCTGTGTAGTCAATACCCTCAGTCTGAGTGAATCCCTTTGCAACAAGTCGCGCTTGGTATCGGTCTACTTCTCCATTGCTTTTGAATTTAATTTTGTAGATCCATTTGCATCCAACCAATTTCTTTTACTCCAGACAAAGGACAAATTCCCACGTACGATTTTTTTCATGAGCTCTAAGTTCTTCTTTCATGGCATCTATCCATCTGACATCTTTGCTAGCTTCATCAAAATTTTTCGGTTCTTCGAGTTTGTAGGTTGCATGAACATAAGATTTATACTGCTCTGGCAATCCGTCAAAAGACAAATACTTTTCAATAGAATGAATATTGTCAGTGACAAGATAGGTATAGTAATCACTTAACCTGACCGAAAGCCTACATTGACGTGAAGAAGGTCTAACTTGAGGAATATCAGTGTCGTCCAAGGTAGGAGTTTGATTTCCTCTTTCACCAGTTGCTTCTTGAATCTGCAAAGGTTAGTTTACGTCATTGATTTGCCGGTGAGGTACTTGATTAAAGATGTTAGTCAAGGGGCAAGAGATGTTGCTGATTTCATTGGTGGGTTGAGAAGAATTCTCTTTCTATTGTATATTTTCAAAGTATTTTTCAGACTCGTAAAAATTTACATCTCGTGAGACCATCATCTTGTTTGTAATGGGATCAAGGCATCGGTAGCTATGTTTTTTGCTGGAATATCCCAAAAAAATCCCTTTAACTGCACGTTTCTGAAATTTATTTCTGAATTTTTCCTGCACATGGACATAACACTTGCACCCGAAGACTTTGAGATGTCTAATGGAGATCGGCCGTTTGAGGAGGAGTTCAAGAGGTACCTTTCCATCAATGCTAGAATTAGGAATCCGATTGGATAAGTAGCAGGCGGTACCAATGGCTTCATTCCAATATTTTTGTGGTACAATCATGTGTATCATGAGGGCACGAGCGATGTTTAAAAGTTGACGATTTTTCCTCTCTGCAACACCATTTTGGTGAGGGGTTCCAGCACACATATATTGGGGTTGTATGCCCTTTTTTCACATAAACTCTTTAAGATAGTCATTAACATACTCTCCACCATTATTGGAACGAAGTTTCTTTATCTTGATTCCGTACTGAGTATAAATGAGATTATAGAACTCTTCAAATATATCGGGTACTTCGCTTTTATTTTTGAGGAAATAAATCCAAGTTACATGAGTCATATCGTCAATAAAAGAAACATAATATCTATATCCGGTATGAGAGATCTCAGGAGCCGGCCCCCATACATCAGAGTGTATAAGATCAAACATTTCTAAAGATCTTTCTGCACATGATTGAAAAGGAAGTCTAGTGAATTTTGAGAACTCACACGCGTCGCACGCCCAATCTTCTGTGGTGAGGTGAGGAATAAGTTGTTTGATGCTCTGATTTGAAATATGCCCCAATCTAGAATGCCATATCTGGCCCCAATCTAGAATGCCATATCCGGTACTCAGAGTTTTGTTGGCTGTTGGTGAGAAGGCTAAAACAATCATCGTCTAGAACATATAATCCTCTCTGGAGATGACCCTTACCAATCACTTTCTTCGAGATCAGTTCCTAAAACGTCATGTCATTGGGAGAAAAAATTGCCAAACAATTGTGACCTTGAGTAATCTTACTAATTGAATTTAAATTTGCAGCAAGTTTTGGAATAAGGAGAACTGTGGATTTTTTATTTCCAAAAAAACGTCATTTTTCCAGCACCTTCGACGTTTATGGATGACCCATCAGCAGTGAATACAGACTGTTTATAATCTTTTACAAATTCATTAAGTGTAGATGATTCGCTAGTCATATGATCGGTTGCCCCAGAGTCAATAACCAAGTGTTATTTTTTGTCATAGAAAGAAAAGTCATCGTCTTACCTTCAGAGCTTTCATTGACAGGTTGAGAGGAGACGAGATTGGTCTTGGAGAACTTTTGAAAAAAAATTTCCAAATCGTCCTTGGTAACCAAATTTGCCGCATTGATCTCCTTCAAAGATGTGGTTGGTTTCTCCTTCTCGGGTCTCCCTATGATCTCCCAGCATCGTTCACGGGTGTGATCGATCTTTTTGCAATGAGTGCACTTCATCTTGCTGCGTGGTCTCATATTGTTTGGTCTGCGTCTCTGTCCTTCTTGGGTGCGAGAAACATACACCATTTTCTCAGAGTTTTCACTTGCAACTTCATCTTTGGTGGATGAATTCATGACTCTTCTCCTGGATACTTCTCTTTGAATGATTTGGCAGACAGTGTTGAATGTTGGAAGAGGAGAAGAGTTCAGGATTTGACTGCACAAGGTTTCAAAGTCGTCAGTGAGACCAGCTAACACTTTGAAAATTTTATCTTCTTCGAACCGTTGTTTGAAGATATCGGGATCCGATGTGGCGGGTCGGTATTGAAGAAGTTCATCGAAGAGACCGCGAAGATGCCCGATATAAAGTTGAATATCTTTGTTTCCCACCGTGAGATTAGCAATCTCACATTGAATTTGATATATACGAGCAAGATTATTTTGTGCTCGCTGAAAAGTTCTTTCATCGACTCCCAAATGCCTTAGACGATATCTTGATACATGAACATGTTAGCTATAGATGGTTCCATATAATTTATTAACCAATACATGACCATATCATTCTCCGACTCCCATTCCTCATACCTAGGATCATTAGATGCAGGCTGCTGGATTTTTCTGTTGATTTATCCTGTTTTAGATCTTCCATTGAGAAATAGACGTGCAGCCTTGGCCCAACTTAAATAGTTTGCACCATTGAGGAGAATGGACGTGTTTCTTAATGTATTGTCATGTTGATAAGATGATTTTAATCGTCTGGAATTTTCGTCTCCTTCAGCAGCTCCAATTTGAATGTGTGTCACCTAGGTGCGTTTCCTTTGAGCTCGCACCCGCACCGAAGAGATGCGGGTGCGGGTTCGGGTGCGGGTGCGCACCCAATCAGCACCCGATGAGGAGCCCGCACCCAAACCGCACCCGGGGGGAGAAAGGGACGATTTGGGGAAAAGGGAGAGGGAGAGCAAAGGAGGAAGAGAGGTGAGGACGGGAGGAAATGGGAAAACGGATGGGAGAGGGAGGTGAGGACGGGAGGAAAGGAGGAAACGGATGGAAGAGGGAGGAAGGGAGGTGAGGACGGGAGGAAATGGGGAAACGGATGGGAGAGGGAGGAAGAGAGGTGAGGACGGGAGGAATACCTAGCGCCGCCGTGCTGCACCGCCCGCCGCCACTGCTCTTTCCTCTTCTTCTCTGTGTCAATGCTCACTTGTGGAATGTGAGATTGAGAGGGCAAGGAAGAGGGAGATAGAGATTAGAGAGGAAGACGAGGAAGAGGAAGACGAGGAAAAGGAACCGGTCGGTCGAGTCATATAGTTTGGGTCTGGATTTGGATTTACGAGGAAAAGGAACCGGTCGGTCGAGTCATATAGTTTGGGTCTGGATTTGGATTTTGATCTAATTTAACTTATCCAAAACCAAAACTGTTATAAGAATAACCCTTCTTACTGAACGCTTTGCCCCCTTCCTCCTTATTAAGAAAGAAAGGAATGGAGAAAATTGTAATTTTGATTTTGATATTTAATAATTTTATAGTTTAGAGATAATTTTGTCATATATATTATTATTATATATTAATAATTATAATAATAAATAGTCTTCCCGTACGGCTGCACTTAAATTTTTTAAAATGCACCGGCACCCGCACCCACACCCGCACCCACACCCGCACCACCTCGCACTCAGACTCCCCGCACCGACACCCCGCACTCAGACGCACTCAGACTCAGGTAACTTAGGTTTGAATGCTAGCCATAAAAGCAAATTTAATATGCCCTAAAGCAAAGTTAATATGCCCTGTTTCGGATGGTAAAAAAAATTCCTCCTCTCGACAATAAAGAAACAGGAGAACTGAAAGGGGCGATGTAAGAATGAAGAAGGGCACTCCACCGCTTAGAATGCTTTCCCGTTCGACGTTAGGAGCCGGCGGCGACTTCACCCGGCGAAGGTGGATACCGCTCTCTTGTAGGGGCGGCGAGGTTCGAGCCAGCGGCGAGGTTCCACCAGGCGGGCAGGAGCGGCGCTCTCGGTTCTGTGATGGGAGGCCGACGATGAAGTGTCTGCGGGCGGTGGAGTGGTGACGCTGTGATGGGAGACAGACGATGAAGCGTCTGCCTAATCTCACGGTGAGTTCTCGCTTAGAGGTACTCCGAATCCTCGACTTGCAGTCGTGCCGCCTGCCAAATCTTCACGGCGAATTAGGTTGCTGTGGGAAAAAAACGACGCAGGATATTCCCTGTTTTTCCCCCTTTTTTTTTCTCTCCTTTGATAGCAAAGCAGATCAACAGGAATCCCCAATCTTGGAAGATGGGTTCCCTGTTTGTTGTGATCTTCTTTGATATTTGATAGCAAGACAGAACAAAGGAATCCCCAATTTTGGAAGATGGGGAGATAAATTCTGCTTGCCGGCCTCACTCCCTTCGAATAAACTCTGCCTGTTGGCGTCATGTCTGGAGTTGCTAGGAATCAGAAAAACGTGAACTAGAGGTAGAGGCAGACAGTAGACAAGAATCCCTTTCAATAACCTGATACCATGTTAAAAAACGAGATATAAAGAAAGGGAACACAGCAATACTAAAGCATGTACGTGGTTCGGCATTCTAATTCCTACATCCACGAGAAAGGGAGCTCTCCTTTATTTTCTTTGATATAGGATAGAGAGGATGAATCCTCAACAGGTCTTACCAGATTATGGTAAGAGAATCACGCAGAATTCTCATAACTATTCCTTTGATGAAAAAAGGAAATGAATGGTATGGAAACAGTGATAAAGGAAAGGCTGTGATTGGATACACCTTCCTAAGAAATGGAGGCAATCCCTGTAATTATGCTAACAAGCACCACACCCCACACACCCGCAAGATGAGTCAATCATGAGCCTGCTCATGTTAAGCGATCACAACTAGTTTTTTAACATGTGATGAACAATATCACGATTTTGATTGCTTAATTTCTACCTTTCACTCTATATCCGTGGTGTCCATATGCCTGTCATTTCTATTTATTAGTTCACGCCTCAGGAGGATGTTCGTGACCCACAAAAGATGCTCATGTGGAACGGAAGCCGCTCATTCTATAGTGCAACAGCGTCTAGTACTGGGCCCAGACTCGCTCGCTTGCTCATTATCCTGTGTTGCTGCTATGGGAGAGAAGGGTACCAATAAAGCATATTTATTTTGATTGGTGGCAGTCAATTCACCAACTATTTATGAGGTCTCGTGCATGGATCCATACATTAGAATCCATATTCGTGTAACTAGATCTAGGTTCTGTTCAGATCCATGTAACTGGATGTATATCTATGATCCACCTTTCTCTATTTAAATTATAACCCAAGGCTCGATTGTAAAAGCTCTAAATGTAACATTTTCTCTAGTTAATTTCATTTGTTTCTTTTTAGTTGTAAATCAAGTTCATCTTATTTCCCTTCAACCTTTACATTCCCTTCATTTCCTTTCTACTTTTCCTTAGTTCAAGATCATCAGTTACCCCAAAGCTCTATTGATGCATCAATACGGCATGATAATTTTATCGCTGCGATCACCTTCATAGTGCACTTTTTAACATTTTGGATGCATGGGCAGCCGTTGATTTTCAAGCTTCAAAAACCTGAACGAACCATACTGAAGTAGAATGATCAAAAACTATAGTTTGGTCAATGGATTGTAAGAAACATATGTACAGGGTCGGATACTGTCGCTGATACACATTAACATGATAATATATACTAATTACTAAAGGTTAAATATATTTATGCATTTACGTATGGTGATTCAAGATCATCAGTTACCCCAAAGCTCTATCGATGCATCAATACGGCATGATAATTTTATCGCTGCGATCACCTTCATAGTGCACTTTTTAACATTTTGGATGCATGGGCAGCCGTTGATTTTCAAGCTTCAAAAACCTGAACGAACCATACTGAAGTAGAATGATCAAAAACTATAGTTTGGACAATGGATTGTAAGAAACATATGTACAGGGTCGGATACTGTCGCTGATACACATTAACATGATAATATATACTAATTACTAAAGGTTAAATATATTTATGCATTTACGTATGGTGATTCAAGATCATCAGTTACCCCAAAGCTCTATCGATGCATCAATACGGCATGATAATTTTATCGCTGCGATCACCTTCATAGTGCACTTTTTAACATTTTGGATGCATGGGCAGCCGTTGATTTTCAAGCTTCAAAAACCTGAACGAACCATACTGAAGTAGAATGATCAAAAACTATAGTTTGGTCAATGGATTGTAAGAAACATATGTACAGGGTCGGATACTGTCGCTGATACACATTAACATGATAATATATACTAATTACTAAAGGTTAAATATATTTATGCATTTACGTATGGTGATTATACGTACAACAGTCCCTGAAAAAAGTGCGAGATCGTCAGTAGTACTCTTGACAGCAATGGAAGCAAAGATGAAGAAGGCTTCTGATGTTATTTTCCTTCCATTCACGAAAAGGGGAAAAAAAACTTAATCGCCTTATACCAATCACTAATATATATATATATATATATATATATATATATGAAAATTGACCGAAACCAGCATATTTGAATAAGAGGCAAAATCTAGACTCATTAAACTTAATTATTGAACAGTTCTTTTTGCAACCTAACTTTACAGATATGATCTAAGCGTATAGGAGCTGCCACTCCTCTTAAGCAACGTAATGGGCCCAGCCTATCATAGTAGATGGGTCTCGCTCATGCTCTAGCCTCTGGGAGAGAATGACACCATTTAAGTCTATTTGTTTTGTTTGGTGTGTGGGTCTCTGTAAAAGATGCCGTCAGCTCTCCTTTAATCTGCCATAAGGAGGTTTCCTTCTCGAGCTCTCCATACATTTAATTTTCACAACTGCTGAGTTATGAATGGAGTTAATGAGTAGGATTCGTCTCATACGATGGAATACTCTAAACCGTAAAACAACATCTGTGATTTTTTTTTTTCCCATTTAGTTCTTTTTGGTTTACGGAAAGTAACATTTGCTCCTAGCATGGCAAGAACCGCCAAAGATTTACTTAAAAAACATTAACTATGTCTCACTCTAAAGATCATGGCAAGGGACACGATCTACCATACGCCATAATGTGTAAATGGTATTTAAAAGACGTTGCAACAAAGTTCAATGTGTGTCCATCGTAGCGCAAATATCTTTTCAGTCGAAATATACTACAAGTTATAGGGTTCTTAAACTCTGATTGATTTTGGAAATGGCTCAAAATGCTTCTTTAATTGGAAGAAAAAAAAAATAGTACACCAAACTAAAAGTATTTTTGTGTTTGTGCTGTTGAAAGTCTAAATAAGGAAAACCATGCTTGAAAACGTTTCAACCGCCCAGCAAACACCAGCTAAAATACTGACACTCATGAGATCAGACTACTAAGGGCATTGACACTGATGAGTTTAGACTTCATCGTGGCTTTATGTAATAGGAAATTCTCCTTCAAAATAAAATATTGATATTTGTGTTTTAGGCCTTCAAAGTTTTCTCTTGTTTTATGTCTTGGGTAGACGTATGATATACCTTTCAATTCAAATGGCGAACTTGCCACCATTTACTGACACCAGAAAGTAATAGTGGACACATGATTTTGTGCCTCGAACCCATTAAACGTGAACCGCCCTGCTGCCCGGTTGAACTATGGCGCCCCTTGGGACTGCTGTAGAGTTTTCCTTAATGGGAAGGAAGCTTGATGCTCTTCAACAGATATATGTCGGACGAGTTCATACTAGGGCGTAAGTCGAGATATCTTTTTCCCGTAATTTTTTTAAATCAACCAAGGTACAGTAAGCTAAAACAATTCTCTCCGGCAATTTTAGTAGTCATTGAGGGGCAGTTGAACGTCAAGTTTATTTCTTGCTGAACCCCACAAGCAACACAACTCGTCGGGTGTGACAGCCTAGTCTTGTGTCGTGTCCACGTTTATCGCTCGAGTTGTGCCTAGGTATCATCATATTTATGTGCCTGATTGACCCAACTATGGCTGGTTTAGCTTGACTATGTCCACCGGCCGGCCATTTCCAGTTGGACCTCAGATGCAATGGGCTTATTGCTGTTGTCTTAGGTCATCAATTCCAGCTTTCGCTGAAAGAGAATTTGGGTATCTTGGTACATGTTCACGCATGCATGTTGCACACAATATTGCCGGTCAGCTAACTGAAGTGAACCGGATGGGTCCGGGTTCACTTGGCAACATGCTTGGGCAATCCGCTTAGATAAATGTTGTGGCCACCCAATTGAGTAATCTTCTCTCTTGTAAAAAACATGCATCTGAGTGCCATTCATGCCTCGGGTTACCATGTGGTTCAAATACCAGACATTGAAGAAAATCATCAGAGTGCCATTGATGCTTCGGGTCACCATGTGGTACATTGTAACAATCGAAGGTGGAGGAAGCCTTAGGCTTAGACGTGGTGACTTGATTGTAATGACTCGTGTCATGCTGCTGTTTAGTTTGACTCACTGAAGGCGAGATAGGCAAATTCGGAAGCATAATAGGAAGTTGATGCACAATTTTGAGGGCTAGCAAGATGGTGGATCAAAGGATCTATTGTTAGTCATGGACGGATCTCGACTGCCTTTAATCCATGAATTCACCTCCCGTTCAAATGTCCCTTCAAATAGAAAATGATGTTGGTTGGATAAAACATGCCGAGAAATGAAGGCCTAGTTGGTAACAAGATCAAAGCACAGTAGCCTTTTACGTTGAGAACCATAGTTAATAAAAATATAGGGCCTACATTTGGGCTCCGCTTTATGTTTCCTGTAAGGCACAAGAAGAGGTTATTAGGTAGACTAAAAAATTTTGAGATTATCATATCTAGCCAACTCATTAAGCAATAATACATAAGACATTTTCTTTTTCAAATTTCGACTTGGAAGTCTATTGACGTGGTGCATAGCGATTAATTGGATTCAAGATGCATTGTAAAGGATGGAAGTCATTTTGGTCAAGATCTAGCTGAACCTTGGCTCAAGCTTAGCTAAGCCCTGCTCCAACTCTCTAAGCTCGAGCCGAACAAATCCCAAGCTGAATTGTTTCGTATGCCACTCGAGTTCGAGGCCGGCTCAAATCAAAAGTCCAACTAATTAACGGGCCCTATAATAGTCGATGGGTCTCACTTGCTCACTACTGTGCTGTGGGAGACACACCATATAAGTCTATTTATTTTGTTTGGTAAGCTCGAATTACAAAAGATGCTCTCGAATCTCCTATTGCCAAGGAAGTTTCCTTCATCGAGATATGGTGCATGTAATGTGTAAATGAAAGAGTAAATCAGTAGGATTCGGCTCACACAAAGCAATAGTAAACCACAACATATCATCTTTGACTTTTCATTCAGCACTTTATGTCTTACGAAAAGTAACTAAGATTTTGTCCGAACATGCAAGGAATTGCTAAAGGTTTACTTAAGAAACATTGACCATGTATGCCCTCCTCTAAAGGTTGTCCCGAGGGACATGATCTGTCATATGCTATTATAAGGTGTAATGCAGAACAAAAACTCCACCAAAAAGTTACACGATACTAAATACGACGCATTTGATGCTGGGGTATTCAGTTCCACATATTCAACCCTTACCTAAAGGTACGCGAACCTATCCTCAGCAGCTTTGCATCAGAAAGTCTTTTAACAAGGAAAACAAGCACGCGTGAAAAGTTTCAGCCGCCCATCAAACACCTGCTAAATGTGGGAAGGACCAAAGAGGGCTGGGGTACTAAGGACATAGTCATGAGTTGAAACTTCAATAAGGCTTTCTGTAAGAGCAGATTCTCTTCCAAGATAAAATACTGACGTTTGCCACAGAGTTCTAAGAGTTCGACCACTTGGAGTCGGGTTTCTTCTTAGTTTTCAAAATGAGCAAACTCAGCTAAGATCTACTCTGCTGATCTTTACTAGTCATTGAAAGTCCAATGAACGTAAAGACTATTTTTTGGGCTGAAGAAAAAATTCTTCTCTCCAAGAAACCCACCTTGGGTGTAACAGACTAATTGTCTTGTATTGTATGACTTTTAGTTCAAGATTTGTGGCTATCATTTTAAGTGCGTGACCCAATGGTTAACTTTGGCCCACTAAGTCCACCGGCCCCCATCCCTTTCTCTCTAATTATAAATACGCTAACAGGATTGCACATTTCCAATCACTGAGATATCTGTCCTTCTATCTATCTTTGCTTCTCCAACTTCCTCCTCTCCATGTTTCCCCCTCACTCATCCTTTTTGCGAGGCCTCTTTTTCCTGTTTCTCAATTACTCCTTGTATTTCTCTTGGTTCCCTGGTTTCTATATATTTGGCGACACCCACCGCGTTTGAATTGATCACTTCTCCTTTCAGCGGCTCTCTCTCTCGCGCGCGCGCTCTCTAGCTCTGCAACCTTGGAGATGGCGCTCAAGCCGCCTTTCTTTTCAATCCTCTTTGTACTTGCCTTGCTGGTCATTTCCCAAGTTTTGGCACGAGATTTAATGGTACAGGAACAAGGTTAGTGGGTCCTTGAAGATCTCTTCTCCTTGGCCTAATCATTAGATGATTAAAATTTTATGAGTATTTTCTAGATTATTTCTTTTCATAAGTCATGTGTAAAATTTTTCCAACTAATGATGCTGATCAACGCACATGAAACACGGTCCCATCCGATCAAATGGATGAGCCTCTCTTCATTGGTTTCACCCCACAGATAAATATATTAGAAGAGATGCTTATTGACTGATGGCATGCATGGCTATGTATTAACGGTAAAAGGAATATAATTAGGCTTACACGAAGCAATGATAAACCACGAAGAAAAAACCTTTCTTGTGAGATTGAGGAACGCTGTATCTTCAAGTGTTGTTCATATTATTTTAGCGTCATATATATGAGATCAAGCACACGGTCAACCACTTTGACTGCAAAAACAAATGCTTAGATCTTTATAATCAACAAAAAGTAAGATTTTCTCATATATAGCATGCAAAATACTGCTAAGGATGTACCTTAAAAAATGAGTTATATATGCCTTCAAGGATTACGCCCAGAGGCATGATCTACCATGATATTTCATTTGAAACTGCGTGTACAAAGTCCATTGCGTGTCATATGTAATACAAATAGTGCTTCAGTGGTAATGTTTCTTGTTATATGGTGGTTAAGCTCTGTCTGAAATTTTGGGAAAGCCACAAAATGCTCTTTTTAGAAGGAAAAAAAGTACTCGAGAAGTATCTTTTGTGTTTGTTGACAACAAATAATGCACTTGAAGGTTTAACAAGGAAAGCCAAAAGATGCTTTTTCCGGAAAGGGGGAAAAGAACTCCAGAAGTCTTTTTTTTTTTATCTGTTGACAACAAAATACTGCAGTTGAAAGTCCTCACAAGAAAAGCAGACACGGAAAGGTTTCAAAGAGGGCTGGCGAGTACCTGTTTGGTTTTAAACTTTTTAGAGAGTGGGAGCAGTATTTCATCCTGAAGCCTTCAGCCTTCCCCCATTTACCCAGCGAAACAGGCTGTTTACTGTGCCTAGAGATGACGCCTCAGCTATACTTTAATTTGCATAGTGGTGCCCTTCCCAATAACGGCAGGCCCGACTCAAAAAAATCCGAGCCGGAGCCCGCCCCGGGCCTGGCTCGATTAAATTTAAAAAAATAATTAATTGTAATAAAATATTATAAATATATATAAATTAATAAAAATTTTAAAAAAATAATTATCGGGTCAGACCCCAGCTTATCGGGCCCATCCGGGCCCAGGTCTTGTTTTTCTAAGCCCATGCTCTAGTCGAGCCGGATAACGGGTACCCGGTAGCAGCCCAGCCCGATAATTTCCATCCATTGCAACAACCCTTTTGTAGTTCAAATTTGATTGTGGCTTTTTGTAAACGGAGATTCTCTTTCAAGACAATATAACATTTGCCACAAAGTTTCTCTTAATAAGATGAAAGAGGTTGATGCCCTTCAAAAGATACATGTGGGATGAGTTCATTAGGGCGTATGGTGACCACACGCACAGTGTCTGATAATCTAATCTTGCGTGTACCAAGTCCACTCGCCTCTATCCCCTTCTAGTCTTCCTACATTATAAATAGCCTAAGAGGATTGCATCCCAATCACAAAAAACTCTCTCCCTCCTCTTTGCCCTCTCTCTCCCGCGCTTTTCTTTTGCCATCTTAATCTTCAACTCCCTCTCCATGTCTCTCCCTCACTTAGTCACTCACCCCCTTTTTCATGTTTCTTAATTACTTTCTGTATTTGGCTTAATTTCCACTTTTATATAATTAATTGATCGGTTTTCTCTCTTTTTTTTTCTTTTATTACTCGTTGTTTGGTGATGGCTTTCCACTGCTTTTGTCTTCACTGAATTCCCATTTTGTAGGCCCTTTTTCTCTCTCTTTGGTACTTGACTTTTCTGGTCTTCTATCAAGTTTTGGCACGAGAGTTAATGGTAAAGAAACAAGGTTAGTGGGTCTAAAACTCCTGCTCTCCAGGCTAACTAATTATTAAATTTTTAAAATCTATGAAAAATATCGAGAATCGTCTTCTTTAATACCGCTTGAACATAAGTTGGTCGTTTTGCATAGTCTTAACATTTGGATGCAAGAATTCTCAGCAACGCATTCCGCACACGATTCATTTGATTGTGTATTTTGCAAGGTACCACATTGAAAGTATATTCCTCACTTTTAGGGCGTGTTCGGATGGAGGAAAAGGTGAAGAAAAACCGTAGTCAATCCCATAGGTTGATTACCTAAAAAGAAAAGAAAAGAGGAAAATACAAAACACATTTGATTGCAAAATAAAAGAAAAGAAATGAAGGGAACTACTCACCATGTATCAAAGCTCAGCCCATCACGGGCTGGGTAGCCATGGGCGACAAACATTTTTTTTTTTTACTTTTAAAAAATATTTTAATTAAAGGGGCATTTGTATAATTTAACTAAACACGCATTTCAACTTTTTTTTTTCTTTTTTCTTTTTTTTTTTCAAAGGAGGCGGCTGTTTGAGAATTGACCTACAATCCTTAAGTGCCTGTCTTGTGAAGTTAAAAGTTGGTTTAAGTTTTTAGTGCATACCCTGACGTGCCCCAAGCTAAAAAATTAGTTTCACTAGTTTAATAGTATGATAAAATCTACCAGGTTCCCCATTTTTTCTTTTTCATTTAATCAAACTTGGTACGTTAGCAGCAGTTCGCTTTACATGCCTTTGATTTCCTTGAGGAAAGTTGAAATTATGTCATTGAAGACTTGTAGCGTCAATAAACTATGCAGATCACATGTATGAAATTGCTTTGGCTATTGAACTTGTTTTCACTGTTTGAAGAACTTATTGGCACTAGAATTTGAGATGCACCAACAAATCCTAAAGAACTGGTGTATACAAAGAGTTGGATTGGAATTGGGGAATGACAAAAGGTTCAGATAATGCCATGTGAAACTCTATGTTTGGAGAGGGATAAAAAGCTGAAAAGAACTCTATTAAACAGACAATGTCCAAAAAGAAATGGATGCCAAAAAGTTACACAGTATCACAATAAGGAGAGAAAAAGTGTCAGGTTGAATAAAAGCAGAGTGGCTAAAAGCTTTAACCACAGCTAAAATGTTCGACTGGAGAGCATGTAACAAAAGAGAAAAATCAGAATGCACCCCATGGAACAATGTCAATGCGGGTACTCCAAATCAGCCAACAAAAGCAACATAATCGATGTGCGAAACACCAAGTTCGGGATCATTGGAGGAAAAGCGGATCAAATAAAAGATCACAAGAGAAATCACAGTCGTTCTCATTTTGGAATATGGCAAGCCATTGTGTTCCCAACTTTGGCCGCGAGAAATCCGCATAGATCTCACGGAAGTGTTCAGAGATTCTCTCAGACCTTCTTTCTAGAAAAGCTTGGGAGGCCCACGGCAAGTTGAAGCCACCGAGCCAATAATTGCGCCTCCCCTCAAGACTTGGCGAGATCTTATCCCTTTCGACGGCTAAGTCTCTGTCACCTTTTCTAAGTCAATGAACCGCAAAGCGTCGCCTAACATCGATTGTCAAAGAAACTACTTTCCTTTGAGTGCAAAATCTAGGATCTAAGTGATCCTTATCTTGAGAATTGAGATTATACTAGTTGCTTTTCAATTCCAACTTATCAAGTAATGATCGATGCATCTAAAGCACCATAGAAGCACTTTCAAAATTCTCATAATAATCTTATGCAGTTGAAAAAAATGTGCTTAGTAATGCACGAAGGTTCAGTTTGTGAATAGATAAGGTGGTTAAGGATTGTGGAAAGCGTTTGTAAGTTGAAGAAGATCTCAGAACAAATTCCTACCTTATTATTTATGTTCAGCTTTTTCATGGTGATGTATTATCTCCATAAGGCGTGATATTGGTATTGAAGAGATGCATTTTCTATAGACGATATTGCTTCCAAGATCTAACATTCAGAGAGAGTTAGAGAGAGAGATGTACATGAAAGATTTATTCATCGAACATGCTTGTTGTACTTATATGGATTGATTCTGATCTAAGGAAACGAATGGAATCAGAGCAATTAGAACATCATCATGCACAAATGATACAGATACACCAGATTTATGGGAAGAAAATGTTCAAAGTTTATATCATGAATCACATTCAACAAGTCAGCCACAGTTGAATATCATCTATTTAACATCCTAACATCAAGTGCTGTTATCTTCAGTCGTTATCTTCAGTCATGTGAACTTCTTTCCGTCCATATGATTTGGCGTGAAGAAAAGTACTAGCATGAAATTACAGACACCAATTTCTTCAAAGCCATCAAGCTAAAGGAAGCTCCACGCTTCCATTCCTGCAATTTTCAGTCACTAGTTTCCCCTTCTGGTGGGCTGTGTCGTATGTAGCATGGAGACCAAAAAGAACATAGTAAACTATCATAACCAGAGTGCACACGCCGAACCTTACAAATGTGAGGTAGTCTAGAGAACCCATGAGGAAAACATTCACTGCAATCGAGAGTGAGGGCAGCCATGGAACCAAGGGAACACCCCACACCTTTGGAAGTCTCTGCTGAGGCAGGGAAATTGAGAGCCCCAACGTGCCCATGAACCAGAATGGAATGGTTATGGTGTAACCAACCCACCGCTTTGTCCCAAGGGCCCAGTATGCTGCGGTCCCAATGGAAGAGCCAATGATGACAAGCAAAAAGCAGGCCAATTTGGCTAAATTGGCTCTTGGTGTACTTCCTCTGAGATAGTATCTCCTTACTAGCAGAGCTATAGACATGAGAACAAAGATGAACAAAGTGCTAACAGAAAGCAGGTTAGCTAAAACATGCAAGCTGGAGAAGAATGCAAAGACAGACTTAAGGATTGTTACTAGCAAGGTTGCATAGATGGGGGTCTGTGTCTTGGGATGAACCAGAGCAAACAGAGGAGGAAGCATGTGAGCTCTTGCTATGTGGGTGACATAGCGGGCATGCCCTAGAGAACCAAGCAGTAGTACTGTTGACATCCCCTTCAGTGCACCAAGTGCAACCAATATTTTCACCCAGTGCAGCCCTGCTTTCTCAAAAGCTAGAGAGTATGCAGCATTAGGATCAATCATTGTGTAACTCTGCATCATAACCAGCGACAGAGCCAGCAAGCAATATATCACAATTATAAGAGACATAGATCCAAGAAGGCCCATTGGTATGTCTCGTGATGGGTTCTTAGTCTCCTCAGCCATTGTAGCAATCCTGTCGAATCCACTGTATGCGAAGAAGACAATAGCTGCTGCTCGGAAAACTCCAGAGGGCCCAAAGGGGAAGAAAGGGTGCAGGTTGGAAGTGCTTCCATGCCAGAAACTCATTACGATCACAAGAATAAGACCCAGTGTGTTGATAAGAGTAAGAAACCAATTGATCAAGGATGCTTTCCTGGTACTACTCATAGCAATTGTTGCTGCAATCCAGAGCACTGCAATTGCAACTGGGTCTAAGTAATTGAAGTCTTTTGCAAGGCTTTTGACATGAAGCCGGAATGAATTAGGCTGGTGATTCAGCAGTGTGGCAAAGTATGAAGTCCAAGCTCGAGCAACAGCGGCACCACCAATAACACTCTCCAGCAGAAGGTTGGCAGCAGCTATGAAAGCTACAAAATCTCCAAGCTCGACGCGCAGGTAGGCGAAGGAGCCTCCTGCTACAGGAATTTCAATAGCAAATTCTGTGTAACAGAAGACGGCGAGCATAGCAGCCAGGCCTGAAACAACATACGATAAGACGATGGCCGGTCCGGCATGATCACGAGCTTCCTGGCCAGTCAGGACAAAGATTCCGGCACCAATGACAGAACCAAAGCCAAACCAAGTGAGATCCCACCAGTTCAGGCACTTCTTCATATCATTCTCACTGCGCATCCGAACTTCAGATACTTCAGCAAGCTCATCAGATCGGGCAAGTAACCGGTCCTTGAACCGGTGGCCAGTCTGCGAAATCGCCAAACCGTAGCTGCTCCAGCTCTGGAAGGACTCTTCTGGTATGAAATCCTCCTTGCTCCATCTCCAATAACTTCTAGTCTCTGCAACACCATTACCACTGTCTTCGTTATTGCCCATTTTCTTCACCAGTGGCAATGGATTCTGAAGAATTGTGCCTGTGGGTACGAGATCCCCTTATGAACCTTCAAAAAGGGAGAATCTCTGAACTCAAAAAGGGCTCTGGAAGCAAAAGTTTGGGAGGACGCTGCTCACGCTATGAGGTACCCCTGTTCTGTGTTTTTGCAATAAAAAATGGAAAAGATTGCTTGATACGCAGAATGCGGCACTTAGGCAGCTATCATTTCTCACACTGTTTGGTAAAGATTATGTTTGTGTCTTTATATAGGATAGGTAGCATGGGATGCTTCACAAGAGAAAAATACCAACTTCCATTGAGGGTCCTATATTTTGGAATAATTGAAAAGCAAGTAATAAGTTTCCAAAATCTCTAAAGAAAATCAAATAAAGGTTTCCTGTGAATGTACGCCATTTTGGAACCTGTAAAAGTTTGTCCTGCATATTGTTTCTTCTAAGTATGAAGCAGTTGCACTCCACCACCTGCACAAAGAAACCTAAGGACTTCATTGTCAGAGATCTGAGCTAGTTTTCAAGGTGAGTTAGGATACAGTTATGAAGATAAATCCTTCTTTCAGGTTCTGTATTTTTTTCAAAAACTATCCTGTACTAGAAAATTTTCCTAAAGTCAAAGATGATTTTAACGTTTCCATTTTGTCACAATATATCCCTGATGTGAAAGTTTATTGGAGAGTGGAGAGTGGAGAAGTACTGGTATCTTTCACCATATGTCAGGACAGGACTGGCTCAACTTCACTGTCATGTTGTCACCACGTGTAAGTAATGATTCCTACAAGACAATGGGGTGGTACCATGTCAGAAACGAGAGCCAGGAATCAATGGTATTAAAATATTGCATAATGGAAGGTTTAACTGTTCAAAATTTTAAGTCTTTCTGAGGGAGATTCTTGGCTTTTTCTTTTTGGAGGTACAGTTTCTGCAATGCATGAGAATGTAGCAGGTCATATGGGTGGATGAAACCTCCCATAGTTTCTCTCTCTCTGAAGTTCAGAACTCTAAGAGCTTGTTTGTTTCACTACAGTATGCAAGGAAAAAATCAGGGTAACAGGACATTGGGAAATATTTTCACAAGCAAGACAGCTAGGATAGAAACTGTTTGGATCTAGGAAAGCCTACTATGATATTGCAGGCCAAAACAAATTTTGAACCAATACGGCAAAAAAAAATCACGATCAAATCTCTCGTGATATACTTGACAAAATCAGTGATGAACAGGATAAAGAAAGAAAAGATATGCTTGTTCAACCTAAAGCTGAAAATCAGCTACTTTGTAGGCAACCGTATCTATCCAAATGTAATCCCACGTAATATATAGTGGAACCTCCATTTCTCAAACTATTGAGAGAAATTGCAGAGTCGTGGATGTAAGCTTAAAGCTGAACCACGTTAAAATCGTTCTTGTCTTTGAGTTCTTTTCTCCTCTGTTTTCTGAGTTTTATCATGGTATCAGAGCCTGTCTCTTTGTTGTGAATCACTAGCCAAAAGTTGATGCAGAAGGCAGTTGATTGATGCTCCTTGCAAAAATCCTCTTTTCAACTTCTCGACACATAGATCATCTGATTCAAGAGTGGTTTAAACGCTGAAGAAGCCAGGAACGTTCTGTCTGCTGAACCAGACATCGTTTTTTGTCTGGCGTTAATTCTAGCTGCCATCAATCGGCGTAATATTGCTCAGGTAGAAACCCAGACGAGTGACGGTTCCGAAAGACTTGAGCTCGACCAGCGAAGTCACCGGTACTGGCCGGAATCGTCTGTTCTTCGGCAACCTGTCTCTGTTCTACCAGATTTGGGCGTTTTCTTCATTCACAGCAACAACAAACTCTGGCGTTGTTTTCTGTGGAGACTTTTGTTGTCGTGTAGAAGTCTATTGGGTTCCTAGGTGCCTGAGGAATACTCTCACACGATTCCAGATTTTTCAAAGATCGTTGGAAGGATCTATAGATTTTTTTTTGAAGTGCTGTTCTCTGGGAGTTCTGTTACAGCACTCTGTTTTGACGATAAATCAAGGAGCACAAACATTAGTTTTGGAATTTTGTATCTTGCTATCCATGGAAGCATCAAATCTGTCCTCGTCTATACCAAATTCAGGTTCCATCTCTCTCTCGTCTCAATCCATGTTTCAATGGAATGCTTTTTCTAGTCTTGTTTCTGTCAAGCTAGATAGTTCCAACTATTTACTGTGGAGGTCACAAATAGAATCTGTTATGTTCAGTCAAGATCTGATTAAATTTGTGGATGGTTCCTGCCCTGCTCCAAATCAATTTATTGGCGAAGGAGCAAACAAATTTGTTAACCCTGAATTTATTATTTGGAAACGAGCAGATCAGCTTGCCTTAAGCTGGATCAAGGCTACAGTAGACAAATCTGTTTTGGGTCAAATTATTAGATCTCCTACGTCTAAAGATGCATGGATTCAATTGGAAAAATCTTATGCATCACAATCAAGTATGCGGATTTTACAGCTAAAACGAGACCTTCAAGATGTACGGAAAGGAGATCTTCCGATGGTTGAATACTTAAATAAAGTACGCTTCATTGCTGATGCTCTATGTGTTGCAAATGAATTTATTTCTGATGATGCTCTTGTTCACCATACTCTTAATGGGCTATCAACTGAATATGAAAGTTTCATAACATCGATTACCACCATGAAACATCTGCCTACGTTTGCTGAGTTATATGATCTCTTGTTGAATCATGAGAAAAGACTTCAAAATATGCATCGCCATGCCTCCCAACAAGTTGAAAATTCTATGGCCTTTTTTAGCCAACGAGGTCGTGGGTGTAGTCGTTTCTATGGAGGTCGAGGTAGGGGCAGACAACAACCTCATCAAAATAATCAGCCAAACAGCTCTTATAATCAAAATCAAGGAAACCGTGGGTATAAGGACTTCAGCCCAGCGAAGCAGCCAATTGTATGTCAGTTTTGTGGCAGGAAAAATCACACGGCTCGCCAATGTTATGATATTCCTAAGGCATTTGCTGCTATTGCATTGGGTCAGCACCCTACGGATACGGCATGGTACCCGGACACAGGAGCATCTCATCACATGACTGCACAAGAAGGCATTCTTTCAAATAAATCAGATTATATGGGTACAGATGGGGTGATGGTCGCAAATGGTTCTAATGCTCGTATCTCCAATATTGGTAATGCTTCTATCTCTACCAATGGAACTAAATTCAATTTGCCTCAAGTCCTTTATGTTCCTGGAATTGCCAAAAATTTGCTATCTGTAGCCAAATTTACTAGAGATAATCAATGTTTTTTTGAATTTTATCCTCATAAATTCCTGGTTAAGGACATGCAGACCAGATGCACACTCCATCAGGGACGGAATAAGCATGGACTTTATGTCTGGAACTCCTCATTGGCCTCTCATAGTGGGAAACGGATGGGTGAGCAGCAAATACATGAAAAATCCTCAAGATATCATGCTTTGTCGACTTTAGCAAGGAATAAAGATGCCACGGTTTGGCACTGTCGTCTTGGCCATCCTAACTCTAGAATATTGAATTTCATGAATCAGACTTCGTCTTTGTTTAAACATTATCAGTATGCTGATTTTTGCTCTAGTTGTATGGTTGGAAAAATGCATTCCTTACCTTTTGAAAGTTCAAATAAAGTTGCTAGCTTTCCTCTTGAAATTGTGCATGCGGATCTATGGGGACCAGCTCCTCACGCATCTAGAGAAGGGTATTGGTATTACTTGCTACTTATTGATGATCATTCTAAATTCTCATGGATATTTCCTCTCACTAAAAAGTCTGACACCTTCTATTGCTTCAAGAACTTCAAAAACATAGTTGAAAATCAGATTGGTCAGAAAATAAAAATTTTTCAGAGCGACGGTGGGGGTGAGTTCATGAGTCATGGGTTCTCTCAATTTCTTAATCATCATGGAATTAAAAGAAGAATTTCATGCCCACATACCCATCAACAGAACGGCGTCGTCGAGCGTAAACATAGACATGTGGTTGAAACTGGTCTTACCATGATGTCTCATGCTTCACTAAAGGATTTCTTATGGTTTGACGTTTTCAGAACTGCGGTACATATTATCAATCGTCTTCCATCATTTCAACTTGGGAAGAAGTCTCCGTATGAAATGCTATTGAAACACAAACCAGATTTAAAACATCTTCGTGTGTTTGGATGTACATGTTATCCCTCCTTGAAACCTTATAGGTCGAATAAGCTTGCTCCTAAATCCAAGGCATGTGTTTTCATTGGATATGGTGTTTGCTATAAAGGTTATCTCTGTTACGATCCAATTTCTAGAAAGACCATCATCTCTCGTCATGTGGTTTTTGATGAAAATCATTTTTTGTTCCCCAAGAAGAATTTTTGTGCTCCAGATATAGCTAAATGGCTTCTAGAGGAAAAACAGTCTCCAACAAGCATATCAGACAATGAAATTATTGAGGTGCCAAATCCTCTTCACAACACTCTTCCTAGTTCTCAACCAAGACAAGAAGACGACCAATTGATTCCTCAGCAAGATTTACATGAGACATCCAATGATGCAGATATCGCAAATCACATGCCTCAACGCACCCATCACATGGTAACTAGATCGCAAGACGTCCTAAAGTTCCCTTTTCGTATCTTTCCTCCTACTCAAGAGCGAGTCAAGAAGACGAGGAACCTCACACTCTTCAACAAGCCCAAAACAATGCCAAATGGATGAACGCCATGAATGAGGAGATGTCAGCACTTGAACGAAATCAAACTTGGGACTTTGTTCCACCACCAATCAATAAAAATATTGTTGGGTGCAAATGGATTTATAAACTCAAATGCAATGCTGATGGATCCATTGTTCGACACAAGGCAAGATTGGTTGCTAAAGGCTATAGTCAACAGGAAGGGGTAGATTATTTTGAGACATATAGTCCTGTTGTCAAGTCTACCACTATTCGTCTAGTTCTCTCGATTGCTGTAAGTCATGGGTGGACCATTCGACAACTTGACGTCAACAATGCCTTTCTGCATGGAGCACTACAAGAGGATGTCTATATGATGCAGCCACCAGGATTTGAAGATAAGCATATGCCTCATTATGTATGCAAACTACAGAAAGCGTTATATGGTCTTAAACAAGCTCCTCGAGCATGGTATGACAGATTAAGGATATATCTGGAAAAATCAGGATTTCATAACTCCAAGGCAGATTCCTCTTTATTTATTGCTAATAGCAATAATCAAACCACACTTGTACTTATTTACGTTGACGATATCATTATCACAGGGAGCTCCAATGATTATATTCATAATCTTATAAAGGCATTTGCTTCAGAATTCTCTATTAAAGATCTTGGATCCATTCACTATTTCCTTGGCATTGAAATTGGTACAACAAAGAAAGGCTTAGTTCTATCTCAATGCAAATACATCAAAGAATTACTTCACCGATCCAATATGGATGAAGCAAATCCAACGGTTACTCCTGCAATAGTTAACTCCACACCATCAAAACATAGTGGGCATGCTTTCAAAGAGCCATCCACTTATAGGAGTATAGTTGGAGGACTGTTATATGCCACTTTTACAAGGCCTGACATCTCTTTTGCAGTAAATAAAGCTTGCCAATTTATGCATGATCCAACTGAGGAACATTGGATCTATGTCAAACGTATCTTGAGATATCTTAAAGGCACTCTAAATCTTGGTCTTCATATTACTAAGAGTGACTTTAAGTTATTTGGGTATGCTGATGCTGATTGGGCAGGGTGTCCAGATGACCGGCGGTCCACTGGAGGGTACCTTACTTTTCTTGGAGCTAATCTTATCTCATGGAGTTCATCCAAACAACGAACAGTGGCCAAGTCTAGTACGGAGGCTGAATATAAAGCTATGGCAGAAGTACTGAAATCAGTTGGTTGCAACAAATTCTTGAAGAGTTGCATGTAACAAATTCAATCACCCCAAAAATTTGGTGTGATAACTTGGGAGCTACATATCTTGCAGCAAATCCTGTTTTTCACGCCCGTACAAAACATATAGAAGTTGATTTTCATTTCGTCCGGGAGAAGGTTGCACGGAAAGAGATTCAAATTCTTTTCATTTCTTCTAATGAACAGCTTGCAGATATTTTAACCAAGTCTCTACCAAGACCTCGATTCATATTTCTTCGAGACAAGCTCAATCTCCTTCCCATGGAGATTAGCTTCTGGGGATGTGTTAAGATGAAAGAAAATCACGATCAAATCTCTCGTGATATACTTGACAAAATCAGTGATGAACAGGATAAAGAAAGAAAAGATATGTTTGTTCAACCTAAAGCTGAAAATCAGCTACTCTGTAGGCAACCGTATCTATCCAAATGTAATCCCACGTAATATATAGTGGAACCTGCATTTCTCAAACTATTGAGAGAAATTGCAGAGTCGTGGATGTAAGCTTAAAGCTGAACCACGTTAAAATCGTTCTTGTCTTTGAGTTCTTTTCTCCTCTGTTTTCTGAGTTTTATGGCTGACACATTTAAAAGTTGTGCCGCGGCCCGACTCTTTTCGTCCCTAGAAAGTTCTCAAACTGAGTGGCTGCTATCTCTCTACTTTAAGCAAGCCTAGCTCCCAATGTGGCTGCTATCTCTCTATGAAGATAATCAAATCTTAATTATTGGTTTAGAAAAAAGCAAGCCCAGCTCCTAATGTGGCTGCTATTTCTCTATGAAGATTCTCTCAGGAATTGTTGATTTTTGGTATGTAGAAGGAAGGAGTAAAAGTTCTTGGAGAGTGCATTACCGCACAAAGTTGCATGAATGATAAAAACACAAGTAACTTCCTCAAATGATAAATCGGCTCCCCAGTTTGGTTGATTTTCTCAGTAGCTGTTTGGTTCGTCTTACCCTTCTCGTTCTCAACTACAATGAGAATTAAAATGTGGCAAGATAGAAGTGAATCGGTTGACTAACCAAAAGAATTCCTACTTTGGAAGTATTGTTGCTTTCATTTCAATGACCATTGAATCAACAAGTCTCCTGGATGTCAGACTTGCTGATCCGGAAGATTACTCATCTGCCAGACTTGTTTTTGGGTTGAGTTGAAGCAAGATGGAGGTAAGGTGATAATATGGATTGAAGACAAGAGTAAACGAGAACAAATACTTCTAACAGTTCAACAAGAAAAGTAAACACAAATGTACGAGTTGTAGTAACAATATATCAATATTCACGGTGCATGAGGCAACCGCAGGATCGTCCGCCCGTAGATTTTGTGAAAGTCGGAGCCCCTAAATGGAGGACATAATATCCCACCAACGTAGTCTATGTCAACTATATATAACAAAATACATAGAACATACAAGCTCTTTTCTTTGTATAGGTACTGAGAAGTCCTTTCGTCTCTTTCACATCCATGATATATATATATATATATAGTCAGTTTTACTTACAATTTACATGGTCATTGACCAAGGGTCATTTGATTTGATGGAAAGTGAAAAGATGTGTCAATATATGCAACATTCCCTTAATTTTGGTTGTAATCTCGCACAAACAAAATTGACTCTCGACAGCACATAATGGCACTAAAAGCCTAAAATAGCAAAGTCATGAAACCTGCTTTGGGGGACGCAATCTGACTATGATAACCAAGAGTTAGAGGTAGTCTAGGAGATGTACCATAGACTACCTAAGTCTCAAAGCAGCCGCCAGGGCAGGAAGAAGAAAGGGGTAGGCTAGCCAGTCTTTGGTGCTTGCTTTCTACCAATTATGAATCTTTGAAACAACCACTTCCTGACTTCAGCTTTTGTATTTTGTGTACTTTTCATTTACAATTATGCCAAACGTTGAGAAATGGAAAGCGAAAGGCAGAACTTATGTGATACGTGTTGGTGCAGCATAAGAGAAGAAAATGGGAGACATGAAGTCCTGGATGGAAGGTCACCTTCCAACGAATCCTTTGGTTAATGGTTTGCCAAAGAAGGGCGGCTTGGCACATCAAATGGAAACGTGGGTGTTGCTTTAGTAGGCACGGATGCTGGCTTTGGAATGATCTTGAACCACTTTTAAAAAGTGAAAGGGAAAGAAGCAGGAGCAGTCGTTTTTGTACATCTCTTTACTCTTTAGTGAACTGTCATTCTACTGCACTAAGCCTCAGCATCTCTGCTGGGCCATCTTCTTTCTTCTTTCCTTTGTCACCTCATGGTAGATCAAGGATCGGTCACGAATCACACATTTGGTGGATTTTTCTTTCCCTTTTCCTGATAAACAAATTAAGTACTGGATTTTGGCTTGTAGAAAAGGTGTGTTAGTTCTGTGATTGGCACGCACAACAGACTTGTAATCAATCGGAAGACATTGGGACTGTCAAGAAATCGGTGTTGTCAATATCGGATCAAAAGTGGCTGGCTCTACAGAAAGATTTAAAGCATTTCAAAAGAAAATTTTACGGAAAGAATGTTGATCCCTTTTGGGTGGTGCGGTATAGAAACGACCCTTGAAATTTTTACTTTAGCAACTTTTTGGTATGTCTTCAGAAAGTTGAACGTAGCATATTTTTCAGGTTTAAAATGAGTTCTTGCCTAAAAATTTATGGACTAATATTTATTATTATGAATTCGATACATGTTGAATTGGTCGATCCAGTCTGCAGACCTAGTATCTACTGGTCTTTGAAGAGTGCTGTATGGATCCCTATGAAGCTGTTTGGTACCAGTAATAATATATTACTATTCCATGTATTTGTCACAAAAACTGGGTGAAAAAATGCATAAAATAATAATATCTTGTTATTGTTACCAAACTACCCCTACGTCCCTATTTGGTCCAAGAGGGGCAAACTTGGTTGTATAGAACCCAACGTTTTGCTGCTATGTAACAGGTTTTTGCCCTAAAAAATGCAAAAAAAAAAAAAAGGTATTTCTCATGTTTGGATGCCAAATCCTGGTTTTTCTCGGTTGTGATTCAAGGCAAAATGCACATAAAGACTTCGTCGTGGCAAAGGCATACATGCACCCGTAAGGCCTGCTTTTCTTATGCAGTAGGGGTATCCTAATATTGGGATATATTTATGGAACAGTGACAAAATGTTCTCTTAGCCAAACACGTCTATAGAAGTCATTCAGGAACATTAATAATAAGTTGCTATTCCATATATCTGCTTGAAAAACAAGGACAGATTCACAGAACGTGTTTGTTCCATGAATCTATCCCTATTTCTCCAACAGGTACATGTAGCAGTTCCCAAGCAAACCCGTAGGAATCAAACCCGTGACTGCCTTCTTATAAAAGAAAATTAAAATACATAACAATGATGATAACGATAAGAATGATAATGCTCAAGATGCTAAATTGCTAATGATGTTAATAAAGGCGAGAGTGAAGGAACCAGCGTTACTTGTAGCGGTCATGAAGATTGCTATATAGTGATGGATCATGAAGATGTCGAAGGACATGCTTATTCGCATTTATGTCCTTAAATTGAAAATGATATTTCGGCTCTTGTCAAAAATTACAGGGTTAAACACAAGCCCGGTTCCAGGAGGGAGAGCTCGGCCAGCTTGACCTTGACCCACAGTGGGCTTCATTGTCCATGTTTTGTTCAGCTTGAACTCGCCTCGCCTGTACTCCAGCAGAGCTGATCGGTCAGGTGTCTGTGTGTTTCTTGCATAACTTTAAATATCAAGAACAAAGAATTTATCTCATTCCTATAGAGGTGCTAAGAAGAATATTAGAAGACTACAAAACGTACTGTAGAGAGAAAATGTAAACCCCGCCACACATATCACAACTTTCAATTGTCTAATTCCGGGTTACCCTGATTACAAGGTGGAAAGCTAGTCATGAATCTCAATCATCTAACGAGGTGGTTTGTTGGTCATGGCTCATGATTCATAGAGGTGATAATGCATGAAACAGGTTATAGCATATGCATCATATACATGCATTTAATATTTTTTAACAAAGCAAACCCCAAGGTCCACCAATAGAAGGACGTTTATGTAGAGGTAGTGGGTCTCGTTTCAGGCCTGGTTTTCTCTTTATTTCGTTACACTATAAAAAATGTGGATTCACTAATGGTTGAAAAACTTCGGTCAAGTAGGAAAACGTCGGTCAACCTTTTATCCATGTATGTAGCAATGTTGTTAAGAGTTACGACCAAGAGAGATGCAAAACTTGTGAAGCAATATATATATATATATATATTGTCATACCACTTGGGTATGGGATAAAAACCAGACCTCTTAAATTCATATTAAAAAAATGATAGACAAAATGTGAACCTTTTAGTGTGTTTATAAACACTAATTTAATATAAATCATGCTTTAATTTAAGTCATTTTTGTAAAAATAATTAATATTTATACTCTAAAAATTTTGATGCTATAAGAGCTGTTCAATTTTTACTATTAAAAAAACATTATTCATGTCTGAAAACAACTAACTTTATATATGTTTCTCATCAAATCACTTTTAAGGCCATATGTAAAAAGTTAGATTGTAAAACGAATATTTTAACAATTAATGTTATATATATATATATAACACTAAAACAAGCCAATCCATTTCAGGCAACCACAACCACCATACAGAAACATATATTTACAAAAACAAGTGCATACCATGATACCTTGTCTCCTTGCAGCAAGTTAAAAAGCACAGCTTTTGATTCCTCTAGAAGGCCCAGCTTCCCACAAGCTACAGAAACCCTTTTAATCACCTAACTAAAACCATGAAAATGGTAGTAGTAACTAGAATCTCCGAAACTTCTACACGAAGTGACGGCGCTGATGCATGTGGGATTCTCTGCCTCCATCACACACATTTCCTAGATAAATTCCAGAGACTCATTGTTGCATTGCATTCCATGACACCAAATTTGGGTTAGGCATTGCATCGAACACCTGGCGTGCAGAACTGGATTTCCCCATGTAGAGTTAATGAATGGGTTGTCCATAAAATCTCCATGAGGGACAAAGCCTGGACGGACGTGCTTTCTCAGCCAGTAACCCTTCTCAAGGTCTCTTTGTCATATACAGCATACAGCAGGAAACAAGAGATTTATATGACATGGCTTCTAAAGTCTTCCTGTCAAGATTTTTCCATAGAATCGAGGACCTTCTTCCATCTTTCCATGCTGATAGGGGAACTCAAGACGTTGGTGCAAGCCGGTCTGGTGGCATTCGGTGACCCTGGACGACCTTGCTTCCAGCACCAACTAGGCATTGCAGATATGAGGAACTGCAAAACCTACAAGGTGAAAGTTGAACGAAGAAGAACAGTTGTGTGTGAGAGGGTGGAGATATTGGTTCTTGAATAGCTGAGGATAGGTGGCCGGCAAGGCCGCAAGAGGTACCTGAGGATAGGTCGCTGGCAGTGGGAATCAACGGCAATCACACAAAAATCTGAACAGCGGTTCGATTATGCAGGAAATACACGGATTTTCATTCAAAACCTTCACGCAAATGGAAAGGGTGCCTGATGCGCACCACCCCTCACACGTCACCCAAAGGCGCACACCTCAGGGAAGCAGCGCATCATCCAAACGCTTTGATGCGCAGTGAGGCGCACGCCTCAACGCATGACAACACTGGTATGTACAAATAAATTATTAGATGTTTATGGATGTTTACCTCAAGATGTCAGTAAAGCTCAATCTTCATCAACATCATCTCCTGAACGTCAGCAAAATTGACTTCCATTTTTCCATGCATTGAGGAATCCACCTCTGGTAGTGTTAGATGAAAATGTGTTTTTGGGACTGCCGTCCTCTCTTGGAGCTAGGGATGACAGCCATTAGAGCTACTCCTGAGATCCTCACGGCTTGATAGGGGCAATTTCGTCATTAGGACCACAAGATACTAAACAAGTTAGAAGCTTAAGCTAATTAAAAAATAACTCTAGTTATTTCTATTTTCTAGAGTCAGAGGGGGAGGGAGGAAGGGGTCGGCTTAGGCCATGGCCTCACCTCCGCTAATGAAAAAAAAAAATTACATTGAAAAAAATAAAATTTTTTAATGGCGTCATGTATTTTTTGAATTTGAATTCAGTTGGTCTTACCCGAATTCAGAGGTTGGACTGTCGGTCCGTCATGTATTTTTTGGATTTGAATTCAGTTGGTCCTACCCGCATTCAGAGGTTGTACTGTCGGCCCGTCCCTCAAGAAAATCCTGACTCCGCCCTTGCATAGAGTAATCTCATATCGCTTAGTGAATGATATTTAGTATAGTTGGCTAAGTCAGCATGCATATGGCATACTAGGAATCGATTTAATTAACTTAGGGTAGTTTAGAGATAGCCAATCCTTTATGCTAAATATTAGAATTTTTTGTATGTCACGCATTTAATCCATAATCCCTGTTTGGACATTCCCTTCATATGCTTCAAGACTCGATTGATAACACTAAAATGGGATTTTCTTAGATCACACATGTACTTGTTAATTTCCCTGACTGCATACATGATATCAGGTCGTGTACAATCGATAGAGAGATTCATTTTTACTTGTTTCGTTTAACAAATCCAACATACATTTTGTTTGTGATAAAATAAGCTCTTCCTATATTTTTTTTTGTAATTAATTAATTAATTAATTAATCCTGAAAATATTAGAAACTCTGGAGGATGTTTCCTTCTATCGAGTAAAAAGGTCGATTAAATTAAAGAAATCGCAATAAAAAAAAATATGGAGCTATAAGCAGACCATTACTAGCCACTAAAATATCATTCATTAGCTTATTTAGTTAATGTGCATGGCACTTAGGTTAGTAGATCTAGCTGTCTAGGTCATATATATAGCATATTTTGTGCGGACTCATATAATTTAATTAGTGCTATTTTAGGAACCAGATTAGGATGGAATTTCATTTTATTTTATTTTATTTTATTTCCTTTGGCTTTCATTTGAATTTCAATTTCGTCTAGCGTAAATCCCTCTAGAGGGGCAAAATAGGTTTTTATTCTATTTTAATTGGTTAAGAAGGTATAATAGCTTTAAATTAACTTAAAATTTCAAGTTAGTTTAATAGTTAAATTTGCTTCATATTATCATTAATATGCAAATCCACCGGTTGAATAATCGTTTCACTAAGGCAAACAAATTATCCTTTCGTCTAGAAACTTTCATGAAAAAAAAAAAACTCTGTAAACTTGAAAATCCGTTAGACCGACGTGAAGATTTCAAAAATAATTGGAACAACTCAAAAGCATGACATTTCCTTGATGTATTTGTTGATCAAGTTTGCATTAACTTCACTCATTGTCGGCCATGAATAACTGATGAATGATAGAATACAGGAGATGAGTATGCACATTTGATGTTATGCTGTTTTCGTATGTTCTTTCATTATCTCAAATAAAAGGTTAGAGAGCTCCAGCTGCCTGAATTTTAAGTTTATTTATGACTGTAATTAATATATATTTTCTTAATTTTAAAACAAAATTTATTTTTCGTTTCTTAGTTCTCTATGCTTACAATACGTTACTACGTACTTCCCCTTAATAAAAAAATTGTCCTCCCACTATGCACTAGAGAGAAGCTTAGGTAGAGATGTCAATATATCAGATTTGAATCAGTATCCGATCAAACTGATCCAAAAAAAGCGGATATGGAAAAAAAATTAATATCCGATTAAGAAATCAAATCGAATTCAGATTTAATGAATGGCAATCAATTGGATTCTGATTCAGATTCGGATATACATAAATATCCTATCAGATTTGGACATGGATTCGGATTGGATTCATTTTTAGACAAATATCTTGTATCTAGTGCTATTAAATTTTGAAATTGGCAAAATCCGGTTCAAAATTTGGATTATAAATATAAAAATCAGATTCGAATTGTAAAATCAGATTCCGATATGATTAAGGATATATCTTATTCAAATCTGATTCATTGACATCCCTAAGCTAACATGATGAATAGTTCTTAGTTGATCTTAGACAAATAAATTTTTTCAAACTATATTTCGGCTCCAAAAAAAAAAACCAAAAATATACATTAAGCCCTTCGAAAGTCTGGTTTCAATATAGAAAATCTGACTCTACCCTTGGCCATTGATCACAATTTCAATTTACCACCACCGTGTGGAAAAAAGCCTCTCTTATAAATGCGTTCGGACAAAGTCATGTGCTCAAGTCATCAAGATTGTGACAGGGCAACGCCATCGACCCAACGAATTTTGTCTTCGTTTAGACTTGCTAACTATTTAAATGAAATAGTTTTCAAATACTTGAAGCTTATTTATGCCTGTCACCTTCCTTCCTGTCATGGTCCTCGAGTTTGAACCGTAGTCACCAACATCACTTAAAATGTGTAGGAACATCGATTTTCTAAGATTCGAAAGCGAAAGCTATGTATTATGATCAATAAAATTGTTTCTTTCTCCTACCATATGCTCATTTATATCGATTTTATTAAATATTTTATGTGACTTTTACGCTTTGCATTTTCATAAGATGTGAGATGTGAGACTTTAGTTCAGGGGCGGAGGTAGGTAGGGTATCCGTGAGACGTATGCTCCACAAGAGTCCAGTTAATTTAGTAATCAAACTTAAGTGAACTTGAGTCCAATTATATGAGGTAGTTCGACGAGATCCGAGTCATTGTTACATGGTCAATTGAAAATTTGTTAATCATATATTTGATTTTGATGTTTCATGAAAATAAATATTTGAAATTTGTTAATCATATATTTGATGTTTCATGAAAATAAATATTTGAGTCCACTCCTTGGGTAGATATACTCCATACGACGTTTATATGTATATTTTTAGCGCTTGCTTGTTGGAATTCCCATGCTTCCCTCTTTTATTGCCTGCAACTGTTGCTTATGCAATCAATTAAATATCATTATTTGGGGATGGAATTGGAACACGTCGATAAGCTCGGTGAAGCACATGCAAACGCTTTAACCAACGTCGCGTTCTTCTAAAAGGATAAATTCACAACGAACCTCCCAAACTTTTCTATAATTCATAGTAGCCAGTTAGTGTTGGAAAAATTACTAAAACGCATAGCCGACAACATACATCACAAAGAGCCGCCTCCCCTAGCTTGGCTGGTTTTTTCCATAACATGGAAGCATGCTTTTATCATAGCTTCCTTCTACTTCTATAAAAGAAAGGATGGAGGCGTCCCTCTTTTTTACATAATCTGACTTTTGATGTGTTTAAGTTATCCCAATCAAAACCATTTGCATCCTTATGTGGGTGCGTTTGATAGTCTTAGATCTTAAGTTTGAGATTGATTTGAAATCCGTTTCATGTGGATTCCACGTATGTAGCAGATTTGATATCTTTGTCTGAGCAAGAGGGGAGGATGGAGGGGATATGACCTCAACTCTTAGGAAACGAGGTCCTTAATGACCATAAATCCCTTCCAATCTCAAATCCAAAGTTTCTGAAATGTTTGTTTTGATCTCAGCTGCGGTGTAACAAATTGAGAAAGATGAAAAACGCAAGTGTACTCTTTTGATAATTTGCAAAACTTAATTAGCACTAGTTTGGACTACAGTAAAAAAAAAATAAAAACAAAAAACCATCCGTCATTAAGTAGTTTCAATATAATATGAGTTTTTTATGAATGTATTTGAAAGATTGAAACAGATTAATGAAACAGTCAAATCATGCGTCAAGATTCAAAGAACAGTTACAAATCTTTTTATTTACAAAACCACCCCTTAAGGCCTTCTATAAGAAACAGGATACAGTAATGACTCAACGCCTTGGATGGTCTACTGCAATTTTTTTTTTCTTTACACTAGCAACTGAGGTTTGAACACGTTGAGAGTGCCAGCCAAGACAAATCCAAGAGCATTAAATAACGTCACATTCTTTTAAGAAAGAACAAAGGTGTCCCACAAGTAAACAATTTCCACATTTTTGTCTCATGCCATGAGATGAGATAAAGAGATTACAGCCACAACTATGCCGAATTTTCCATTTCATTTTCCACACTACATCTCCAAATCTACAGTAGTGCTTCCACCAAATCATCAATCGAACCGCAGTAGATCATACAAATATGTAAAGCAGAAAGGAAGATAATGTAGTCATGATACCTAAATCTCGCCTGTCCAAAGCCTTTTAAGGCACAGCAGACTGTAAAACGCCATTGCCATCTGCAACAACTGGTTTGCTCTTCTGATGGGCCAGATCGTACGTAGCATGAAGGCCAAAGAATACATAATAAACAAGCATGATCACGGTGCACACGCCAAACCTTATGAATGACTGGTAATCCAGGGACCCCATGAGAAAGATGTTCACTGCAATGGACAGAGACGGCAGCCATGGGACCAGAGGCACTCCCCATACTTTTGGAACTCTCTGCTGAGGTAGAAAAAAGGCAATCGCCGCCGTCCCCAAGAACCAGATAGGAACTGTGATGGTATAACCAATCCATCTCTTGGGATTGATTCCCCAACAGAACGAAGTAGCAATGGAGGAAGAAATTATAACAAGCAGGAAGAACACCAACCTGTTCACATTCTCTCTAGGCGTGGTTCCTCTGAGATAGTACCTCCTTACCAGCAGGGCCACAGCCATCATCATGAAGATGAAGAGAGTACTGATCGAGAGAAGGTTTGCCAAGATGTCTAAGCTAGAGAAGAGGGCAATGATGCCGCCTAAGGATGTGACCAGTAAGGTGGCATAGACTGGTGTCTGTGTCTTGGGATGAACCAGAGCAAACAGGGGAGGAATCATGTGAGCTCTTGCTATATGAGTTGTGTAGCGAGCCTGCCCCAGCGCGCCGACCAACAGTACCGTCGTCATCCCCTTGAGCGCACCTAGTGCAACCAAGATCTTGACCCAGTGCATCCCCACCCTCTCAAAGGCTATGGAGTATGCTGCATTGGGATCAATTACCGTGTAATTCTGCATCATAACCAGAGCCAGGGACATAGCACAGTAGATCACTGTGATGAAAGACATGGAACCGAGAAGGCCTAATGGTATATCCCTTGATGGATTCTTCGTCTCCTCCGCCATGGTTGCGATGTTGTCGAATCCTCCGTATGCGAAATAGACGATCGCCGCTGCTCGAAAGACTCCGGAGATTCCAAACGGGAAGAAAGGGTGTAAGTTTGAGGGATGAGCGTGCCAGAAGCTTGCCACTATCACAAGAATAATTGCTGCTGTGTTCATGAGAGTGAAGAACCAATTGATGAGGGATGTTCTCCGAGTTCCGGTGATGGCGATGATCGACGCGATCCAGAGCACTGCAACTGCAATTGGGTCTAAGTAGTTGTAGTTCTCCGCAAGGCTATCTACATGAATCCGCAACGAATTCGGGTCGCGGTTCAACAGAGTTGTGAAGTAAGATGTCCATGAACGCGCAACAGCGGCTGTGCCGATGATGCTCTCCAGCAGAATGTTGGCAGCGGCGATGAAGGCTGCGAAGTCTCCGAGCTCAACACGCAGGTAAGCGAAGGAACCGCCTGCTACTGGAATTTCAATGGCGAACTCTGTGTAGCAGAAGACGGAAAGCATAGCAGAGAGGCCCGAGATGACATAGGACAGGACGATGGCCGGCCCTGCGTCTCTGTGAGCCTCTTGTCCCGTGAGCACAAAGATGCCGGCGCCGATGACGGAGCCGAACCCGAACCAGGTGAGATCCCACCAATTCAAACACCTCTTCATGTCGTTGACGCTCCGCCTCCTGACCTCAGATATCTCGTGAAGCTCATCCGATCGGGAAAGAACTCGGTCCTTGAACCGATGGCAAGTCTGAGATAGAGCCGTTCTGTAGCTGCCCCAGCTCTGGAAGGACTCCTCCGGGATGAAGTCGTCCTTGCTCCATTTCCAGTAGCTCCTCATCTCTGTATCACCATCACCACTGCCTTCATCGTTGGCTCCCATTTCTTTCTTTCTCTTTGCTCTCTGTGGACAAACGATGAAATTCAGTAGTGATACTTTGTTGCTATGGGTTAGTTCTCTGCGCTAAGGAAGAAAACCATGAAAGCAAGATTTTTTCATGGCTGGCTTGTGTTCTTCACATGGACTACACAAGAAGAATGATGGAGTGATATCTGCATCTTCCAGCGTGTGGCCATTAGTTTTTAAGGATCGGCGAAGAATTTTCCTTTTCTGTTTTTTCTTGAAGAGATGGACGAGAAACTCCGAAGAAAGATCCAAATAGAAAGGATATTATTGGTTTACTTCTGTGATGATCTTTGACTTTGAGTTTTTTGGAAGAATAGTTTTTTGATCTCGTGGAAAATGGTTTCCAAACATTAGGCGCTTCCTTGGAAATGACAACTTTCACTTGTAATGTTAAGATATGACTGCGATTTTCTGAGAATGAAGACACAAGAAATAGAAAAATATTTTCGAATTCTGTAATATAGATTCGATAGGCTATCGCGTTCAATTAGACTTTAAATAATATAAAATTAGTTCAAAATTTTCTAATCGAATTCAAATGCCAATAACATAAGGTCAAACATTTATGAAAGTTTGTCCGCTTTCAGTTACTATGTTGATGTAAAATTCTCTTACCAAATTGAACTACTTGAATTTGAATCAGAATGGAATGTGATATTATATTGGAAAATCCATGATCAAACCTGCTCTTTATATCATTACAATCAGATTTGAACAAAAAAATCTTTCGTTTAATTTTTACTAGATTTGTCGTAGCCGTACGTTAGTATTATTTACTGAAAATGACCGACCATGTAAGAACCCTTTTGCCTTTCCAACAATGAGGAGAACAATTGTTAATTATTAGGGAATCCATGCTTCTTGTGATTATGTCCTGTGTTTGATTGTGGAGTCAAAAAATGGCACTTAATTAATAATCTGATTACGATCATCGAAACAAAAATACAATATCCTTAGATAATAAATTGTTCGGTCTGCTTTCTACCTTGTAATGAAAGGAAAAACTTTCGTGAGTCAAACAGTTCTCGTCTCACGTCTTCTATCAAAGTATGGGCCAGAGTAGGATCCTTGGAAAGTCTACCTACTGCCTTTAATCTATACACCAAAGTCTTGGTCTTCTTGTCCGGAACTGGCCGAGTGAGACAGTAGCTAGGACAAGATGGGCCCAGTCTTTGTTTTTTTGATTGGGTACACTCACTTAAGGTTCTTGGGCCCACCCTTGGACCTTTTTCTTCCTTTCACCCCCCTCCCGTCGGATGCAGGTGTGTGCAATGTGTGGGCAATTGCCCGCACAGGACCATAAGAAAATACTTATTTTTACATTCAATTTTGGGTAATTTTTCCTACTTACCTGTGTGCAATGTGTGGGCAATTGCCCATACAGAACCATAAGAAAATACTTATTTTACATTCAATTTAGGGTAATTTTTCTTACTTACATGTTGATGATGCAGGTGTGTGCAATGTATGGGCAATTGCCCGCACAGAACCATAAGAAAATACTTATTTTTACATTCAATTTATGGTAATTTTTTCTACTTACATGTTGATGTCCATTAAAAATTCAAAGTGAAAGTCCACTTTTACCGACGTCCAATGGCAAAACGAGCTTTCACAAAACTGGGTCAAATGAAGGTGTCATTTAAGACGCCCTTCAAGTCTACTTCTTGAAAGAGACTTCACGCTAGTTTGCTTGTTGCGAATATTAAGTACTCATTCAAAGTCTGAGTCTTCAGTCAAAAGAAGTCAGTACTGTCGAGCTCTACCCTACATGGGCGTTGAACAGGGTTTGAACGCGTGACCAGCTGCTCACTGAGTCAAATCCTGCCAACCATGAGTCCACCATGAAATTCGAACACATGATGAACCGCCTACCGCATTGGATTAGTTCTTTCTCAGCTGTCGTATTTGAAATGATTCCTGCACAGCAGCATAGATATATATCAAAATTAATTGTTGTCTTCTTCTTTCCCACAAGGAGATAATCATCACCATGGTAGACGTTTGATGATTTCCTATGTCGACAAGCCTGATACTCCCAAGCAAGTATGTCAGCTTCTCTATCTGTTGTAACTTCATTCTTGAATCTTGTAAGAAAATGGGCATTACATGTAAAACTTTGCCTATATCCAGGCAGCGCTTTGAAATGCGTATCATTAAACTGAGTTACATTACAGCCCAAGGGAAGGGTGTAGGATATAGCTGGTCAGGCTGATGGGCCTGTGAAATTTCGGTTGTATGTTTGATTCTCATGGATACTATTCCTATATAGACTGTGAGTTGCTTTTGAGTCGAATAAAGTAATCTTAAGTTTAACCAGGTCTCGAAACAGCCATAAATCCCAAAGGCAGGAGAAGTTGATCAGTTGCAGCTTAGAACTGAGCTACTATTTCAATCTTACAACTCCTTCAATTTCCAAAAGTTCAACCAATGTGAGGGCAACTGTGACTTTCACGTTGCAATCTTGAGGAGGAGCACCAACAAGATCCAAAGTGACGACTGAACTTTCACCAATTCGCAAGCCGGACCAGTTATGATGCACCCTTGGATGCGCAAAAGTTGGAATAATGTGCATATATTTATTAATCTTTGAAGGTCTTCAAATTTTTGGCTTGTTCTCGGAGCTTTTGTTTGTATTTAACCAAGCTCTTTACGAAACGGGATTTCCATTTTCGTGTTTGGAAGAGTCGGAGTGGACCCATAGTTGCTGCTCATATCGCAAGTGGTACTGCAACTCTTTGACTTGATCGTCGTGTGTACAGAAAAACACGGAACGTCAAAAGAGGCGGCCATCACTCAACTTCCACACTTTTCTTAGGCGCCAAATATGCCTAATTGTTGTCTTTAAGTGCATTTCTCATCGGTTAGCATAGTTGGCAAACTCGACAAGCTGGCTCTCCAATAGTTTGAGTCAGATCGGATCGCCAACAAATCTTGTCACGAGTAAAGGCTGGCTCGACTCGCCCGCGGCCCAGCTCGACTCTAACTCCCCCGATTCAAATAGTGTTTTATATTATGGTTATTTGAGTACTTGACTGAGTTCACAAGTCTACCCACTGACCCAGTGGTGGCTCGGTCATCTGCCGAGATTCGAGTCTGAATCCTGAGTTTGCCAACTATGATTAAAAGAGCCAGAAATTTTGGTTGAAGGAGAACTAATTTAATAACTTTAATGCTTTTAGGGACACTTAAATATATAAACACTCAAATATATAAAATTATAATGTAAAAATGATCAACACAAAATGTTGTTTTGTTGAACCAAAAAAGATAAAAGTCGAAAAATTATTATTATTTTTAGATATTTCTGCCTGTAAAAATCTTTACAGCATATACGACTAGCTAGATTGGAACACCAACAGGTATAGATCGTCCACGGCAACCACCATAGTTATACATGGATCATGCATAGCTTATCCGTTGATGTGCTTAATCATCCATGATTTTATATAAGATGATGAGGTTTCCCCGGAAAATAAAATTTTAATACAACCACATAGATTTTTTCCAACCAAGATCCAAAGATCGGGATCTGATTAGTATTTAATTAGTTGCGTTTGCAGAGAACCGAAATATTGAAATAAAAAGTTTAGACTGGCTTACATTTTTGTTAATGACGAGTAACCCTCCAAGAAAGGAAGTCGATTCCGGTGAGGCTCCAAGTCCACCACCAGGCTCTTTGTACAAACACCATGTTAAAGCTCCGGCAACTGCTACTTTTCCGGCTTCCGCTTTTCACCTCTATCGCTTTGTCTCCAGCCACCGAACACAGCTCCTCCACAGCCCCTCTACTTATACTCAAGCAATTACAAAGGGACAAATAAAATGAAAAACTGCCCTTCAATCAAGAATTCCTAAAGCAATCAGCAAAATTAAGCAGAATGAGGGGATGTGTATATATATATATATACCAGACCACTTGGGTAGGAGACCAAAACCAGGCCTATCGAAATTAATTATTAAAATATTTTTTTTGAACTCTAACCTCATAGATATGATCTTAAGAATGATTTCATGAGAAACATACATTAAATTAGTTATTTTCTTGCTTAAATTATGTTTTTGTAATAGTCACAAAATGAAGGCCTCTTATAACATCAAAATTTTGGTAGTATAAAGATCAGTTTTTTAACAAAAATGACTTGAACTAAAGCATGATTGATATTAAATTAGTGTTTTATAAACACAGTAGAAGGTTCACATTTTGCTTTTAAAAAAATAATAATACTTGAATTTAAGACGTCTAGTTTTTGTCCCTTATGGACGTGGTCTATATATATATATATATATATATATATATATATATATATACCAGACCACTTCCATAAGGGACAAAAACTAGACGTCTTAAATTCATGTAAAAAATTATTTTGAGGAGAGAGAAAGTGGTTCAGGAGAATCCAAAGCTAAAGTGAGACCGGGTGAAATCAATTCCAATTCCCATATAACTTGACTTTGGCATTCTGGCAAGAGACTTTCCATGTGTATATCTTCTCTAGTAGCTCCCCCAAGAGTGTGTATCCCCACACCTTCTAGCGTGCTTTTTGAGTTTTGGAAATTTAAATGTGCTCATCAATATTGTATATTTGTCGTGACCCTTATATAAATTTTGCAATAAACAATTCATTTTTTTTTTACCATGCGTTATGCAGTTTTTGGTGTTTTGTGAGATTTTGATTCCTCAAAGGGCACATTAATTATGGAATTTTTCACCATATTTTCCCTACTAAATCAATTGTCACCGGCTCTTGAATGACCCAATTGGCATTGCAAGGGATGAACCACCCGAGCATTCTTGTGAATGCACACATGGGGGTGGAGATGGTTATATGTTCGGATCCGTACATGTTCATGTGGCATAAATTACTTTAATGCCCACGAAAAGAAAAGGGATGAATTCCACCTCAAAAACAAAAATGGGAAAATAAAAAGTTTTTCCTCCATTTTGTCCCCGAGATTGCAATCTGGTGCTTTGCAATGGGGTAGTATGTTCGATACCCGAACATGCATCACAGACTGGGGAAATAGGTTAAGCAATGCTTTCATGTGTGAAAGTAGCAGACAGCTTAGGGAACTTGCGTTGGCATGAATGTGCTGTGTTTGGGGCTATATATATATATATATATATATATATATATATATATATAAAAGTGAATGATATCTCACTCAGCCATCTAACTAGGTTGTCCATGTGAAACAAACGTATGGTTGAAAAAACAACAAGAGAAAAAAAAGTGTCAACTAATACTAGATGAAAATACTTATAATGTTTAATCTGGTAGCCCTGGTATATATACATGTAAATCATTAATACATTTTTTAAAAGAAATGAATTGTAGCACCTCATGAAAAAGAGCTTAATAATAGTCGGATAATGATGAGATTAGAGACAGTGAAGCAATACACATGAAGATTAATACATTTTCTTAAAAGAAACACAGTGTGACGCCTTATGTAAGAGGACTCAAAACAGTTATACATTTTGAGATTCAGAATCTTAAGAAGGGATTCTAAATCTTGGTGTTTTACTACCAGTAGTATTGGTTTATGCCTTTTCCGTGAAGCTAGCTACAGTGCATGCATATGGTCAGGATCATCAAGACTAGTTACTCAAGCTAGTTTGAGTGAGACATAAGAGAAAGAAGGAGAAATTGGAATTGCCTTTCATGGTTCTTGATACTGAAGGTCACTGATTAAGGCCAGACAAATTCTTCAAAGTGCTGACCATTATCATTAAAATTGTATGTCATTAGTGCTTACCATACCAAAACAGATTGAATATCATTTTTTGAAGAAGAATGTCATTCAATTCCAATTGTTCATCAATATGAGTGTCGTTCTTGTTTGATAGTCTACAAGAGTGATCTGAATAAGCCCTATGCTTTGTGAGCACTTTTCTTGTGAGAGAAAACTGTAGTCAAACTGACTTGAAGTAGCATCTTGGTGCACCTTATATCATATCTTCATATGTATCTCAACCATTTGGCTGAAGGTACTCGAGAGTGCATTGAGTATTGTTGATTATTTTAACAGGTAATTGGTTATGTATTTGAATATAACTCAGTTTCTCAATTAGACCTGCAACTGGTGATTACTTTCCACATCCAATTGCCGTAACGAACTTTCTTGCCTTCAACCTCTCCATTGTTGAATTTTAAGTGGCTTAGATCAACGATCGATCGACTAAGAGTATAGGTCTTACCAGTAGCGGAGCCACATTGTGGCTGGAGTGAGCAATTGCCTAACACCAGACCACTAAATTTACATTATGTAGGGAAACTTCCTTAATTTTTAGGCTTTTACATATGAGTGCTCCTTCAAATTTGAAATTTAAACATAGAGTGCCCCTTAGTTGGACATTTCTGGCTCAGCCACTGGGTCTTACTTGATCTCTGCAATCTGATCATGCTGGCAGCACCATGTACGGGCGTTTGAACAAAGATCAGGTCACCACCCGTTCTACCTTGTCATCTGATTAGTCTTCTGATTGGACCCGTTTAATTGGATAATCTAGTGAAGACTAAAATCCAGATAGTAATTGGGTGTGAATCAAGTATATATGCAGTTTTTCAACTCAATCCCAATCGGGGTTGCAAATCCAATTAGTCGGATCATGATCATATGGTATGGTGGTTGTGACTAAATTACAATTTGGAAAATTAACTCCAAACCTGGAGAAGAATTTCTAGTTTTGATTGCCCCAGCTGATCCAAGCTCCTCATTATTTGAGATCCTTCTATCTAAAGCAAGCCCTCCCCTCCTCTAATCTTAAATCCGACATTTTCTCAATGCAAAATGCTGGTAAACAGGGGCAGAGCCAAGGGGGGCGGCAGTGGCCTTGGCTCCATCCTTAAAAATAAAAAAATTTAATTTACATGTAAATTTTAAAAAAATCATTTATCTTATATAAAAAAATTTGAGAATATATTTCGTATCTTGTCAAAATTTTGATACTATGAAACTATAATTTGGCCCATCATGAAATATATATATATATATCTTTGCCCCTTTTGGTAAAATAATTATTTTGAAATGCAGATCTAACATAAGATATTCCTTATTTTGACAAATCATGCATGGGTTTTTCCCTAGAACTTTTACCATATCAACAAAAACATATCATATCAGAACCACATCAGATCTATGGATATCAGATCTGAAGAAATCAAATGCCTCTCCCAATCATGAACATTTAAGTACATTTATGGTTTGGGGAAAAACGAATCTACCACAACTAAAATTAAGCTCTAAAACCCTTGTGTCAGATCCAGGCCTATTTGTAAAACCCCAGTACGCAGTATCTTTTTTCTTTTTTAATTTTAAAAATTAGCGTTTAATATACCATTGTATAGTACTTGTTCCACCCTCAAACTGGATGATAACTTGTCTTGTTCTATATTTTTATTCATTCCTAATCCGTTTTTATCTTTCATCTTTAATTTTGACGCTAGAAAGGCAGAACTTTGTAGGCATGCAATAGGGGTGTACAATGTTTTTCTGCTTGCTTTAACCTTTCCTTTCTTTATATATGTTTCCAGAATGTTTTCACAAATTAAAAGATGAACTTTTAGTTTTTCCACCTCACAATATATTGGACTTCATCATATTCGGCCAATTAATTGTTTGAATCTCTCTAAACAAGTGATTAGCATCTCAAAATCGATCATCCACCTAAATGGGTGTTGGACTCAAAACATACAAAGAGACGTACGCTAATTCTATTATTTGTTTAGGGAATGGTTCAACTTGAAGCTGAAGAAGGTCAAGCATCCAATACCCAAACATGGTGTTAACAACTGTTACAGACTACAGAGCAGGCCGAACCCAATCATCGTGGGTGCAGACCCACGGTTACGATGGCTCAGACACTACAGGGAACGTAGGGAACGCCTAAGGAGGTTAAGCCAGCATTCGAACAAGTTGTAGTGGGAGGAGTGGGTGGAGCAACAAAGTCCAAGCGTGTGCTTCAAACGGATATTCCTCAAGGCCACTTTGAGCTTATTGAATGACTCACCAAGTTAGACAAGTCTGAACCTATCGCGAGTCCAAAACCCACGGTCCTTGGGGCGATCTAGGACCACGGATCATAGGCAAGTTGGTATGCCACCTCGGCCTAGCCCAGCACCAACTCTGAAGCTCGGGCGTTACCCGAGCGAGGTCCCCACCTTGGGTTCACAAGGCTCAAGGGTGAAAATTCTAATTGGGCGCTAGGTCCATTTTGATTTTGCAATTGCATTAAGTACTTTGCTTTCAAGTTATTTGCTTAAGCATTGATGTAAATACCAGACGGTCTGTGTCTCGCTTCTTTGGACCGGTTCTAGGTGCTTAAGAACTGAGTCACTCGCCCTTGTATATAAGCATTGGGCGCTCCTTGTAAACTATGCAAATTTTGCTAATTGAAGTCATTTGTTCATTTCCACTCTCTCTCCTCTCGTGCTCTCCTCTCTTCCTCACACACTCCCCCTCTCCGGGATGGTGTATCTCCCTTCTCTCCCTTACGTCGCCTTCCTCGTGTGGCGCTTCACGCTCCACCTGAATCCCTTTGGTGAAACCGGCTATGCCTTGGCATCGGCGGCGTCATCTCTTCAACCGAAGGCTTTTCCTCATCCCTCCTCGGATTCTTTTCTCCCCTCAACCCAATCGGCCTAAGGACTTACGGCAAGGATCTCCTCGAAAGCTCTAGCTTCTAAAGGCAGTCCTTGACCACGATTCTACCCCACGGATAAGCAAGGTATTCTCGGTGTCTTCTCTTGAAACACACAAGAGTTGAGAGACCGTGGTACCTCCAGGAAGCTTGAAAAAGAACGTGCTTGCGGACTACTTCAAGATCGGCAACTTCAAGAGGTTAGTTTTCAAGATCTTTAGTGGATTACAAGGATAGTGTTGAGGAAGTTCTATTGAGTAATTCGTTTTTAGAGCTAGGTCTCTCCCTCGGCATACCCAAGTGTTAGATCTCGGTCTTCATGGTAAAACTTTCCTTAGACCACCTCTTACATGGCTTGGAATCACCTACCTATCTTATAGTTAACTCCCACGAAATTTGAAGCTCATTGACCAGTGAAAACCATCAAAGAACCATCAAAAGAGATCTCGGCTTCACCATCAAAGCTCGCGAGTCCAGCAGCTTAAAAGCCCTTGAAAGTCATACATCCAGACGTCATTTGAACAAACAAGTAATCTCAAAAGGATCGCCATGAAGTAAGGTTCATCATAGTCAAATTTGAGTTCAATCGGACCACAAGTAGCAAAGTTCGGCCGTTGGCCGGAATTCCAATTTTCTGTAGCTACTGCACTACTTCCGACCACCGCTGTACTTCCCAGCGAAAAGGACAACTCTGCCCTCTTTAACGTCAAAGTCCCATCAAGATTCGTGAAGAGCACCGTGGTCAATTACGCATCTAGGGTTAACCCTAGCCTCCGGCGCAAAAGAGGAAGCTTTAGAGGTTGCCGGCTCCAAATCCGGTAAGTCTGATTCATTCTTTGCGTACCCTAACCTTCACCATCTGATCCGCCACATGTCAACCATCCAGACCCTTTCCAGTCTCGTGACAGCCACCTATCCTCGCTTGCCCCATTGGTCCCAGCCTCCCATTCTCCTCAATCCTATCGCTTCCTACAATTTTGGAAGCTCATCCCACGCGCCACCTTCTTTCCCTTCTTTTGTTCTTTTCACCTAGCTAACCGTAAACAGTAGCCACCCTCCACCCTTGATCTCTCCACGTGTCCAACATCCATTCGCCCCTCTCGCCACATCAGCCTCCACGTCACCAAATCTGTCCCACTTCCAAACCGCGTCAATTTCACGCGGAATCCAGTGGCTCCACGCATTCTCCACTTGGTGCTAAGTATGGAAACCCCTCACCCGCTAGCCTCATCCCTTCCTAATCTGTCACCCCTATCCCCTTAACCCGGTCTACTTTCCCCAACCGCTCTCCGCCTCAGCCCTCCATCATCACCACGTGTCCCTCATCCACAAGAGAGGAGATCTCGATCAGGCCATGTCAGCTCTTGGCCAGCTCAAGCCAAACCCTTGAAGATCCGCCGCAAATCACCATTCCTACCTTTTAGGAAGGTGCGACCCACTTTCTACTTGGCGATAGGTAAACCCTAGCCACCAATCCACCAAGGTCATTGATCTGGCAACGTGTCCCCAACTTAGGCGCATTCAAACTGAGTATGACCAGCTCAGCCCGAACCCTAACCCTAGCCTCTCGCGCCCCCACCTGCCATCCCCTTCATTTTAGGAAACTTCTCTAGCTGCTCGCCCCTTGTCCGAAATAGGCAACCCTATAGCCGCCGCCACCCTTCCATCCCCTTAGCTAAACCCTAAACGCCACCTTGCTTAGCAAGTGGGTCCCGTTTACCTTCGGTCCTCATCCACTCGGCGCTAGGCAGCAGACGGCTGCCCCATTCCATGTGCGGCCTCTCGGCAGCATGTGGGTGCGAAGACCCAGTCTTCCCCGACCTACCTTGGCCCGTGTGACCGGCGACCCTCAGCCCTCCTCTGCGGGTCCCGACTGCAGGCGGCAGTCTTTCTTGAAGCCAACTACGTGGAGGCTCTCAAACGGATTTTTGTATCGTAGCTGCATTACCCGTGGTTAGGCCTTCCCCCTGTGGTCCCCCCCTTCGCGGATACGCCAAGCATGCCTTGGCTAGTATAAACTCATTTCCTCCTTGTAATCCGTGGGTGGTAGTATTAGGTTCCCTATTTAGTTTTGCTTTCATTTCGTGCTTCAGCCTTAGTCCCTGCTAGTGGTACCACGGGGGCGCAAGCGGCAAAGACACGAGCCGTAGAGGGTTTGACCTCCTTATGGGGAATGGGCATGGTTTGCACGTTTGTTATGGTTTGTTGAGTGAGTTGTGAACGGGCGCGGTTTGCACGTTTGTTATGGTTTGTTGAGTGAGTTGTGAGCGTTGATTTGTATGGAACTCGTTTGTACTTGCCTCACACCCTGGTAGTTCTTTTGTAGTAGGTTTGGCCTAGTTAGGTTTTTGGGATACCCCATCTTGTACTCATTTTCTATCGGGTTTGCGCTGGGGTCCTGTCCGGCCGGGTAGCTCATCTGCAATTAATTTGTTTAAGATTTTTGGGTTTTAGATTGTCCTCAAGAATGACTTGGGAATTATGATTTATGATTGGTTCGGACTTTCTAGTCGCAACCAGTCGGGTCCTAACAATTGGTATCAGAGCAGTCTTGAAAATGTATCTGGCAGTTGCAAGCACTTAGACCTTCAAAAATTCTGATCAGAAGGCAGCTTAGCAGTCGGATTTCTCAGTATTGGTCTTCGCTAGTGGTTTTCTTTAGTGCAGAGTTTCGGTTTTCTTAGATCAGCCACGGTTTTCTTAGTGTTGTTCACGGCTAGTCTTGCTCACTTTTAGCAAGAATAGGGCTTGTACGCATTGCACACCCGAGGGTAGCCAAGCTCGAGGTGATAGGCGGGCGCAGTGATTTAGGCTCTTTCTTTTGAACCCGGTCAAGGGTGAGGTGTGAGTGCTGAGGCACTAGGTGAGTGCGACAGTAGGTGGCTAACCCGTCTCTGTTTCCTACGAACACACACGCAATGCAGCGGCAATGTGGAAGGCATAGTCAGTGTCAGTGTCATGTCAGCATATCAGAGTCAGTTTTCTTTCATATAATTTAGAATTTGGTTTTCTTTAAGAATGGTAGTTAGTTTCGTGACTCGGATTTTCCCGTATTTGATTAGACGAGTTTCCTTGGCATTGGTTGACTTACACCCTCCAAATGAAAAAGTCCAAGAAATAGCTTGCCCAAGAAGAACCCATCATTGAAGAGATCCCTTAGGGGCAAGAAGAGCTTTAGCAAACGGACTCTATGAAGATTCAGGACGTAACATGGGCCAAAATGCAGCATATCGAGAGAGAAATTGCGAAAATGAGGTGAGATATAGAGAGACAAGAAGCCTATAGGAGAAATGAGATGGAACGGCAAGAAGCCGCCCGTCGAAAAGATATGGATGAGTTTAGAGCTATGTTTCAAGCTCTTTCTTTATCTATCAATTCTCAAGGAAACTAGTCAGGGTCCCAACTCTACAGGCAATGACAAAGGAAAAGGAGTTTTAGGAGGACATCCTAGTTCTCCGGTAATACATGAAGTTGACCCAAACTCGTCTCACGTGGACACTAGTTTGGATGGAGCTCGGTTGAACAAAGCTGGTCCCAAAGGTCCCCAACTACATCTTGGGCTTCCTAATCGCCCATAGTAGCCAAAGCCGGATATATTATGAGTCCGATGGAGAAGAAGATGACTCTCCGCAACGCCGTCCTAGAGTGATTCAAAGGCTTGAGCCCAAGCGGACTCCCACAGTCCGATATGAGTTCCCTAAATTCAATGGGGAATGATTGAGAGAATGTTCCCTAAATTTAATGGGGAATGATTGAGAGAATGGATGTTCAAGGCAGAGAGGTACTTCGTTTGTCACCACGTACTTAGAGAAGAATGGATAGAAACAACCACAACATACATGTCAGGAGATGCCACTAGTTGGTATATGCGGTTTGATCATACGCATTATAATCCAACCTGGGAGCAATTCAAAATCAGTCTTCAATTAAGATTCGAAGACTCCACTTATATTGACAATGATGAGGATCTAAAAAATTTGGTCCAAACAACCATGGTGCAAGCCTACCAAAAATAATTGGAGAGGCTCGTTAGCATGGTCCAATGGATGGAACGATCCCTCATCGGGGCATTCAAAGGATGTTTCAAGAACGAGATCAAAATTGATATGAAGACCCAGCGGTGGTTGGCAAAGCTATTGGGATATGATTTTGAAGTAGAATATAAGAAGGGTCCAGCAAACACGGCAGCAGATGCCCTGTCTCGCTTGACCGAGCAACTAATGACATTGTCTGTGGTGGAAACCGATCTATGGGAATGACTAGCAGAAGAACAACAAGCCAATCCAAATCTGAGGCTAATTAAAACGTCAGTTTCTCAGAACCCGGGGTCCATTCCCCTCTACTCGGTCAAGGGTAACTTACTCTGCAAGAAGAACCGAGCGGTGGTTCCTCCTGAATCTGAACTGAAGAGAAAACTCTTACAATATTTCCATGATTCACGAGCCGTAGGACGTGAAGGGGTCGCTAAGACCCTAAGCAGAATTAAGGCCCAATTCTGGTGGCAATGATTGAAGGCCGAAGTGCAAAAGTACATCCGTCAGTGTTCAGTCTGTCAGAGGGAAGAGTATGAGGCATCAAGTCTCATGGCCATCTCAATCTACTCTCTATTCTCACCAAGCCATGGACAGATATCACCATGACCTCATAGATGCAATGTCTCGCTCTGAAGGCAATGAGGAAGTTGTGGTGAACATACTAAGTACATTTTGCACCCCTGCCAAGCATGTACCAAGGGCCAATGGTGGCTAACGTCTTCCAAGAATACATTGGCAAGCTCCACGGAATGACCCAGTCCATAGTCTGCGACAGAGATTTTATATTTATGAGCGCATTTTGGAAGGAGTACATGAATGCCTTAGGTACAGAGATTCAGTTTAGTACTGCTCACGACCCGCAGACTAACGGGCAGAGTGAAATCGTCAACCGGTTCTTAAAGACCTATCTTAGGTGCTTCGCAGGAGAATAACCCTGCTCATGGGTTAAGTTTCTACCCTGGGCAGAGTGGTTGTACAACATAAGTTGGCACTCGTCCACTGGAATGACTTTGTACGAAACAGTCTACGGATTTCTTCCTCCCTAATACCACGTTATGAGGGAGGCACTGCTGTTGAAGACAATGTAGACTGAGTTGTGCATAAGAGAGGAGGTTTTGAACTCCCTTAAGCAAAGCATTGTCAAGGCAATCGAATGAAGCATGTGTATGATAAGGGAATGAATGACCGTGAATTCCAAGTCGGACAGTACATGTGGTTGAAGAGACTTCCTTTGAAGCAGAAGTCTCTTATGGGACAACCTTATTCAAACTTCTACCTCGCTATTATGGACCATACCTTGTCATGCAGAAAGTGAGAAAAGCAGCATACCACTTGGGATTACCAAGAGATGCACAAGTGCACACTGTGTTTCACGTCACCAGGTTGAAACCACACCACAGGGAGGTGCCCAAATCATTGAACTAGTACCAGATCAGATGCCCACACCGTATAAAATTCTCAAGCACTGGTATGTGCAAAGATAGGGAAGGACGAGGCATGAGGTGTTAGTTGAATGGGAGGGTCCCCGATCGTGGAACTTCTTGGGAATAGTATGGGTCAATTGCACACTGCTTCCCCTCTGAAAGAGCTTGGGAACAAGCTCAATTTAAAAAGGAGATCTGTTATGGACCAACACTAGGTCTGAACCCAGTAGACATAGAGCAAGCCGAACCCAGTCATCCTGGGCACAGACCCACGGCTACGATGGCTCAGACACTACAGGGAACGTCTAAAACACCCAAGGAGGTTAAGCCAGCATTCGAACAAGTTGCAGTGGGTGGAGCAACAGGGTTCGAATGTATGCTTCGAATGGATATTCAACTGAATGTTTTTCCTCCTCCTTCCTCGAATTCTTTTCTCCCCTCAACCCAATCAACCTAAGGACTTACGGTAAGGATCTCCTCGAAAGTTCCGGCATCTAGCGACAGTCCTTGACCACGATTCTACCCCACCGATAAGCAAGGTATTCTATGTGTCTTCTCTTGGAACACGCGAGAGTTGAGAGACTGTGGTACTTCCGGGAAGTTTGAAGAAGAACATGCTTGCGGACTACTTTAAGATCGACAATTTCAAGAGGTTAGTTTTCAAGATCTTTAGTGGATTACAAAGATTGTGCTGAGGAAGTTCTATTGAGTAATTCGTCCTTGGAGCTAGGTCTCTCCCTCGGCATACCCGAGTGTTAGATCTCAGTTTTCACTGTGAAACTCTCCTTAGACCACCTCTTAGATGGCTTAGAATACCTACCTATCTTGTAGTTAACCCCACGAAGTTTGAAGCTCATTCACTGGCGAAAATCATCAAAAAAGATATCAAAAGAGGTCTAGGCTTCACCATCAAAGCTCGCGGGTCCAGCAACTTAAAAGCTCCTGAAAGTCATACAGGTGTGATTTGAACATACAAGACATCTCAAAAGGATCGCCACGAAGTAAGGTTCATCATAGTCAAATTCGGGTTCAATCGGACCACAAGTAGCAAAGTTCGGCCGTTGGCAAGAATTCCAATTTTTCAGTGGCCACTACACTATTTCCAGCCACTGCTGCACTTCCCACGAAAAGGACAACTCTGCCCTCGTTAACATCAAAGTCCCATCAAGGTTCGTAAAGGGCACTATGGTCAATTACGCATCTAGGGTTAACCCTAACCTCCGGTGCAAAAGAGGAAGCTTTCGAGGCCGCCGGCTCCAAATCCGGTAAGTCTCATTCCTTCCTTGCATACCCTAACCTTCACCATCTGATCTGCCACGTGTCAACCATACGGACCATTTCCAATCTCGCGTCAGCCACCTGTTCTCGCCTGCCCCATTGGTCCCAGCCGCCAATTCTCCTCAATCCTATCACTTCCTATAATTTTGGAAGCTCATCCCACGTGCCACCTTCTTTTCCTTCTTGTGTTCTTTTTACCTAGCTAACCCTAAACAGCAGTCACCCTTCACCCTTGATCTTGATCTCTGCACGTGTCCAACATCCATCCGCCCCTCTCACCACATGAGCCTCCACATCACCAAGTCGGTCCCACTTCCAAACCACCTCAATTCCACGCGGCATCCACGTGGCTCCACGCGTTCTCCACTCGACGCTAAGTGTGGAAACCCCTCACCCGCTAGCCTCATCCTTTCCTAATCTGTCGCCCCTATCCCCCTTAATCATCACCACGTGTCCCCCATCCACGAGAGAGGAGATCTCGATTAGGCCACGTCATCTCTTGGCCAGTTCGAGCCAAATCCTTGAAGATCTGCCGCAAATCACTATTCCTAACTTTTAGGAAGGTGTGGCACACTTTCTCCTTGGCGATAGGTAAACACTAGCCACCAATCCACCAAGGCTCTTGATCTGGCCACGTGTCTCCCTCTTAGGAGCATTCAAACTGAGCACGACCAGCTCAGCCCGAACCCTAACCCTAGCTTTTCGCGCCCCCACCTGCCATCCCCTTCATTTTAGGAAACTTCTCTAGCTGCTCTTCCCTTGTCCGAAAAAAGGCAACTCCCTAGCCGCTCGCCCCTTGTCCGAAATAGGCAACCCTATAGCCGCCGCCACCCTTCCATCCCCTTAGCTAAACCCTAGATGCCACCTTGCTTGGCAAGTGGGTCCTGTTCACCTTTGGTCTTCATCCACCCGCTTAAACCCTAATTGACTGAGCCCACCTAACCTAGTCTACCCCACATCACCCTTGGTCAACTTGACCAACCCGGACCCTAAGTTCACAACAAGAACCCCTTCTCCCGGGCATATCTCTTAGCTTAGTTAATCCTAACCCTCACCTAAGTTCTCTTGACCTAGTGGTCCCGATCCCTTAACCTCTTCTTGACTTGACCTAACCTACCTATAGAACCCTGCCGACCAAGCCCAACCTAGCCTTAGTTAGGACTAGGTGATCCAACTGGGTAGGCCAGCACCCAACTGACCCCACTCGGCCCTGTCCCACTCCTTCGTCGGCACCATCCGACGTGCATGGCCGAGCCACCCTAGGCGACAGGCAGGAGCTGCCGCTTCCCTAGCGGCAGACCCGGCACTTCAGGCCATGCCCTCTTGGTGCTAGGCAGCAAACAGCTGCCTCATTCCACGCGTGGCCTCTCGACAACAAGTGGCTGTGAAGACCCGGTCTTCTCTGGCCTACCTTGGCCCGTGTGGCCGGTGACCCTTGGCCCTCCTTTGCGGGTCTTGACTGTAGGCGGCAGTCTTTTTTGAAACCAGCTACATGGAGGCTCTCCTCAAGTGGATTTCTATACCATAGCTGCATTACCACTCGAGAATGCGTTTCCCCTCTGTTTATTTCGCGACCCAAATCCAGGCGGCCCCAATTTTCTTACAGCATGCCAAACTCACGTTGTCGGGTCGGTTCAGATTTTCCTACATTGCCAAAACTGATTGCCAGTCCACAAAACAGAGAATGTAAGAGTACGGATTCGAGTCAGATCCAACTTTTACCGGACCTATTTAATTAGATCTTGTACAAGAAAGTCCAAATTTAAATGCAAATGCCCACTCGGCCCTGTCCCTCTCATTCGTCGGCACCATCCGACGTGCATGGTCGAGCCACCCTAAGCGACAGGCAGGAGCTGCCGCTTCCCTAGCGGCAGACCCCCGGCACTTCAGGCCATGCCCTCTCGGTGCTAGGTAGCAGACAGCTGCCCCATTCCAAGCGTGGCCTCTCGACAACAGGTGGCTGTGAAGACCCGGTCTTCCCCGGCCTACCTTGGCCCGTGTGGCCGGTGACCCTTGGCCCTCCTTTGCAGGTCCTGACTGTGGGCGGCAGGCTTTCTTGAAATCAGCTACATGGAGGCTCTCCTCAAGCGGATTTCTGTACCGTAGTTGCATTACCACCCGAGAATGCGTTTTCCCTCCGTTTATTTCGTGACCCAAATCCAGGCGGCCCCGATTTTCTTACAGCATGCCAAACTCACGTTGTCGGGTCTGGTCGGTTCAGATTTTCCTACATTGCCGAAACTGATTGATAGCCCACAAAACAGAGAATGTAAGAGTACGGATTCGAGTCAGATCCAACTTTTACCGGACCTATTTAATTAGATCTTGTGCAAGAAAGTCCAAATTTAAATTCAGATGCCCACTCGGCCTTTCTCGGCCCTGTCCCTCTCCTTCGTCGGCACCATCCGACGTGCATGGCCGAGGCACCCTAGGCGACAGGCAGGAGCTGCCGCTTCCCTAGCGGCAAACCCCCCGGCACTTCAGGCCATGTCCTCTCGGTGCTAGGCAGCAGACAGCTGCCCCATTCCAAGCGTGGCCTCTCGACAACAGGTGGCTGTGAAGACCCGGTCTTCCCCGGCCTACCTTGGCCCATGTAGCCGGTGACCCTTGGCCCTCCTTTGCAGGTCCTGACTGTAGGCGGCAGTCTTTCTTGAAACCAGCTACATGGAGGCTCTCCTCAAGTGGATTTCTGTACCGTAGCTGCATTACCACCCGAGAATGCGTTTCCCCTCTGTTTATTTCGCGACCCAAATCCAGGCGGCCCCGATTTTCTTACAGCATGCCAAACTCACGTTGTCGGGTCTGGTCGGTTCAGATTTTCCTACATTGCCGAAACTGATTGCCAGTCCACAAAACAGAGAATGTAAGAGTACGGATTCGAGTCAGATCCAACTTTTACCGGACCTATTTAATTAGATCTTGTGCAAGAAAGTCCAAATTTAAATTCAGATTTGAATCGTTCAATCAACTAGCGCGAGACTGGACATTTGTATATAATTGGAATGGGTAGTCTGACATGGGTTCCTTTATGAAAACTGGATACTGAATTGTGGTCTTTTACCAGCTTCAATTGAATGAACCCAAACTCAGGGCCTAAAAAATATACATATATACTAATGGGGTAGGCTGGCTCCGGGGTTAGGCCTTCCCCCGTGGTCCCCCCCTTCGCGGATATGCCAAGCATGCCTTGGCTGGTATAAACTCCTCTATTGTAATCCACGGGTGGTAGTATTAGGTTCTCTGTTTAGTTTTGCTTTCATTTCGTGCTTTAGCCCGGCTTCGGCCTTAGTCCTTGTTAGCGGTACCTCGGAGGTGCAAGCGCCAAAGACACGACCACAGAGGGCTTGACCTCTCTATTGGGAATGGGTGCGGTTTGCACGTTAGTTCATGGTTTGTTATGGTTTGTTGAGTGAGTTGTGAGTGTTGATTTGTATCGAACTCATTTGTACTTGCCTTACATCCTCGTAGTTCTTTTGTAGTAGGTTTGGTATAGTTAGGTTGTTGGGATACCCCCTCCTGTACTCATTTCCTATCGGGTTTGCGTCGGGGTCTTGTCCGGCCAGGTAGTTCATATGTAATTAATTTGTTTAGGATTTTTGGTTTTTAGATTGTCTTCAAGAAGGTCTTGGGAACTAAGATTCATGATTGGTTCGAACTTTCTAGTCGCAACCGGTCGGGTCCTAACAGCAACGTACATGTCTCTCAGACTCTCTTATCGCACCAAGTGAAGAGAAAATCAAAAGAAAAGAAAGAGAAAGACACAAAGATTTACGTGGTTTCTTATATGTTAATGGCCGCTACACAGGGTAGTTTTTCACTATCACAAAAAATATAAAGTACAAGTTAAAAATGGCGCTCTCATAAACATGAAATTAGGACAAAGTCTGCAAAGCAAAAAATACAAAAAAAGTCATGGAAATTAAGGAAGGCTATCAAGTATAGAAGTGGGGTGAAGTGTGCGTGAAAAGCATTATAAGGATTCAATTTGGGAAGATTAGAGAGGGTGACATCGAAAAGTTTTGACAGGTATCTCGATAGCAAAATCTCACCTTGAGCTCGATTTTGAAAATGAAAATGTCTATGAAATTTAGCCCAAAAGCATCCCAGTCACCATTTGAGTAAGACCGAGCTCCCATGTTTGAAATTTTTAGGGCCCGTTTAATGGGCTCAAAATGCACTAGAGAAGGATAAAATTTTCAAACTTTTAGAATCCATCCCTGTTTGTCAAACAGGGATTAAAAGTTGACTATTGAGCAAGATTGCAGAAAATTATTTCTGAAATTTTCGTCCCAATTTAAAAAAAAAAAATAGGCGTGGCTTCTCAGCCATGAACCGACCAAAGAATGCTTAGTAACACGCCACCCAACTCAATTGGTTGTGCTGCCCATGGCTTAAAAAGGTAGATGAAGTTTTTATTTCATGTTCTCCTCAAGTAGAAGTTTTTATTTCATCTCCTCCTCAAGAATTTGCCAAGATTGAGCCGCCGATCCAGACCAATAAGCCGTGTCCTTCACGCAGACGCGATCGGTCGTGACAAATACTGCTGGGAATTAGGTAACTTCGAATGGAAGTAAGATCCCACATTTTCAACGGCAGGTGAATGGCGCGTGATGATGACGCTCATCTTCCTGATAATGATGTTCATCACGCATCACGCATACGTAAGTAACGCCCGCTCTGCTTTCTCTTTCCCTACGCTTTCATTTTAATATTAGCTTAGTAGGTATCAGCTTTTGCCTTTTGAAGATATGTCACGCTCTCCCATCCCTTCTCTAATACCAATAATAAAAATAAATACAAGAAAGTTAGAACATGCTTGAGTCGGTTACTGCAAAACGATGTATAAATATATTATTTAATTATTTTTTCCCCCAAAGTATCTGCAAAAATTATTAATATTTTTCTGTCTCTGATGTTATGATTGGGTTGGGACCGCGTCCAGCTCAACCGCGCTGGAGTTCGGAACCGACTGCCCCGCTGGTGTCTGCCAGCACTTGTCAAGCCCACAATGGATCGGGTCAAGAATTTGGACCACCGACTACTACTGGATCGAGTGTTCATACTTGCTGGACTTGGTTCTAGCCCCTTTCCTAGAAACGCAACTTGTTCAGAATGAATTAGAGTATGGAGCAAGTTAAACCCCAATTCAAACCGACCCGGTACCCAACGCCTGACCCTTTTCGTCATCAAGACTCCATTTTCTGATCTGATACACCAGTTCAAGCCCCTTCCCTAATTGTGATCCATTTTCTTATCGGGTTGTGCCCAGGGACGCAAACGGGTCGGACCTCCAGCTCCTTTTCCCGGGATTGGCCTTGCTTGGCTATGCTTGGATCCAGTTAAAATCCGAAGCTCAACATGTTTAATTGACCCGAATCCAATCCATTTGGTTCGTTACGCCATCATCCACCTGCTGCGTCTGACCTTCCACCCCTCTCATCCAATCACAGGTCGCCACGTTTCCGTGTTGAGGACCCCACATGCCGGGGAGAGCCGAAGCTTCGAATTCGACCGTTTCGACACGTTATCGGCCGCCGCGTGAGCGGCGTGGAAGGGCGCGTGAGTGGTGGAGGAACGGGCAAAGGGCCTTTTGACAACCTGTTCGTTACTAACGGCTCTATTTTCTTCTCTCGTTTTGCTTCCTCCCCACGTCCTTCTCTCCCTATAAAATGCCCCTTGAGCCCCTCCGATCTCTTCACCCCATACCCCCTCTTGCCTTCTGCGCCTCCAGCATCCACTCGCCTCCGTGCCTTCCCTTGCTCCAATCTCTTTCTCTCTCTAGAGAGTTCGATTGACAATGGAGGCACAGAGGCTCGCGTCCCTCTTCTCCCTTCTCCTCGTCCTCCTCGTGGCCGCGTCGGCCACCGTCTCGGCGCAGATCGCCTCGGCGCCGGCGCCGTCCATGCAGAGCGACTCCTCCGTGACCTTGCCGGCGTTCGGCGTCGTCGCCTTCGCGACCTTGATGTCTTTCGCGGCGCTGTTCTCGCGGTGAAGGGGCTGATCTGATCTTTCTTTTGGCTGGAGTTTTGGCTTCCGGCGGATCCAGCCAGCAGGCTTTCGATTTCCGATCTCGGGGGTGTCTTCTTTTTCTTATATATTTTTTTTATTACACACACCGGTGCTTGTTGCTTCGTCTTATTTGGGTTCATTCCATCACCATCATTTGTTCTCTCTCCCCTTATATTCTTATAATGGGGTCATTTGTCCGGAGTGATTTTGTATGGGGTCATTTCATTTGTCTTTGTATAGATATTTAATTAAATAAAGTGGGGCTCATTGTTGGCCTTTTCTACATGTTGTACGCTTCTTTCTCGCAACAAATATTGGACTCTCAATTTATTAAACTTGGAGTTGAGAAATATCAAATTCCGACAGAGAGAGCATATGAGAAAAATGCCTTACCGTGTCCAACAGAGAGCTTAATTGTTTGACCAATTCACGGTTGAGATGTCAGATCATTTTCGGAATGTGATTTGGAGGATGACCGGATATGCTCATATACACGTCTATCGCTCTCTTTCTGTAAAATGCAAAATGATGGACCTGGGCCCAACGATGCGCAATCTGTTGGTATTTTACTTTGGGATTCTAACAAGTTGTACTGCAATCTCTCTCTCTCCCTCTCATGGCTCCTTAGCCACTAAGTTTATGATATTTTTACTTGCTAATTTCACTCTCTCTCTCTCATCACATTTCGTATAAAGTATACCTTTCTCTCTCTCATCACATTTCATATAAATTATACCTTTCTTTCTTTGGGGTAAAAAGTGAACATTATCACAACTAGTGATGAATAAGATGGAAATTAACTCACTCTCCCTACAAGGGTGAGAAAACTGAATCCCCAATAAAAAGATGGAAATATCCCTCCGGTGTTCAGCCATTGAGCGAGTTCTCTTTCAATTTTAATGACCATAAGGAGGCATTGGGATCTCCTATTTGTTTTGAGATCCAAGGCTATCAAACACCCTCTTATTTTGTACATGCAAGCGCTTAGAACAATCTAATCTCCTCCAACTCCAAAGTCTTCAATTCAACCCGCTTACCCGGTAGATGGAGACCTTTAATGGTTATTTATTGATGAATTGGTGGAACTTAAGTGGGTCATTGTCTTTACTTTTTCAAGGTGATTGGTTAAGCTTCTCCTTTGTGTCCATCACCCCTAATTAAGGGCAGGCCAACAATCCTATCTTTGGATCTCAGTAGGGCCAAACTGAATTTTAATACAAAAAATACATTACGTAATTAAAAAATATTATTTTTTTCAATGATAAAAAAAATCATTGGCTGGGGTGGGGCCATGGCCTAGGCAGGCCCCCCTTCCCTCCGCCCTACCTACTACAGTCCAAGAGAAGTGCACTTGGTAGTGGCAGCGACCATGAAATTTGAATATCAAATTTTGATGTGGACTGTCTTGCTAGTTAGTGCCCTACAACACCTTGGGTACCATTCAAGAGAGTCCTTGGTTTTACTCATTTTGGGTATTTTCAAGAACAAAACTTAATTATTGTGCTAACCTGTTTCAATGAACCTACTAATATGAGCCAATAAAATGCTGGCTGATGAAGCTTGGGCGATAAAGTAATCTATGTTGTGTTTTTTCTTGTTCCTTTTCGGTGTTTTCTGGCAGATAAAACAGTCTGCTGTTCGTTTTCCTTCTCCTTTTTTGGTGTTTTCTGCCACATATGGTTGCCATCTAATGGCTTTGATATTCGATTATCTTTGTTACAGTGACTTGATTCGGAATGAATCTTTTCTCCTTTCCAGATTATTTGAGTCTGAAACGACATCGTTTACGTCCCTACTGACAAACCTACTTTGTGATGGCGAAAGATGTAGAGACAGCTTTCAATCGGTAGGCGGCAGCTAATATGGTTGGTGGGGAGAGTGACGCCCTCCCTCATCCCTTACGACGCAGACGGCGACGAACCAGGCATTTGATGCAACGTATCTGCGTAATTTCTGGCAATTACACTTGAATTTTCCACTTTTCTTTCATTTTCTGGACATTCTAATGCGTCAGATCTTTATTTAGATATAGAGTATTAAGTTCTTATAAGCTCTAGTTCTAGAAATCTCAACTTTTGAATACTTTACATCAAAGCAAGTGATCTATGAAGCAGCTATGTTCGAGTTAATAGATCATCGCAATTTGCATTCCTATGATCATATGGAGAAATTGTTCTTCAGTAATTGATATGTTTTATATTACATCCAAATGGTCTAAGGAACACCTTTGATTTCAAGTTCTAGATCGTAAGATTTGCATTATTGTGATCAAACACTTTCTTAAGAATATTAACAGCTACTCTAGAAAGAATGTTTCTTAGTAAACGATTTAATAACTATACATCTTTGCAGCTCCAGAATGCAGTCATATCATGCTGGATGTTTGTCTCAAGGGCGGCCAGTTAGGTATTTGGGCAGCTGGCACGTGTCATTTGTTTTGTTTATTTGTGGGCAGCCTATAACAGCTGCCATCATCAATGGACAGTAACATAAACTGTTGTTTCTTTTATTCATTTTCCTGCTACTTTTTGTTTTTTAATTCCAATTTGTGAATTTTTCTTCTTAAAAAAAGCAAGATTTTCTACTAAAAGCTACCTCTCTAATAATTAAGTGCCGATAATGAATTTTGTTAACCTGGGAAACAAAAATGTTAGACAAAACTATATATTGTAACTTATCTTTGGAGAATAATATTTAAAAAAATTGCCATTGATATCTTTCAATTTTTCAAATTATTGACAATTCACCTCAAGCCCTTACTTAAGGGTGGGCATACGCCGTCCCTTTTGATAGTTTTTATGAAACCCTAGCCATTCTATGAAATCATAAAAGGGAGGTCGTTTTGTTATGAAATTAGGAACCGAAAAGGGGTTTGGAAATGGTGATTTTCTTAAAATTTTATCATTACTTTAGTCTTTTTATAAAAATAAGCACGAAAAGTGTCAAATTGAAGACTTTAGTTCAACTTTAATCATGCCATACGTTGCCGCCTGAGTTTTATTATATTAAATACTTGATAGTCAAAGCTAACCTTGAAAATACAGATAAAGAACTGATCATGTACATATTGGTCTACTCTATTTATTGGGAACCAACCACTAATGATAAAATATTTATGACCCCTGTATATGATCTTCAGCATTTAAAAATGGAAAGCTTCGTTGATTCAAATTAAATTGTATATTCAATTTGGAAAGGATTACAACAACTGTTCTTATCAGGTGTCATCTGATTGCATACTATGCGAAAGTTTCCTAAATTAAAACTTTTTAATGAGTGCTTATGCATAATTATTTGCATCCGTCTGTCGCTGTGGGCAGAAATTAAAAACTCTCCCGACACCAACATGGCTCCATGGACAGCTGGATCAGACCCACCAGCGTCTTAATCAACAAATGAAATATTTTAGTTCATTGGCTATATATATATTATATATATATATACATAGTGAATGAATGGCGATAGCTACAGTCAACCTCACTTATACCAGCCGTCTAATCTATCATGATAGACAAAAAATAAAGATAAAAAGGGTATTGCACTATTAAAATGTTCATCACTTTTTTTTTCCTTGCATGATGCATGGCACGGCCCTGTTGAGTGATTTTAGCTAGCGAGAATCATCATTCAATTTTTCAGAAAACAAACGTTGCTGTAATTATTTGTTATTTGTTATGTGTTAACAATTGAACCATTTCGTTTTTCCTACTCTTTTTTCACCTCCGACAAATTCTGAATTTTTTTTTCGTTTTCAAAGGCAGCCCACCTTTTGCCACCCCAGGTAGACCTGATTGGTACAGTCGGATCTGGAAGGGCCAGCCAGCGGCTAAATCCTCTTCTATTCAAGGAAAGAAACAACTGGTCCTTGCAGTTGTTCTGTTAATTCAATGTCATCTAAACACTGAGGTTTTGTTTGTTTCACTGATCCACGGTGATCTGAAATCGATGGATTTAAGATCAAACTATCACTCATCTCACTTTAAATTCATGATTTTTATCATGTAGCATGAAAAATCCCTGTCCAAATACACATCTTATTATGCAGCCTCGAATGTAAAATCCAAGGCTATCAAACACTAAATCTCTGCAAAAAACATAGAGCAAATGTCATTTTACAACAGTCATAATTCTTATATCACATCTAACTCAATCGCAGCTTGGCAGTGGTACAAAAGCGGGCATGACTGCGTGCCCACTTTGTTCCACTGCCAAGTTGCTATTGGGTTAGATATGATATAAGAAATATGTGTTTGATTCCCCATATCTTATATATGAGGTGATTTAAGCTTTTAAGATCTTATATTGGAGAGTTTTAAATTCTTAGTTTTTTTAAATAAAGATATGAAATTACATTCAAAGATGCGAAAGTTTACATGGAGAATCTGCAAACCTTGCATCTTCATAGGTTTTAAGTTAGACCCCCTCTCCTCGATTCCTAATGTAGGCCCCTTGTTAAATCCAGATTGGAATACAAATGAACAAAAGTGTATAAGATATCCGAATCCGATTCTGAATTCACATTTTTTGAGTCCAATCTGAATACGAAGCCATCCTTTAAGCCGAACCCGAATCGCTTTACAATATATTAAGAACCGACTTCCAACAATAGGATACTTATTTAATAGTAAATCTGATTTGAATTGGATTGGATATTTATTTAAATACAAATCCGGATGTGTGCACGATCAGTTATCATATCTTAGTTTCGAATCTGATCAGATTTCTTAGTTGGATACTATTTTTTTTTTCATTTTTTGAAGTAATTGTATTGGATCTACCCTAACTTAGGATGAATTTCATATCATGACAGCCCATTAAGAGTATCTCCTCATACATGACAGTAAGGTAAAGCATACACGATTAAAGTTATCTGGGAATGAGATTTCCACCAAAATTGATCAGCATTTCCTGCTTTTTCTTACTTTCCTGGAATTGCTTTTGATTTAAATTTAAGTTCTGCGTGGCTTGAGTTTGCGTAGAAGTTTCATTCTTTTATGAACAAGCTGAGGTTGGACAGACTGCTGCCAATTACAGAAGTAGCGTGGCAATGTGCTTACAGTTCCGATCTGGGTTCTCCTAGCCAATCTGAACCAAGCGATGCCCACGGCCCACTGGCAAAGTTTACAAACCTTATAAATTTCCTAGGCAGGAAATGAATGAAATCAACTAAACATTCTAAGTATGATCAGAATCATCACACTTTTTGTTCTTCTTAAGCGTTATTCCCTTTAGAGATGGAACATATTCTAGTGATATCTAAAAATGCCAACTTCACAGTGAATTGAGCTCCTGGTCCATAACTTTTCTAACAACTATGCATGTAAAAACTGTAGATCCTTACCAATAGTACTATGTTTTGCCTTTGATAACCAAATTTTAGGTCACAAGAATGAGATATCTGACATCTCTCAGATATGGTGCCCTGGGAGAGGAGCAACCCCTCATGGGATACTGTAGAATGTGAAACATTGACAAGTGAAAAGTGACTTTCTTTTACTACAGTTCTAGACAGAAGCGGTGTGTTTGTATCTTCATGTGCTCCTTTTCCTCTTCTTTTTCTTTGTTGTTTTCCTAGTCAAGAGAATAATTTTAACAAAAATCTGTTGTTGAATGTTGAAGTACAGATGCACGATCGTGGCTATTTTCTAGCGCTATTTGCTACTAAAAATTTCCAGTTGTTCATTAGAAATGAAAGAGTTCAAATACGTACCCCTGCATATATAAGCCTAGGCATGCAGGCAACTCTATTCTGGGATTAATAAGGACTTAATTTGTTTAAGATCTTAAGACCATAGTTGAACATGAACGACCCACCGATGGCAATATGAATCCACTAAACCTTAGGTCTAAATAAAAAAATTTATCAGTAAAAGGTGGCTTTCATGGTGAAAACTTTGGAAAACTTTAACCAACTAAGGATAAAAGGATGGTGACATGCATAAGAATATTGTCCCTTTGAGGTTAATTACGATATGAAATCCAATCGGTAGTTCAATTGTGAGAGATGAATGTTGCTGAAGTTTACAAACGAAGACACCCTTTGCATATATCAGGAAAGAAGATGAAAAACCAGAAAAAGTTACTGAAGGCAAAGACTTGAGGAACCAATATTCTACCAACCAGTGAATCGAGTTATTTGCCTCCAGTTTGATTCCAACAAGCCAATTCAGACCCATTTTTACAACACTGGTTTCAGATATCCGGCGAATCTGCATTCCTTTTGTGGCACAAACAGAACTCAGACTATTTTCAGGAGTAACTAAGTCACTATCCGTTTCTGTTGATTCACTGTGTAGAAACTGCACGTTCAGATATATCTGGTTATCATATATGCATCTACTCTACTTTTCATGGTCTCTGGATCTTGCTACTCCCAATCCTTCACAAGAACTCACGCATGACAGCGCAGTTTCAGTTATCGATTTTTTTGAAGGACTTGCCCTTCAACTAGAAATTTCTGGTTCCGCCATTGGCATGGCTTCTTTCCCATGGCAGAACTCGAACACTAAGTATATGCACTTTCTGCTAATGAAAATTTGATTAAAGACGCTTGCCTGTGGGAGCCTAAGCTAATTCCCGCGTTGGTCACCTGAGATTTCTGAGTTTATCGATAACGGTGGTAAGCATGCTCCACCTAACTTCAAGGGTGAAAAGGGTGCAATTGATTTCGGATAGTTGAACAAATAATTTCAGACTTCAATCATGTTCAGACTGTTAGCTTGATTATTTCTTTCCACTAACAACTATACGTACACAATCAAATCACGGGATCTGTGTTTGATGCTTCAAATCCCACAGAAGACTGTTGTTTTTTGCCAGCTTTATAGTCTCAAATTCAAGATCTTAAGAAATGACCCATATCTATTGATGAATATATTCCACAACCAAATTGTACTTCAAAATTGAAGATCAGAACGGATCTTTTCTGCAATCTTCAAAAGAGGAGGCTACACATGATGCAACTGGTTGTTCTATAATATTACATCTTTCAGAGGAAAAGCAAAGTGCACCACTGAAAAAGGAAAGAAGAAGGGAACTTTTCAGGATTGTAAACTGAGAAATTTCACGTTTTATGTAGCATTGCCATTTCCTGTGCGAACAGAGAATGGAGAAGGACAGACTGCCCATGTGGAGGAACCACAAATATGCAATAGACACGTATACACCAGCATTTCTGGCACTTCTAACATTTCTGTAATTTCACAACGTAGATGTGATCTCCATGATTTTACAGGTATCTGTTCTTCATTTTCTCATGACATGACTTGAGTGCGGTTTCTGCAGCTACAATAGCTCATATGTTTCGTAAAATTTGAAACTGAGAAGTGATAATTTCGAGAACCGAGAACATTAAATTGCTACAGTAATCATAATCTGCCTCCCCCCAACAGTTTAACGATCGTCAAGAAGTAGTTTATTATAAGGGCAGAAGCAAGAACAGCTTTAGGCAGAACTGGTTTTCTTGCAAATAATTTTTGAAACAATGTGAACAAGACAAATCTTCAATCATTCCTTTCGTTTGCTTGCATTTGTTATAGAATGTTGCTAACTATCCTCATGTCGTGTCTCTCTCCTTACAAAGCATGATAAGGGATCATGAGATTTACTTGAGACACGAAATTAAGGTGATAATTAGCCTTTTAAATTTAACAACAAAATTACAAAAATCTATTTTAGCTGAAAGCTGCATTTTGAAATTAAATCTAAGTTTCTTCTAATATGTATAGAATTGCATGTAAAATTTTAAGAAAGAGTTTAGAGTACAGTAATTTTTATTTTTAACTCGCAAGAAGGATCAGCTCTGTCCTCTAAATGGTCACAATGAAGTTTGAAGAACTTGTAACTAAAGATGTTAATCTTTCTTGAAAAAGACATAAGATTCAAGTGGTGTTTCTGATCTCCACAAATGATCTGATGCATCACTGGCAACCAAAAAAACCTAGTCAAAATATCTGGCCCCCTTCATGGCTTCAATATTTCAGTCAGTGGCAGAGACACAGGCATCGGCAGTTGCCCACACTGGCCTCACAAATTAAAACTCTTTATTTCATACTTGTTCATTTATATATGGTGGTGCCCTTTTGGGTGCAAGAACTTTTCAATTAGTGCTTCTCATCCAAAATTCCTAGCTCCGCCACTGATTGCAATTTCATCCACTTTATGTATATGTTATCGTGTGAGTGCACGTGCCCCGCTGGTCTTTGTCTCTACAAGCAATATACCAGCTAAGCTCATGTTATCTATACCAGTAGCAGAACCACATGTGGATTTGTGCGGGCAGTTGTTGCAGTCTCACAAAATTTATCTGCTTACATATTGGTTGTCTCTAATGGTTCTTTTATTCATACACTGGTGTCTTTCATTCATTTGCTTAGTACTAGTCAAGCATTTCAGTATGTATTTGAAAGGTTTAAAGTTCTTTGAATCAGTGTCCTTCAGTTAAAAATTTTACTCAAATATCAGAGCCACATGTGGATTTGTGCAGCAGTTGTCCATGCAGTCCCACAAAATTTATCTGTTTATATATTTGTTGTCTCTAATCGTTCCCTTATTCGTTCATTGGTGTCTTGCATTTATTTGCTTAGTACTATTCAAGCATTTCAGGAACTAGTTCCTAAGGTTTAAAGTTCTTTGAATTAGTGTCCTTCAGCCAAAAATTTCGGGACTCCGCCACCGAATCCATGCCGCAACTGACTAAAAACAAACAACCACAATTTTTCATTTCATTTCCTTTTGATTTTGTACGTTCAAACCTTTTAGATGTTCTACATATTTGGCTTAGTAGGACAACCTCTTTTGCCATGACATTGTTGTGTGCCACTCGAAAAGAATGGAAAATGTGTACATCTCTTTAATTGATTGAAAAAAAATATTACCTTTTGTTTATGATTTGTGAACTGACTGGATGAGCCAGTGCCGGTTCAACTGAGTTGGTGTTGAGTTGGCCAAAAACTATCTAAAAATATTTTAAAATTGAAAAACATATAAAAAATATTTAAAAGGAAAACCGCTTTAAATTATTTAAAAATAGTTAAATTGGGCATATAGCACTCTTTAGTTGACCCACTCATTCAACATGAATTATGTAATTCCAACTACTTCAAACAGAATGAAAGGAAGTACATGGCTCATGCATAATTTGCAACTGAGACACTTCTTGTCGCCTCAAACTGAACGCAGATTCGAACTCTGGAATCAGATTTTCAGACTTAAGTTTTTAGTGAACCCACTACTACAGTAAACTAGGCGACTTTGCCACAAGCAGTTTGGCTCACAATTTTTCTCTAAGGGGCTGTATTGTAGAATTTTTCATTCCGTAAAGAAGCACGATGTATATAAATAAGCATAGTCGTACAACGTGTATATAAAAATAGGGAAAGCTTCTGGGGCTCGTGTGGGCAGTTATATATAGCTCCCCTACTACTTAGGCCTCCTAGATTCTGGCTTGTCTCGAGGCTGAATGAACCTATGTACATCCTTTAACTTGGATGTTGCACTTACCACCATTTGTAGCCTAGATGAATAACACACCCAAACGTAACAGTGATCATGGGGTTCCAACTTTGGATGTAAGAGCAGCCTTGCCGCAAAGGAGAAATTATTGGTAGCAATAACATAGGATACTAAATTTGCATGAAAAGCAAGTATGTGGAACTTTTCATTGATTTATAGTTGACTCCCTAGTAAAAATGACATGCAATTATGCAGAATCAATAATGTATGACCAATTGTTCCACACCACCCATATGAAACAGAGTACTGAACGAGAGTGAGAGTGATCATTTTTAAATTAAATCTTTAAACAAGTCCAATCTCAAGGGGAAAGTGTTCATGCTGAGATGCAAATAGATGTGAAACTTTTTTGCAGCGTTGGGCCCTATTCCTGTTCTTCTAAAACTTCAGCGTTATACAAAAAGACCGATTTTGTTTTCCTGAAAGCAAGGACTCGTTCAAATACTAGCTCATTCGATCAGCGTACTGAAGCTTTGGTGATCTCCTATGGTCATAGTTGGCAAACTCTTGACTCGACTCAAATTGATTGATGAGTCAGTGATTTGACTTGTCGACTTGGTGGTTGACTCGATCAAGTTTTAAAATAACTTAAATTGGACAAGTCAGGGACGAGTCGGGCCAAGCCAGGTCGAGTCATGCGAGTAAGGGGCGAGTTAAGCACTAGCTGGGCCAACCTTGCCTCATAACTAAGTTTTCTAGCGATCCGAATTGAGTGAGATGATTCCTGGGCCAACTTTTAGAGAAGTTTGTTTCCAGTGGGCTTCATCTTCCTAGCAATATGCAACACTCATGAACGTTTACGCAACCGGGTTCTATGGAAAGTGACTCCAGCATCCCACAGATCAAGCCAAACAATCAAGATTTGATAATCTGCAGCCAAAAGAAGTTCTTGAGAGCGACCAGATGGATCTTTTCTTCCTCCACTGATTGTGGAAAACAGCTCTGAATTTGTTTTAGTACAGACCTATTTCTTCACATGAAGTGCTAACATTAGCCTCTTCAATATGTGATCATCAATTCATGTGATGTTACTCAAGGGTTTCACACCTCTCTCTCTCTCTCTCTCTCTCTATATATATATATTATATATATATATATATATATATATATATATATATATATAATATATATATTATATATATATATATATTATATATATATATATATATATATATATATATATATATATATGATATTTTACCAGATTCAATATGTAAAGGATGTCAACTAGTATGTAATTTGACCTCGGAGAAAAATAACTTTATATGTCCCGATCTATCACATTATATGATTGATTAGTCGCCTCATAATCACTTCATATACCCATCATAGTTATTTCGTACATAAGTATAAGAATAAAAACTATATAAACTGATCATTGTAGCACGATCCACATGATTTATTACAAAGTGGTACATGTAAAGTTATTTTTTCATATAACAAAATAATGCATGCAATACTATATATGTACTTTTTGACTCCTCTATTGTACAGTTTATTATGTCATATAAATTATCATTCTCCCCCCTTTCCTTCCATAAAAGAGTATGGATGTTCATAACATTTGTGTTTCAATTTTTTGATTGTGATTGTGTATCTGAAAATGGGCAGGAGCTAAGATTTTAGAAAGGGAACACTCTTCTTTTGAGCTAAAATTGAAGGGCCATCAGCTTCTCCTTAAGAGGCCGTTTGACCTATGAATGGGTACATGAAATATTCATGAAACATTGTAACAATTGTTCTACGAATCTACTACATTTTCTGGAGCACATTCATGAGACAGTAATAGTGTGTTATTGTTACCAGAAAATCCGGAAAAAAAAAACCCACAATTTTGCATTGTGGGTTGTACGGACCTCATTCGCCCCACATAGAACATGCGGGGGCACTCTCAATCCCGAGAATAGTCGTAAACCATTTAAGGAATCCATCAACCAGCCAAACAGGATCTTTGAACTTTGGACTTCCTCAGGCCAGAACTTGTTGCATCTGCATGTTGCGTACTGGACCACTCATGAACGGGGCACACTATGGACTTGACCAAGTTATACCCCTTATAGGTGTATAAACTGGTCGGACCCGTTCGCTGGAGATATTTACGTATCAAATTCAAACTGATTGGATCTGTCTTTGAATTTGGATCTACATTTTGAAACTGAACTTGAAATTGATATGCCAAATCTGAGTGTGATTAGTACCCGAACCTCGTCTCTTTGCAAGTGACTAACTGGACTAAAATTCCGGTTGGGCTGATCGGCGATCAGATAAGTCCAACCTGTTGAGATCCCTATCCGAACTAGCCATCGAACGGTTGGATTCGTCTGGCTTTGATATTGTGCAGCCAAAATGACAAAACCCTCGTACGGTGTTCTAGCACAATTGTGGCCCTACGCTCACTTTTTATACCACTTGGACTGAAGGGCCTGACGCGAACCATTCGTTCAGACATAGAGCTTCAGCATTTCTTTTGTCTTCTTACTCGGTGTTAATGCAGGCCACTGGTAGCTCATGCATGCACTGAATTATCTGATTCTGTGTGCGATCACAATGAAATATCTCGAACTCATGACCAACCTGAGGACTTTGGTGTGTGATGTAGATTGCCATGAGCCCATGACCGACCTGGTGTTTGGCTTATGTTGTCAATTTGATTCTCATGGGCATTATGTTTCTACACCATCCGGTAGAGTTTAGCTGACCTGACCCACATTAGGTTTGCATCAAGTACAGATGCAGCTTTGAACTTTTAGGGCACGGGAACGGGAAGAAAGGTTTAGGCTCTCTTTTCAAGATGAATGAAATACTTATCTTGCTCACCTGACAAAGAAAAGCGTCCATTAAAAAACCGTTTTTGCGGGTATTTTTAAAATGTATTGTTCGCTAAGTGTGTCGTCAAGGTGTTCCGACGTATTGTTAAGAAGTGTAACTTGTGATGTTTCAGTGACTGCATGTCATCTGCCAGGTTAATTTATATTTCATGTCATGTCACTTAGTTTTGATAATATTGACCTGAGACTAGAATGTGTTCGGATGCAGATTTTTAACTGTTATCATGGTCATGCACATGACCGAGTTAAATACTGCCGTACACCCGTCCGTCCATAAGAGCCGCGAAAATATTACAGTTGAATGGTACATCAGTTTTACCCTTTGGCAGGTTGGATCCTTCCAAGTCCCTGGACCACCTAATTCTTGTGCAGATTCAATGCATTTAGATGGTACATCTTTCCGGATCCAATTTTGGATTCAGACTGGGCATTCCTTATCTATTTCCTCTTCTCTCTCTCTCTCTGCCGGTAGTGAAATCCAGTGGTTTTGGGAGTTCAGGCAAGAAAGTATATGCCTTTCATAATTTTCAAAGGAACATCATCCTTTTTTATCCTTGGACGGGCGAAAGAGACTGAAAAGATGTCACATATCTTTTATTATATATTAGACTTTGGTCCACTAAGTAAAGCCTACTTTGGTTTCGGGAAAGCAGGCACTTCCAAATGAACATGACTTTCTTACTATAGAAGTGCCCAATCATTTTATTATGATATAATAAAATAAGCAAAGAATATCTTTTGCAGAGCTGTAAAATTCTGATACTGTTATGACCTCCTTCACCAGACATAAAGCGCACTCAAGCTTTCCCTCAACGCCTGCCAAGTCCTTCCCTTTTCGTTTCCCTCATCTTTCTTTTCCCTTTTTAAGCTTCATCGTCCGGCATATTGCTTCAAGGCCTTTCTGACCTCATTCTCCTGCTGCACTTGAGGCCACCCAAATCTCTCGAAGCAATCTCAGTTGCAGGATCTCTGAAACCTATATCAGGAGCTGAAGATCTTCAAAACCAATCTCCAAAACTGCCACTTTTCTTAACAGAGACTTGAATCTTTGAGAAGTATGGTGGTATTATCAAATCCGGTACTAGACCATCTGCCACTGACAAAGAACCAGAAGCCAACAACTCTATGTCTCTCCCCATTATAGACCTCTCCATGTCAGATAGTAATACTATGATACTGAAGGCATGTGAAGATTTGGTTTCTTCAGAGCCATCAACCATGGCATCCGAAGGAGCTCATATCAAGGTTGGAGGAGGAAACAGCTAAGTTCTTTTCACTCCCCTTG